>NC_053167.1:41103058-41416240 GCF_016835505.1 Polypterus senegalus
ACTTTTCTTTCTTAACACAGAAAAACAATCTGTTTAACTTTCATTATGGATTACTTTACTGTGTAAAATTTAACTTGAGAGAGGCCCATCCAAATGAAATATTTTGTATATTTTCCTATTTAATTTAGGCAATGGTTTTTGATGACAGAAAGGTATTCCCAATACAAGTTAGTCAAGCACCACCAGAGTCACACACAAGCCGCTTGTACTTCTCCTGCTGCTTAAGGTAAGTTAACCATAAAAGAAAAAAATGTAAGAGGAAAGAAATGATGTAAGTATCACTCTGTAAACATAGAGTGAACAAATATCTACTTAGTAATTTTTGTTAGACTAAAAGAAATCTCATGGCCGCACTATCTAAAAATTATAACGAGTCAGTATTTCTTTGATATTATAATTTATTGTTAAAGCTTCAGAATTGCACTGCATTGTGGTCTGAAAGAGCCAACAATTTCACCTTGAAATTTCAAGAGATATTTAACCTCTTCTTTGGATACTTCTTCTAATGATATTTAATAAATCTGAACTAAAACTAGTCACACACCATACGCAGTCATCAACTGACAATTGGATATCAATTGGTACCATTTTTTCATAATTTAAATAGGATTTCTATTAAAGCTATTTAACCACCACAAGGCCTTTTAGGCTTTACTTTTTACTTGCATGAATTTGTAAAGCACAATTAAAAAGCTTGCATTTAGATGTTCAGTGTCGAATACGACACTTCTTTAACTATAAGTTTATTGTTTACTTTAGATATTTAAAATGAGACATTTTAAATTTTAGAAAGGAGTGTATCTTATTGCATAGCATTTTAAATATTAGTGACTAATATCAGTTTACACATGTGTAGAGCACTATTGAAACTACTTAAAAATTGTTACTAACAAAGGTTACTAACAAAGCAAATTAGTACACCAAAACGAAAAAGGAACAACACTTGAAACAAAGTAAAAACAATAATGACTCTTTAAACATCCATGATCTACGCACAAATAAAGACTACAGAGCATGACATGACTGGAAACACAATGGCAGATTTCAAGTGTCTTTGTGTGAAAGTTAGGTTAAGTTTAAGTTAATGTGAATTAGTTAAAATGGGTTAGTTGTTGCTCCATATGCCTTCCCTTTTGAAAGAGGCTAGCATTGCTTTCTTGTATTGCTGTAATCGTCCAGTCTGATGTTTTTTCTCTTATTGACTTAAGATATATGTAGATCTCTTTAAATAATTAATTGTACCATGCCACTCAATATCTGTGAAGTGTTATAAAATAAAGACAACAGTCTGAAATAAATAAAACCAACCTTTAACTCTCCTCTCCCATACAGTGTATGATAGTACACATTCTGTCTCTCCTTTTCTTGAGCACCTTAATGCACAAACAGATGCATACATGTGCATGCACACACACACCCTTTCAGAATTAAACAGTCCTGAAGCAGTCAATCCAATCAGAAGTTTGAGTTAGAGGGGATGGCTGAGCTTATACTGGCTACATTGGGCACAAAGCAGGTGTTGAATCTGGATGGTGGCTGGTTCATTACAGACCCCACTTATGTATAACCAACACAATCTGTTTTGGTGAATACATTTAAACCATTAATAATAAAAAAAACTGTCCCTGTAACTATATAGGGATGGAAAGAAATGAAATATTTTTCAGCCTTTGGTGGAAGGGGCATTGAAGCTGCAAACAAGATTTACCTCCCATTGCCCTTATGAAAAGATGGAAAATGCCAGACTATGGTGGATCTGAAGGACAAAACCGTACAAGACAGCTTTGTGACATAAAATATTATAAATTTGGAAATTTCAGAGATTCTCAGAATTACATAATATGGTATGCCTCAACTTTAAAAATTACTTATGATTATTTTGGAAATATCCATTAATGTTTGTGCCATATCCAAGACTAGATTAGATTAGATTAGATGAGATGTGGCAGACAATGAAACATTCATTTTGTAAGGTGCCTACATTGCTATAAATTTATGTACAGTACAATACATAACTGAACTGAAAGATTTTTCGAGTGTAATTTTGATATTATTAATGATATTATGAATTGATATTATTAATGATTAAAGTTGTAATTTCTCAAGTGCAATTGATATATGCAGTAGAAAGAGCCTATTCAACTTACAGAAAATTTAGATTTCAAAGAAAGACAAAAGAAAATATCATGCAATATACCTGCAAGTTTACAATCCACACATAATGATAAGGCAGCAATTGACTCATATTAAAAAAACAACACAATTAAAAAAGCACACCTACTACTGACAATGTATCCTCACCCCCACACAAGACTGCTCACAGGCAATAACAAACACAGCAGACTATTACACCAGCATCAGTGAACAGTTTAAAAGCCCCAACCCCAGGGAGAGGAGTTTCCTTTTGATATAAAATGAAGTGGGCAGAAGAAAGAAGAAAGTGGTATAGATAACTGTCTACAGTATAAGCTGTTCAATGCATATTTTACATTTATTTTGTTTTTGTTTTTAACCAGTTTCAAGAGTGTCAAGAAATGTACTAGTATGATTACAATTACTTTTGTTTTTTCTGTGTGATGTGATTTCATGTAATAATTTAGTTAATTAATAACAACATAAACTGGTTGAAGATAAAACTAAACAGTTTCTGTAAAGTGTCACTGTTGGACTCTTTTGTTAATTTCACTGTCAGGTTTTAAAGAAAGATCATCTTTTTTAATGATGGCACTGTAAAAAAGAAAAAAACAGAGAAAGTGAGAAGATCCTCGTTGCAGGATGCAGGATGGTGTGAGATGTCCAGATGTTACCATAAGACAAGGTGCTCGCTGATGGATGTGGGATAAAGAGGAAGTAGATGTTAGATTATTAGCATATTACAAGGCTGACTTTGTACAGTATTTGAAAGTTTATATGTTGTACGGCATTAAAAAATAAACAATAAAATAACTAGCAAATTAAATAGATATCATTACTAGTGTAAACAGTAAAAAGATGGAGACCATACACTTTAAAGTCATTCCTTTCTCCTATGACAAAAGTCAGACATTTGGCCTCACCTTTTTTTTTAATTATGGCAAGGATATTTTAAGCTATTCTGCTTGTAGTTGATTTGCTCATTGCTAACACATAACAATGGGAGGACAGAAATCAGAGAATGTTTTCAATCATCTACAATTGTCCAAGTTTTACAAGTGGTTTTTGAGAGTTTTCTTTGATTATTTTGCAACAAATTGTAGTGCTTTTTTTCACTTTGATTTTGGATTACAAATTGGTTCACGTTTAACCATTTCTACATCCCAGTAGACCAGGGGTGCCCAATGCGTCGATCGAGATCGACCAGTAGATCGCAAAGTGCGTGCAGGTAGATCACGTTGCATTCAAAAAAATTTTTTTTTAAATGTGAGTTTATCATATATCCTCCCTATGGCATTTGCCACTTGATTGACATACAGGGCGGCCAGTCTGAGATCTCTTTTCTTCAAACACACTGGTCATCCCGCACACACGATCAAACGCACGAGCTACTGCAAAACTCTGTGCTGTGATCTAGTTAGCCTTCTAATTTATATCTACTAAAGAAGGGATTTTAAAAAAATGTTTGAGGGGGGTATGGGCTGAATGTGGAACTGCAAGAGGATTTTTTTTCTCACAATGTCACAATCGCAGTGCTTTTGTCTGACGTCCGATGTTCGATCCCCGATGAGGGGTGCAGTGGATTGTGTACGCCTGATGAGCCCAAAATAGGGCGAAACACGTGTAGCGTACTCTTTGCATTATTTGACAGTTAACTATGTAACATTCTATGATCTGCTTCTCGCAACTGAGAGGGCACCCGTGGCAACTTGCAGACCAACCACACGTGTTACCTGGTAGGTAACCACTTATTCAATCAGATTGTGATTGAGACTTTGAATGCTATATATATATATATTGTAGCGACCCGGCAGCAGCACTGGCAGCGTGTTGCATTTTGGGTAATTTATGTAAATAGCATTGTGGGTAATTTATGTAAAAGCTGATTGTTGCGTTAAATTAACCAAGTAATATAATTGTGTTTCCTGTTGTAATTATTGTATTTGTCTGTGCTCAACTGGTGGGGTGGGTTGGGTTGTTGCGTCCGGGGGTCATTTGAATGTAAATAGTTACCATCGATAAGAAAGATGGCTTCATTAATGACCTTGGCAATGGCTAAGCAAATGAGTTAAGCTTTGTTTTTGCTGACTATCTGCTCTAATAAAGAGATACAACAGGACAGAGCTGTGTATTGCTAAGATTTCTATCAAAGCAATTATTACCGAGACACTCGGAGTCGTGCGGTGTATGGGACACGAGTGCTCGCTACCTAAAGAGCTGGGTGAAGCTGCGTGCATAACGCTGGCAGTCCGCTAGCCTACAGCTTGGAAGAGGTGCACGGCAGAGTAAGGCTCTAAAAACTTTAAGACTCCACCACGGGTCGCTACAATATATATATATATATATATATATATATATATATATATATATATATATATATATATATATATATATCTATATACTAGCAAAATACCCGCGCTTCGCAGAAAATTAAACCTTTTTAAACTGAGGGAAAATATACCAATAATTATTTCTTAAGGATCTCTTTCTATACCACATTGTGAGTTCGGCCCTCCGGTTGTAATATGACCAAGCTGTGCGCTGAGCTTACTCTTAAGCATGCAACGTACAGTTGGCCATGTGAACAGTAATCTTGTCATAATCGGTTTGAGTTTCATGGTTTGTTTCACTTACGACAGTATTTGTAGGACTTGTGTTGAAGAGACATTCGGCATCTGTCAAGCGTTGTAAGTATACAACCAGTTTCATCGATAACTTCACATTCAGCTTTTGAGAGTTTAAACATTCATAAACATCAAAGTGTCCACTACTGAAACCGTCACCTGTCAATCTAAGATGTTTAAGAGGCATTGCCGGTTGTCAAAAGACGTAAAATATTTGGCCATTTCGGTACATTTGAAAGCAACAACCGAACAATTCAGCAGCAGCCATCAACTCACATGCAGATGCATAGGTGAAGGGCTTAAGCATTTCACTCTTCTAGTGCTCCTGTGTAGAATAATTATCTCCTGTACCGTCATCAGTCCACACCTTGAACCTGTCCCAGTCATTCAATACATAAGACACAATGTTCCTCTGAATATCAAGAGTGAGCCTGATATGACCGTGCAATATGTAACAAAGAGAATGGAAAAGGTAGGTGCCATCTCTGAGCATGGAAACCACTCGGTAAGTGACAGTTCTTTGATCAATGGTAATCACCTCGATAGACATGTTAATGCAGGTACAGTTGGAATGATAAAGGAAATGGGTACCTGAACAATGTAAAGTAAGTCTAAAATACCTACACAATAACTTTAATCGTAATAAATGAACAATAAAACAGCGGAGAAGCCGTGGATTAAATAAAAAGACTGTAGTTATCAGCAGGAAGACGTGAATCCCATGGCGAAGCAAGGAAGGGAATGTAGAGACTGGAGCAACGGACGGCCTTATATAGGCAGGCAGCCAACAATGTGGGAGGCGTTGGGATGGGTCTAAGAATAAGATAAGAAAGTTCAACATGGCGGACGTTGCCGACCGTTATTGACCGTTATGACCATCACGTGTAGAATTTTGGAATGAAACCTGCTTAACTTTTGTAAGTAAGCTGTAAGGAATAAGCCTGCCAAATTTCATCCTTCTACCTACACGGGAAGTTGGAGAAATAGTGATGAGTGAGTGAGTGAGTGAGTGAGTGAGTGAGTGAGTGAGTGAGTGAGTGAGTGAGTGAGTGAGTGAGTGAGTGAGTCAGTGAGGGCTTTGCCTTTTATTAGTATATATATATATATATATATATATATATATATATATATATATATATATATATATATATATAAATTGTAACAGATAGAGGCATGATCCACCTCTAACACCCTCAGGTACCACTCCAAACACCAGGTGAAAAGTCCACAGTTATTATTTAATTAAATAACAATGTGCGCCAAGCAATCTACACTCATAAATCCAATAATCACAACAATAATATTCTCTCCTCCTCGCCCAGACACTTTGCCCTCCTACCTCCCAGCTCAGCTAAGTGTCTGGACTGGCCCATAGTCCTTTTATAGCCCCTGACCCGGAGGTGTTCCTGCCCAATCAGTCCACAGTTCCTTATTCCTTCCGGGTCAGGGTAAACAGTCCTTTTCTTCAACCCGGGAGCACGTCGTTTCTTCCTGTCACGTGACCGCTATGGTATTTGGAATAGTTTGGCCATTCCGTAGACCATTATATTGTTACAGGTTGATTACAATCAGACGCCTTAAACTGATAAATATATGTGGTTAATTTCAGCGTAAAATAAATAAAGGGAATACACGTAGGAACAGTAATACTGCTTTGACACTGGGTACCGACAGTTTGCAAAACTGAGCCGAAAACTTGCGTATGTAATGGATCGAGCTGGTGTGAAAACGTGCATGGCTTTATGCCAAGTTAAGTTTTTATACATCATGATGTGAGGGTGGAAATGGGCGTATGCAACATTTTTGTGCATGCACACCATTTATACATGAGGGCTATGGTCTTTTTTGCAAGTTCTTGGCTGTCTGCCTTACCAGATATTACAATAACATTAGCAGACAGAGAGTAACAAGATACAGTACATGTATTTTGTTGGACAGAATGACACAGAAAATATTTTAGAATGAAACCAGAAAGTAAGATGTGGAAAAGAAAACAGGCAAATATTTTTAAACTGGAAGTCAAACACAGTCACCAAAGCAAAAATTAGAATTCTAAATTGTAGTCAATATTTTGTTTACAGCACAGAGGCGCAGTGGTAGTTAGGAGGCCTGGGTTCGCTTCCTGGTTCCTCCCTGTGTGGAGTTTGCATGTTCTCCCCGTGTCTACATGGGTTTCCTCCGGGTGCTCCAGTTTCCTCCAACAGTCCAAAGACATGCAGGTGAGGTGCATTGGCGGTTCTAAATTGTCCCTAGTATGTTCTTGGTGTGTGGGTGTATGTGCCCTGTGGTGGGCTGGCGCCCTGCCTGGGGTTTGTTTCCTGCCTTGCACCCTGTGTTGGCTGAAATTGGCTCCAGCAGACCCCCGTGACCCTGTAATTAGGATATAGTGGGTTGGATAATGGATGGGTGGATAGATTTTGTTAACAAGGATTTGTTTGCCAAGAACACAATCAATAGTTCAAAAGACCACTCTGTTTCTTTTCACTTCATAAACTTGGATGAACAGAATGTGTTTGCTGTGACCTTTATACCTCTCCACCTTGTGGTGTCTTAATCTCCGATTTCTGTGTCTTTAATCTACTAATGCAGTAGTGGCCAGCCCACCGCAGGGCACATATCACACCAAGCATAATTTAGAATCGCCAGTGCACCTAACCTGCATGTCTTTGGACTGTGGGAGGAAACCCATGCAGATACAGGGAGAACATGCAAACTCCACACAGGGAGGACCCAGGAAGCAAACCCAGACCTCCTAACTGCGAGGCAGCAGCACTACCACTGCGCCACCGTGCTGCCCCTCAAAAGAAATTTCAAAATAAATCCACCCAAGTACCAGAAGAATCCCAAAAAAACAGAAATGAAACCAAATCATAGTGTTGTGACCAGAGTAGGGTAAAGTAATTAGCCAGTCATGGATAACTCAGAACGTTAACTTCTTTATTTTACGACATGCATGCATTGATCTCCAGTGAAGAAGAACATTCTTTTATTCAAGACTCCTTTTCTATTCTTTCAACAGGTAACACATTTTTTAAAAACTCCTCCTAGCGTTCTGGCAGAAACTACAACTGACACAACACATAGCAACACAAATAATCTCAACTGGCCCTAACACTACCTTTAAAAAGCAGCTAAAGTATGGAGGTATTTTAGTCATATCTGCAAGCATTTGCTTTGTCCACCTGTTTCTGCACAAACAGACATTGATGCCTGTATAAGCGTAACCAGATGCTAATGAGCACCCAAAAATACATACACCACAATGTTAAAAAGGGGAAAAGACAAGCTGCCTCAAAAAGCAGATGTGCCTAAAAAATCTGAAGTATTCAAAAAAGTAAAGAAATATAAAGAGCAGAAGCATAGGCTCAGAGGCAAAATTGCTTTCAATAAATACAAGAAAATAATGTCAAAAGATTGAATCTGACTTCTACAGCACAGATCAGGCAATCATAGCAATCTTTACATGATTGAAGGATTGGTAGTGTAAATTGGCTGTCTATACCAAAGACTATTCATTCATCTTGGATACATTAAACAGTTAAAATGCTCTGGGTTCATAAAGCTCAAAAACATGCATGAAAAAGGAGGTCTCAATATTCTAAAAGCAAAATTGCAGCTGGTGCACTCAAGAAAATCCAATCGTATAAAAGTCAGAAAGGGAGGGGATAACTGTGAAAACTCTTGACTTGAATAACAAAACAGTCCTTATAATAATAATTATTATTATTTTGAACAATAGTAAACAAAGGGCAAAATGTTACCTAAAAAGGGTAATGCAAAAGCAAACAGTATCCAAGCCAATACATTTAACGACCAGAATGTCCAGAAACCAGAGAATCAAAAAACTAGAAGATACAAAATGCAAAGGAAAGCACAGTCTAAGAATTGGGAGCTGAACAACATGAGCTAATGTCTCAGCACTAGGATTCAAACATCCCAGCAGCAAGCATCCCCACTCTGTTAGCTAAATAAATAAAATACAAGGACAATAACTACCGTAGACAAACTAATTTAATATGCTTTACCAGCACAAAGTATTTGGAAAACCAAGAAACACTTACTGAAAAGCAAAATATCAAAGACTTGAAAAAGTAAACAAGACTATTAAAAAAAATATATGAAAAAGGAAGTAGACGGCAGGGGCAGAGTCCTGGTCAAAGCATAACAGAAACAATGTAAGATCACCAACCTGAAAATACAGTAAACTCAATACATGACCAATTTGCACAAACAGATGTAAAACTTCATAAGAGATGCTATTCTCTGCCTTTATTAATTTTTATAAATATTGATGTTTAACATAACTTTCCCAACATCTTTCTGATTAAATGTTGAATCTCGTTAGACAATTATCATTGACAGCTGAAGTAGTTTCTGCAAAAATATTTGCCTGAAATGTTGAAAATAGCCCCATTTGAGACGGTGATGTGATTTTCAGATAGCTTCTGATTTCAGCCCTGAGGGAACAGTTACAGCCTACTATCTACATGGGTTGATCCTGTGCTGAAATGGTCTTGGTACTTATTTACGGTAAAAAGACTAACATTCTGGTTTAGTGCCGTTGCAGTGTGCCCAGAGCTGTGGACCAGCGGCAGACCATGACTAAGGCTAAGTGCAGTTGCAGTGTGCTTTTTGTAGTCAGATAAGGGGAATAATGTTGCGTAATAATTTAGACTTGTGACTAGGTGAATTTCCCCTTGGGTTTAATAAAGTATCTATCTATCTATCTATCTATCTATCTATCTATCTATCTATCTATCTATCTATCTATCTATCTATCTATCTATCTATCTATTGTGAAGGACAGCCGGGTCCCATGCCCGGCAGGGACGCCCCTGCTGCTTATGTTCCAGGGGAGCCACCATGGGCAGTCCAGTACCTCCCCGGGACGTTTGGTGGCAGCCTCCATGGCTGGCGGTGAATCCCCAATCACCCGCAGGGCTCCATAGGAGATGGAGTCCTCCACAGCCTGGTTGGGGGCTCGGATGGCCACTAGGGGGAGCTGCATGGACTCAGCAGCCTGGCTGGACGAATCTTCAGCCCCACCCGTAGGTGCAATTAGGACCAGATGGTCAAGCACCTGGAATACTTCCGGGTGGGTTATAAAAAGAGCCAGCCACCACCACTCGAGGAGCCAGGGTCGGGAGGAGGAGGACTACACTTGTGGAGGAGTGGTGGTAGAGGAAGAAGAGTGTGTTGTGCTTTAGTGTTTGTGCTTTGGGACTGTGTATTGCCTGTGGGTCACGGGGAAGACGTGCACCCACGGGTGAAGAAAGAAATAAAGTTTTTAAACGTGCCTCAGTGTCTTTCTGTGTCGGGTTAGGCGCCTATATAGCGCCTTTGTTACACTATCTATCTATCTATCTATCTATCTATCTATCTATCTATCTATCTATCTATCTATCTATCTATCTAGGTATAGCTGTGTTTATACCAAGTTACCAAAGTTCTGCAATTCTGTCAATAATGTGACGCTTGTTCAAATAATTTCACAGACCAAAAATCTTCTTTTTTAAAAGTTTTAGTAAAATTACAAAGAAAAACAGTTCACACAAAAATAGAGAAAAAATGGATATTAAATAAAGGAAATCATGTTCAAAGATTATTTATCTTTTTTCTTTTCTCTAAGTTTAGTCATAGAGTTAAACTTTGGATCTGTTAAGCATGTTAAGCACAGTCACATCTCCTATTTGCGAACATATCTAACAGACCATGCTAGCAGTAAGACTATTTCCTAACTGACTTAATTAACACTCAGTTATACAGATAAAGCAAAGAAAGTTCTATTTCATGTTGATTTATTAAGGATTTGAAGACTATACCATATTCTAGATAGTTTTAAGAAACTGATATTCTATTATTGAGATTAAGCAAACACTTAAATAAGTTTAACCCTCATCCATGATTACCATTTTTATAACGTTTCCATGAATGGGGGATCTTGCAGATCATTTTAAACTGGTTAAATCTGCCTGAAAGCAATACAATAACTTCAGAAATTTTATTACCTCTGAAATGAAGTAAATGTAATGTAAATTTTCAATGGTTTACATGTTACCTTTGTAATAGTAATGCGTGTTCAGTGTTCACCAAATCATATAAAATACAGTCATAGTAGCACTAAAACAAGACGTCAGTTACACATCTGATTCGCATACAGAACAGTCACTCACAATCTGCCTCAACTTCAGCTTGTTTGCAGGCCAGACACACAAGAGAACGTTCTGAATGTTCTTGGCAAACTGGAAGTTTGCACTGGGAGCAAACGGTCTTTACCTTTCTCTCCTTTGTCCTTGGGCACATGTGACAGTGTTGCTTCTTAGCTACATTGGCTGCATCTCCACGGGGCAGTTTCATCATCAATTTTTCTTTCCTCATCACTTGACACAGTGTCACTTCCATCATCATTGTCCTCTTCATTTGAGTTGTCTGATGTATCAAAATCCGACAACTCCTTCATTATTTTAGCCAGGGCTTCACTTGCATTGAATTTCTTTGTTGATCGTTGACTCATTGTGCATAAACACATCAACTGGACTTGCTCCTCAACAAACTATACACCAGCAATGTCTCAGACAGGACTAAGAAAATCTAAACCAAAGAAAACACAAATTTGAATAGAAAATGCAAATTTAAAATATAAAACGAAGCAAAAAGCTCATACAAAAATGGTAATGTTTCCATGAAATCGGGTTGGAGACCCCCAACTACTTTGTGCTACTGTAGCACTTATTTGCACTAAGCTATTGAGAAGCAGATTTCGGCATATTTTTCAAGACAACACAAATTGGGAAGTCAGAAAATTTCATGGCCGTCGTATTACCCTGAAAGGGAAAGAATTTGAAAATCTGCGACGGGGGTCTTGGAGACCCCCTCATTCATGGATCAGGGTTAACTTTAATATTACTTTCTAAAATTGACTCTTACACTTCTTATTAATGGACTTAATACGATGGATAATGTTACAAAATGATCTGCATCAGGGAGACATGAAAAAGCCATTTGTCATTATTTTTTTTTCCTTCCATCAGCCGATGATGTGGTGACCAAATGTCACCATCTAGACCTGTCCGCTGTTAAATCAACTGCTTGCCGCAGACTAATGTGCTGTGATTCAAGGTCTTCAATGATTTAATAAATCCAGCGTTTTCATTGTTGTCCTCTAGATCTTCTTCCTGTTATGTGGCAGAGGGCATTAAAAAATAGTAGCCAACCTGCGGCGTACCATATGCCGCATAATCAGGCCGTTTTTTTAATGATTTTTAAGCACGGGGAGAAAATTAGCATTTGAAAAATCGGTAATGTAATAAATCAGCAAGAAAAGCAACATTGTAACAATGCACAGAACGAAGCAACACACAATCGTCCGTGACTGAAAACTGGCGGACCGTCCTTGCACCTTCTCCTGCCAGACGGAGGGATGGGGGTGCACGGCGCGGAGTGTGGAACGGGAGGAGAGAAGAAGGGTTCCGTCCGTCATGCTAGTCTGCTGATTTCTCGTTCAATATGCACTGCTCGCTCATGTGCCCACCTCCAACTCGTCACTTGAGTCGTTGGCTGCTCTTCTATATATAATCCACGAAGACACCCGACCACGGTAGTAGCGAGGTGGTAGGGGGGTGTGTACAAAGGGTTGGAACGCAACCAGTGGGAGCGTATGAGTCGCACTTAGTGGGAATTCCATGGTTTGCAGCCCGAATGGGGTTCAACGGCTTACCCACGCCGGGTAGACAGATGCCAATGTCATGCATAATTATTATTTATTGAACACTTCTGGAAAGACACGGTTGTCTAAAACGGGTTGGTGTGAGAATACAACAGTAAGCGAATGAAAAGATGGAACTCTAGTTTTTAAAGACTGCTTACTTCATTGTGTTTTAACCTCAGTTGTAAAGGAATGTTTTAAGGACCCCATGGGAGACCCCTCGGTTTTGGCTGCTTTTCTAAATATAATCCACCAAGATACCCGACCACGGTAGGAGGGGGGTGTGCACAAAGGGTAGGGACGTAATGAATGGGAGCGTATGAGTCACACTTAGTGGGAATTCCACGGCTTGCAGCCTGAATGGGGTTCAACGGCTTACCCATGCCTCTCTGCGCTGAGTAAACACACGGTCAATCTCATGCATAATTATTTATTGAATGCTAAACACTTCTGGAAAAACACGG
This sequence comes from Polypterus senegalus, assembly GCF_016835505.1. Taxonomy (NCBI): domain Eukaryota; kingdom Metazoa; phylum Chordata; class Cladistia; order Polypteriformes; family Polypteridae; genus Polypterus; species Polypterus senegalus. The sequence goes on from NC_053167.1 coordinate 41,115,985, forward strand.
ATGTCTAAAACGGGTTGGTGTGAGAATACAACAGTAAGTGAATGAAAAGATGGAACTCTGGAGAGAGCAAAATAGAACACAATAGTGAACCCGCGGCATAACAAACACCGCGTGGCTCAGACGTGCTTGTGGACTCTTACCACAGACGAAAGGGAGTAACTGGGTGGTCGGTGAGTTTTTGCGTCCGGGCAAATGGGCAGGCAGTGTGAATGCCTAAAAAGCGAGGGTAGACACCGGCCGGTGAAAAAGGAGTGTTGGTAGGCAGGAATACGTCTTCCTTGTTCCTGCAGGAGCGTCTAAAAAGACGCATGTTTGTCTTGGATGCGAATAGCTGTATGTAGCGTGTAAAACAGTTTGCTATGGTGCACGCGTTGTGCGTCATAACCGAAAAGTCGGTTTTTAAAGACTGCTCACTTCATTGTGCTTTAACCTCAGTTGTAAAGAATTGTTTTAAGGTTCCCATGGGATACCCCTCGCAAACCGTTTCACACACTGCATATGGCGATTCACCTCCGTGAGAAACATGCTTCTATGAACAGTCAACGTAGCTCGGAGGTGCATGACATGCACATGACATTAACCTGACCTTCACTGCATGTGGCCTCTACGACAGACGAATATAAATGACGCCATTTTTTCTGTGTTGTCACGTCCAAGTTGGTGGGCGTGGCCCTGTGAGTTGTCATCGTATCCAATGGTCTTGGAGTTGGTGGGCGTGGCTCCTTCCTGTGTGCGCCATAGGTGTCTCACTTGTTGGTGGCTTAGTGAATCCACGCCCCTTCCGGCGTGCTTTCCATGGTTGTCTTGCCTTAGTGAATTACTGTATATATATAGATGGAAACCATATTATAAATCTATATTTGGACTGAAGAATAGCGCAAAATTAAAGCATTTAACTCAATGCCACAGAAACAGATAAGTGATGTATGGAAATATTTATATTGCACAATAATAAAATTTAAAAATAAAGATCAATACATGTAACCAGTAATCTTAAGAAACAATGGTAAAAATTGGTGTCACTAATTAAGAAATAGCTCTGCCACTAGTTCAGAAAGTGCATATCCCAGCAAACAGTTAACATAACAGTTACTTTATCTTTTTTATATCTGGTTGGTTATAGGATAACCTAACATGCATTTTAAGAGATCAGACTGCTTAAAAAGCATACACTGTATTTAAATTACTATATTAAATCATAGCAGTTTTCTTTTTACTAATACATTTTTCATCTCTACAGATATTATCATTTATTTTACAATTAGTGGGATTTTCTTTTTTAATTTCATTAAAGTTTTTGCTTTTTTGTTCAACAAAGATGGAAAAAATCTTGGTTAGATATTCAGTTGTGAATAAAGATGCAGAGAAAGATAAATAAATATTAAGCTGCATAAAATATTAAAGCATTTCAATGACAGAGGCAGTCCCCAGAGAAAGCAGCAGCCCCAAACAGGCACACAGCAAGTTCTTTAAAGGTTGCAACATGGTTATTTGGTAATCTTTTACTTCTTTCGGCTGCTCCCGTTAGGGGTCGCCACAGCGGATCATCTTCTTCCATATCTTTCTGTTCAATGCATCTTGCTCAGTTACATCATCACCTGCATGTCCACTCCCACCACATCAATAAATCTTCACTTAGGCCTTCCTCTTTTTATCTTCCCTGGCAGCTCTATCCTTAGCATCATTTTCCCAATATAATCAGCATCTCTCCTCTGCACATGTCCAAACCAGGGCAATCTCGCCTCTCTGACTTTGTCTCCCAACCGTCCCACTTGAGATGACCCTCTAATTTACTCGTTCCTAATCTTCTCCATCCTTATCACACCCAATAAATCTTTAACTCTGCCACCTCCAGCTCTGTCTCCTGCTTTCTGGTCAGTGCCACCGTCTCCAACCCATATAACATAGCTGGTCTCACTACCATCCTGTAGACGTTCCCTTTCACTCTTGCTGATACCCGTCTGTCATAAATCACTCCTGACACTCTTCTCCACACATTCCACTCTGCCTGCACTCTCTTTTTCACCTCTCTTCCACAATCCCCATTATTCTGTACTATTGATCCCAAGTATTTAAACTCATCCACCTTCGCCATCTCTACTCCTTACATCCTCACCATTCCACTGACCTCCCTTTCATCTACACACATGTATTCTGTCTTGTTCCTGTTGATCTTCATTCCTCTTCTCTCTAGAGTATATCTCCACCTCTCCAGGGTCTCCTCAACCTGCTCCCTACTATCGCTACAGATCACGATGTCATCAGCAAACATCAATCATCCACAGGGACTCCTGTCTAATCTCGTCTGTCAACCTTCCCATCACCATTGCAAATAAGAAAGGGCTCAGAGCGAATCCCTGATGTAATCCCACATCCAACTTGAATGCATCCGTCACTCCTACTGCAGACCTTACCACAGTTACACTTCCCTCGTACATATCCTGTACAACTCTTATGTACTTCTCTACCACTCCCGACTCCCTCATACAATACCACAACTCCTCTTGAGGCACCCTGTCATATGCTTTCTCCAGGAGCAACTCCTTCTGGCCTTCTCTATACTTCTCCATCAACACCCTCAGAGCAGACATAACATCTGTGGTGCTCTTTCTTGGCATGAAACCATATTGCTGCTCAGTAATCATCACGTCACTTCTTAACCTAGCTTCCACTACTCTTTCCCATTACTTCATGCTGTGGCTCATCAATTGCATCCCCCTGTAGTTACTAAAGCTCTGCACATCCCCCTTATTCTTAAATATCAGCACCAGGACACTTCTTCTCCACTCCTCAGGCATCCTCTCACTTTCCAAGATTCCATTAAACAATCTGGTTAAAAACTACACTGCCATCTCTCCTAAACACCTCCAGGCTTCCACAGGTATGTCATCTGGAACAACGGCTTTTCCATTTTTCATCCTCTTCATAGCTGTCCTTACTTCCTCTTTGCTAATCCGTTGTACTTCCTGATTCACTATCTCAATATCATCCAACCTCTTCTTTCTCTTGTACTCTTCATTCATCAGCCTGTCAAAGTACTCTTTCCATCTGCTCAACACACTCTCCTTGCTTTTGAGTACGTTTATATCTTTATCCTTTATTACCCTAACCTGCTGCACATCTTTCCCAGTTTGGTTCCTCTGTCTAGGCAATCGGTACAGGTACTTTTCTTCCTCCTTAGTGTCCAACCTCTCATACAACTCATCATACACTTTTTCTTTAGCCTTTGCCACCTCTCTCTTCACCTTGTGCCTTATCTCCTTGTACTCTGCATCTCTCTGACTACCCCACTTCTTCTTTGCCATCCTCTTCCTCTGTATACTCTCCTGTATTTCCTCATTCCACCACCAGGTTTCCTTTTCCTCCTTCCTCAGTCCAGATGTCACGCCAAGCACCCTTCTTGCTGTCACCCTAACTACATCTGCTGTAGTTTCCCAGCTGTCAGGTAATTTTTCACTACCACCCAGTGCCTGTCTCACCTTCTCCCTAATCTCAACCTTGCAGTCTTTCTTTTTCAACTCCACCATTTGACCCTTGGCACTGCCCTCACTCTCTTCCTCTTCTTGATCTCCAACATCATCCTACAGACCACCATCCTATGCTGCTTAACTACACTTTACCCTGCCACTACTTTGCAGTCATCAATCTCCTTCAGATTGACTCTTCTGAATAGGATGTAATCTACCTGTGTGCATCTTCCTCCACTCTTTATACATCACCCTATGTTCCTCCCTCGTCTTAAAATACATATTCACCACAGCCATGTCCATCCTTTTGGCAAAATCCACTTTCCTCTGACCTTCTTCATTCCTCTACTTGACACCATACCTACCCATCACCTCCTCGTCTCCTCTTTTCCTTCCTGTATATACTGCCAACATTCAAAGTCCCTACCCTCAGTTCCATTCTCTTTACCTTCCTCCTCTCCTCCTGCCCAACCTCCTGACACATCTCTCCCTTCTTCTTCTTCTTCTTCAGCCAACAGTAGCCCGATTTCCACCAGGACCGTTTTGGTTAACAGTACTGGTGGCGGTCGTTGTTAACCTGGGGCTCGACCGATCTGGTATGGAAATTTGTATGGTTGTCCGCATATTGATTTGGTAAAATGTTACACCAGATGCCCTTCCTGACGTAACCCTCCCCATTTATCTGGGATTGGGACTGGCACGAAGGAACACTCTGGTTTGTGCATCCCCTATGGCTGGTAATGGAATAGATAAAAACCTTTCCATTTTATCATTACTTTAATGTTGATCATAACAGTCTAGTAACCTTTAGATAGCTTTGCAATATTATTACATTGTTTACTGGGATTGAAAGATGCTTCCTGTTTCTTCCGTACTGTATTCCTTCAGAGTGTCACAAAGGTGTCTTTGCAAGTGTCATTCAGATCTGTTAATACTTGTTTTAATCAAATGTTTGGTAGCTTAATGATTCTATTTTTTTTTTTCATTCAGTTTACGTGAGGATATACCTTTTCCCTGGGTTATGTCCCTTTAAATCAAGAAGAATATGTAGTAGTATGTTGTTAATTGAGAGAGGGCAAGGCCTTAATTACTGGCAGGCCTGCATTAACAGGAAATCAAGTGGAGAGCTGAGTAAACTGAGGCCAAAACAAGACTAGTTACAGATTACCTAAACTTGGTACTGAGGATCACCACTTTTGCTAACATACTATTTAGTCTCATCTTGATTTGCTGCTAGAATGGTACAATCTCAGGTACACTGCGACTGACCCCATTTGTTGTTGTTGTGCATGCTTACTAGAATGTGCTTTGACATTTTCAACAACAATATATAAGTGCTTGATTATTTAATAGCTCTTTATTTAAATGAATATGTATATTTATATCTTCTAAACTGCATCTGATATTTAAATATGTAATGTATGTTTATTATATTAATTATACAAATCAGCTTTTTTGCTATGGATTATAATAACAACTAGCAAAATACCCGCGCTTTGCACCGGCGAAGTACTGCCTTAAAATTTTTATTAAGAAGAAAATTAAACCTTTTTAAACTGAGGGAAAATATACCAATAATTATTTGTTAAGGATCTCTTTGTATACCACATTGTGAGTTCGGCCCTCCGGTTGTAATCTGACCAAGCTGTGCACTGAGCTTACTCTTGAGCATGCAACGTACAGTTGGCCATGTGAACAGTAATCTTGTTTAAAATCTCACAGCTTGGATTGCTGCTGTCATAATCGGTTTGAGTTTCATGGTTTGTTTCAATTACGACAGTATTTGTAGGACTTGTGTTGAAGAGACATTCGGCATCTGTCAAGCATTGTAAGTATACAACCGGTTTTATCGATAACTTCACATCCAGCTTTTGAGAGTTTAAACATTCATAAACATCAAAGTGTACACTACTGAAATTGTCACCTGTCAATCTAAGATGTTTAAGAGGCATTGGCAGTTGTCAAAAGGTGTAAAATATTTGGCCATTTCGGTACACTTGAAAGAGACAACCTAACAACTCACCGGCAGCCATCAACTCACATGCAGATGCATAGGTGAAGGGCTTAAGCATTTCACTCTTCTAGTGCTCCTGTGTAGAATAATTAGCTTCTGTACTGTCATCAGTCCACACCTTGAACCTGTCCCAGTCATTAAATACATAAGACACAATGTTCCTCCGGATATCAAGAATGAGCCTGATATGGCCGTGCAATATTTAACAAAGAGAATGGAAAAGGTAGGTGCCATCTCCGGGCATGGAAACCATTCGGTAAGTGACAGTTCTTTGATCGATGGTGATCACCTCGATAGACATGTTAATGGGGGGTACGGTTGGAATGATAAAGGAAATGGGTACCTGAACAATGTAAAGTAAGTCTAAAATACCTACACAATAACTATAATCGTACTAAATGAACAATAAAACAGCGGAGAAGCCGTGGATTAAATAAAAAGGCTGTAGTTATCAACAGGGAGAGGTGAATCCCATGGCGAAGCAAGGAAGGGAATGTAGAGACTGGAGCGACGGACGGCCTTATATAGGCACGCAGCGAACAATGTGGGAGGCGTTGGGATGGGGACCCAACGCCGCCTTACACGGTGACCGAGCTGCATACTATGGACGTATATATGTACGTAAGTAGGATTCAGTTAGCGTTGGGAACCCGCGTACCAAATTTCTTGAAGATGGGCCCATAAGTAACAAAGACCGTTGAAAAGTTCAATATGGCAGCCGACAGTGGCATCATACCACCGAAATAAATACCAAATTTCAGCCTTCTACCTACACGGGAAGTTGGAGAATTAGTGACGTTGGAAAGTTTAATATGGCGGCTGACAGTGGCATCATACCACCGAAATAAGTATGTACATTGGTTTCGGTTAGCTCAGGGAAGCCGTCTACTAAATTTCGTGAAGATGGGGCCATAAATAAGAAAGTTCAACATGGCGAACGTTGTCAACCTTTATGACCGTTACGCGTAGAATTTTGAAATGAAACCTGCTTAACTTTTGTAAGTAAGCTGTAAGGAATGAGCCTGCCAAATTTCAGCCTTCTACCTACACGGGAAGTTGGAAAATTAGTGACGTTGAAAAGTTCAATATAGCGGCCGACAGTGGCGTCATACCATCGAAATAAGTACGTACATTGGTTTCGGTTAGCGCAGGGAAGCCGCCTACCAAATTTCATGAAGCTGGGGCTATAAATAAGAAAGTTCAACATGGCAGACGTTGTCGACTGTTATGACCTTTATGACTGTTACTTGTAGAATTTCGAAATGAAACCTGCTTAACGTTTGTAAGTAAGCTGTAAGGAATAAGCCTGCCAAATTTCAGCCTTCTACCTACACGGGAAGTTGGAGAATTAGTGATGAGTGAGTCAGTGAGTCAGTCAGTCAGTGAGTCAGTGAGTGAGTCAGTGAGGGCTTTGCCTAATATTAATATAGATAACACAATTTTTGAATATACATAATTGTAGTAAAGACAAAAGGTAATTAATACAGGAAAATATTAAGTATTTAAGTGTATACTGTAGTTGAGTAACAAAGTAACAATTTGTAAAGAGTTTTCATACTGTTCCCATGTATGTATGGGTTTCTTCTTAGGGTGCTCAGGTTAACTAACAACTGTGAACTGACTTTGTGTGTGTGTGCATGAATATGGGCAGTAAGAAAATGATACTCTCTTCTTTTCTCTTTTCTCCACTTTCCAAACAAAGAACTAGCAAATATTGCTGTTTCTGCACACAGAATTAATCTAAATAAAATGACACCCACTGTGCCACTCACAGACTCATGTAGCATTGCTTACAGACAGAGTGATGCTTTAGTTATTTCTACTATAAGGTGTCACAGATAATGAAACAACTATAGTGAAATGCAGCAGTCTGGTACTGTTAAAAGATGCACATAGACCAAGAAATGAATGTTTAAAGAACAGGAAAAGGTGAGAGTGTGTTCACATTCATTTTGACATGATTGTCAAAACAAAAATGGAGTTAAAAAGTTGTGGTATTCAGAAATAAACATTGATACAGGAATTAAATAAAAGTTTCTCAAGAAAATTAAACCATATTTGAAGAGGGCTTTCAAGCCTGTCTTCAATCCAGAATACCCAAATACACATGTTGCTGTTTATTGAAATGTCAACAACAAACAAAATGTTTTTGCAGCACCAAAAAAATTACTAAGCAATAATACTAACCTAAATATTACCAAAAGCATAATGTTAAAATTGCAAAATTCACGACAAAATTACAAAAACATATATACAGTATGCAAAACAAGCTGAAACAATATAAAAAAACAGTGATCACATGTAAAATTCGATAAAATCCTGAGTGAATTTGAATTCAAGTCAACTTTGTATATAAGGTTCAGTTTGGGCTTTGGACAAAAATAAACCATGCACAGCAGGATGCCGCAATATGTTTTATAAAAATACATCACAGTCTGTGCCGGTTCTAGACAGGCATATATGAGGGGGCAGACAGAAATGTGAAGGTGGCACATGGTGACGACGGAGGCAGGAAAGGGGTGGGGGTGCTCTGGATAACTGTTTTTGTCATGTAATTGGATTGCACTTTGTCAGGCCTCTACCCTAAGACTGGTCCAACTTGGGTGTCCCACCTGAAGGCTAAGCTTCTGCTGGTGTAGCTCTTAGGGTCACTGAGGCACGCAAACCCCCTGACCACAATAAGGTGGCAATCCCTCAGTAGGAAAACTGAAAAATAAAACAACAAAAAGTAAAATAAAATATTCCTCATCAAATTATAACAACTAAAAATATGACATTTGCCTTAATTTTATGGCCTATATCAAATATATTTGAAGCCAACAATAACACTTCTCAATACTAACAAAACTAAAAAGGGTAGGCCAAGTTATAAAAAAAAATCAATTCACCAAGTCTTGAAAAATAAAATAAAGAATAAAATAAAATATCCATCCAGATCTTTACAACCAACAACATAAAAATTATCTTAATTGGATGGCCTAATTCTCAAATAAATTTGCAAAATAAAGTAAGAATAAAATAAGACCTCTCAATATAGCCAATATTTACAAAACTAAAAAGGGTTGGCATAGTAATTAGTGTCTTTTTCTACAATTCTCAAACTAATTTGTAGAACACAACAGATTTAGAACAGAACATTTGAACTTTTTTCTTCTTTTTTTGTCTTGTTTTAAGCTTGTTTGTTTTGTAAGCAACTGAACTCTCTGTTTGTAACTGAACAGCTCCGCTCTCCTTTCTCCTCAATCCACTCTACAACAACAGTCTCCTGTTTCCCTTTGCAAACACTCTTCCAAATTCATCCATATCCAAGTTATTTGTTATGGACTTCTCATGGGCCAAGATCACCAAATTCCTCTTTCTTTTATGTAACATGGTGCGACGATAGGGGGTTAGGACCCGTGACAAAGTGGAGAAGGAACTCTCACACGATGCTGAAGACACACCAATTACCAGGGCTGTTACATACAATTTATGCAACTCAGGAAAGGCTTCCTTGTACTCCTGCAGGAGTTTACACACAGTGGACAGGTCTGTTTCCTTTGAACATTTTTTGAGCAGCATCTGTTTTGCCACAAGAACTTCATTTTCAGACTTACAACATCTGCTACAGTGCCAGCCATCACAGCAAGAGGGTGCAACAGGATGGGATCTAGAAATGCACTAGATTTGGGTGCAAGACTAGATGTGGCTCTCATCAGGTCAATATTCTTGTGTGAAAATCTAGTTTCCATTTCTGAAATGGCCCTGTCAAGGATTTTGAGCAGGGATCTTTTCAGAGACTGATGGGGGGAAATGGTAGGGTCACCAGAGTCTGTATGGCCCAAAGTTGAGAGCACAACACTTTGACCCAGGTGTTTGCTCATTGTTCTCCTTCTCTTTGTTGGATGTGACTCATCCTCAGCAGGAGATGACACTCCCCAACAGTCATCCTCACGGATGTTTTTTAAGGAGTCACGTGCTGCACTAACAACCTCAGAAGCACTGCACAGATCAACTGACTGAGACTGTAGAATAGCATTTGCTGGTTTCAAGACACCAAGCACCCGCACTAGGAACTTTCCAATCTCAAAGAAGTGATGCCTCTTAATTTGGCATAGCAGGCCTGATGCCTCGGTGCACAGGTCAACTGCAGCATCATCATCCTCTGTCATCTCAGATAGGATACTAAGGATTTGTTCTTGATTGTCCACAGTGCACCTTGTCACCTCACCTCATAGTGACTTGTCCATCTGATCTCAAGCAGCCTTTTTAGACAAGGTGCATCATGTTTATTGAGCACATAGTGGTGGTGAAAAAAGTTGTAGAGTGAACTAGATAGGCTAAAAAATCTTTTTGCACACGGCTCACTCTGCATGGCATGCACAACCACTAAGTGCAGTTGGTGGTTGTAGCAGTGGATGTATGGGACATATCTGTCAAGCTTCTTTTGGAGCAGAGCTTGTACACCACCTCTAACCCCATCATAACACTGGTTAAGTATACTGTCAGCACTGTGGCCAGCATCACAAAGGTGTAACAGGATCTCAGAGGTGATGTACTCTGCATCAAGTTGTTGCAAGTCAAGCAACCCAATAAGATGCTCCTCTGGCATGGAATTTCTGACAAACCGTATTATCACAGACACATTTTCCACATTGCACCTATCCCTGGTCCCATCACTTTTGAGGCAAAACCCTGCAGAATCAGCACTTTCATATTTTTCCTGACCTTCCAAGCACCATGTCAGCCAGTGTTTGGATAATTTCATTTTGGATATCCTTAGATGTGTATTTTGCATTTTATGGGACACCCTTAGCAATGCTTGCTAGCTTCTCATCCTTCTCTAAGGTATATTCCATCAGTTTTAGAAAAATACCTGAAGCAATGTCATCATCATTACCCGCTGCATCATGTCTCAAGGTTTCTGCAGTCCCACGGAGCCCCAACTCATTTACACAGAGAAACCTTATAGCACTACCAATACTCTTGACATAGTAATGTTTTTTCAAGTTGTGTTTTACCAACCAACATTGAATCCACAGTCCCCCCATGGCCTCTCTGCTTTTATGCTCAGTCCAGATGGTTGAAGCATGCACATGGTTGTGGCTGGACACATGCCTCTGTAGCCCCTTGTCTCGATCAAGTGCTGCTTTCCAGTTGTTAAAACCAGTTAAGGTAAAAAACTACATCCCTCTCATTAACAGTGCTGCCATATTTCCGACATGGGAAACAGAAGCATGCGTCCCACACAACAGAGTACTCCAGCCATGGTTGTGTGCGGTACCAGGCAGGATTGAATGATCTTAATGTTGTACCACCAAATACACGTTTGGGGTAACTACCCAGTATTGGCTGGGATGGTGTATTACCATTTAAGTCACTGGGTAGCTGAGCGGGTTGCTTTGGGGCAGCAATTGTTGGCAGAGGTACAGGAGAAGCAGTGCCTGTTGATGCCACAGGAGTAGACATGCTAGTTGCTGTCTCTGATCATTGCTACTGCTATTGGTACAGGCAGGGGCAGCATCACACTTTTTAAAAGCTTGGGAAAAGGATGCATCTCACAGCATTAACTTTCCCCTTGTGAACTGCTGGAAGCTGGGGAGGAAAGTAATTAAGCTTTACTAAAATCGCTGGGATTTCATCAGTATATGAAACGAGAGAATTGTTGAGTGCAGAGTTGAAAGCTGGGGAGGGGCTTTGTGTTGGGTCTGACGGACAGACACGGGTCCTCCAGTCGGCTCTATGCAGCAGCAGTGGTGCTTGTGGGATCGAGAAAGAAACACTTCTCTACCAGACTGAAACTGTGAGAAGAACAATGGACTAGTCCCCCATTGACTGTACAAATATAGATGTATTTTTTAGTTGTTGTTAATTATCTCACGAGTCGCTATGACTTTGACAACAGAGATTTGCTGCTTCCTCAAAGCCTGCCGCTGTTGCGCAGCCCTGCCTACTGAGAAACCTGACACCGGGTCATTTGCATACTAACAGTGATTGGATGTTTAGCTGAGGGGAGGGTGAGTGGGGGATCTCTGCGGAGTGCTGTGTGAGCTGCGGACAAACAGTGCACGGGGGGAAACAGCGAACAAGAGGTGAAACCTATCATCTCATTTGTGCCTTTTCCAGTGGATTTTTCAGCTACTGTAGTAAATCTTGTCCATATTCAGTTTGTGGGTAATCTATTATTTTCTCTCTCAGCTTCTAAAAGTTTGATTTAAGGGGGCAGGATGTTTGTTTAAGGGGGCATTGCCCCCCCTTGCCCCAGCGTAGAGCCGGCCCCGATCACAGTGTAACTCATATAATGTAGGAGGTACACACAGCCTACAGCAACACAAGCATTCTCCACAACTAAGGTAATTTTGCCGTGGCACATTCATATCATTCTTCCTCCCAGATTACATCTACTGGTGAAGGAAGTGGAAGTAAATATCGATTAAAGAATGACTTGTGGGTCTTTTCCATTTTCAGATATGGGCACTTGAGTCAACTGACTTGCTAGCAGTTGTATAACTTTTTATTCTTTTCCAGTTATTTCAGTTATCTTGCAGTCAATTAATCCCAATGAGGCTTTTTGTAGCATAGAGTGCACTATGTCCAATAAACAAAAAGAATAAAAGAAAAAGGTTCTAACAAACTACTGAAGCTGAATCAAAGCCCAGCGATGCAATACTCCCAATGATGTGATACAGCCCGTTACACATGAATAAAGAAAAGGAGGCTACAGATGTATGCTGGGAACTTCAGCTGTATTGGGCTGCTGGCGGGGATACTCTGCAACAGGTAGTAGTCAAGCTTTAATGGCTTTAATTTCAGATCACATTCATCTGAAATTTCCACTCTGACACTGATTTTAACACCAGTTGGCTATGAGAGGCCACTGGAGCTCTGCTTGCACTTTGCACTATATACAAGGCTAAATATAAAAGAAAAGAAATGAAAGCAATATGATAGAAATAAATTTAATAATGCAGAAAATTTTTAATGATGGTATATGAAGGATGAGGTGAATCACCAGGATTTTGAATTTTCTAAAATCCACACAAGGACCAAAATTACTCATACAGGCACAAATACATACATACACCTCAACTAATATTAGGTTGAATGTCCCAGAGCAAGTTGTTCCTAAACCAGACACTTTTAGTAGCCATCAACAAGCTTCAACCCAGCTTTTAAGCACGATCCACAAATTTTCAATAGGGTTGAGGTCTGGACTTTGTGAAGGCCATTCCAAAAGCTTAATGTTAGCCCGCTTTATCCATTCCACAACCAGTTTTGATATGTGTTTGGGATCATTGTCCTGTTGGAACATTTAGTTATGTCCAAGTTGCAACCATCTAGCTTAAGATTTGAGGTGAGGTAGTCCTCCTTCTTCATTATTCCACTGGCAGCAAAACATCCCCAGAGAATGATACTACCATCACCATGCTTCACAGCTGGTACATTGTTCTTGGGATTGAAAGCTTTACCCTTACTCAGCCAAAAATACCTCTTACCATTGTGGCCAAACAACTCGATCTTTGTCAGATCATAAATTTTTTTCTCCAGAAGGCTTTTTGCTTGTCCATGTGGACAGCTGTGAATTTCAGTTGAGCTTGAAAGTGTCAGTTTTGAAGCAGGACAGCACCCTGTCAGTCTGTGGAAACGTAAAACCTGTTTGACTGTAGACAGTGAAACTGGTTGTTTCTGAACATCCTAACCAATTTCCTCTCTGCCGTTGGTGACAGTTTAGGTCTTCTTCCGGACCTTGGCAAAGTGGGGACATCTTGCAATAACTTGTACTTATGTACAGTTCTTTGAACAGATGATCTCGGAATCTGCAGTTGTTTAAAAATGGTTCCAAGAGACCTTCCTGATTTGGGTAAATCTACAATTCTTTCACTGAGCTCCTCGGACTTTTCAGTTGTTCAAAGTGTTGGTCGATTCAATGAGTGCTATCAAACAAACCCTTTTTATGCTGGCACAGAGAAGATACCAGCTGTAGTCAATCATGATCACTAATAAGAATATAATAGGCCTTGACCTGTTAAGTTAAAAGTGATTGTAGAATCTTTAGTACCACTTATTTAAAAATTTAATTTGTTGCATGTACAGTAGATATTGAGCTTGTATGTATAATTTTGACCCTGTGTGGATTTTATAAAATCCAAAATATATTCAAATTTTGCACCAAACTCTTGCTTTGTAGAGTCATTAACGATGTATGTTGTACAACCATTCCACCCAAGGAAAGGAAAAGTTCAAAGAACTGATCAAAAGACCACAATTACTATGAGATTCCCCTGCAGCATATCTTCTGGGGGAGCAACGATGGGAAACCCAGTATCTCCCCCTGGATGCTAGATGCCAGACTCCCTGGGTTGCAGTGGTGCCTCAGACTCCTCTAGGGCTTCATGGGGGTTGGAGTTTTGTGCAGCTCTGTTGGGTTACGCCGGTGCCGCCAAGGGGTGCTGCAGTTGGGACTCCTGAGCCCAGCTGGACTAATCTTCAGCCCACCCAGGAATGCAACCTGAAACAGGTGTTCAAGCACCTGGAGCACTTCTGTGTGGGCCATAAAAGGAGCCAGCAACCACCAATTAGGGGCCAGAGTCGGGAGGAGGAGGACTAAGCTTGGTGAGGAGTGGTGGTGGAAGAGAGGAGTGTTTTGGTGTAGTTTATTTGTGGGAGTGTGTTGTGGCAGGGGGACACAGGGAAGACGTGCTCTTCAGCTGAAGAAAATAAAAGTTTATTTATTTGTATACGTGCCTCCCGTGTCCGATCTGTGTCGGGTCGGGTGCAATATAGCGCATTGTTCCAGTGGCATAGTCGGCAGGATTCCGGTCCGTCTTCTGGGCTGGGACCTGTATAAAAATTTCTGTAACGACCTGGAACAGCATGGCGCAGGAGTGCAGGAAGCGCGTACCCCGAGACAGCGCACTGAAGCGCACACCCGCGGCAAGAAGCTGGCAACACTCCAGGCTCCATATCCCACCAGAGCCGGTATGGGAAGGGATAAAGCCGGGCAGACTCCAAGGTTGGCCTCCTGCCTGCCCGCTGTCAGAGAAGGAGCCACGGTCAGCGCACCTCGAATAGAGGCCACACAGATGAGAGGTCGTCCAGAAGTTGAGATCCATGCTGGGGCTGATGGCCCAGGTCTGCATTGGTGGACTGGGGGTGCCGAGGTAGTTCCGGTCCCCGTTTTCTCAGCAGGACATTGAGCGAAGAACGAGCGCACGGATTATCTCCACGACGTGGATTTCCCTGGTGAGGAGGGGGCAGTGGAGGAGCGACGCCACCTCCCAGATGCAGGTACGGGAGTGGGAAATGTGTATCATCTTCCCGACGACAAAATAACAGAAATGGGGGAGGCGAATCTCCACTCCCCTCCTGGTGAGTACCCGAAGGGGCCGGCGAGAGTGCTGGGCCCAGAGAAGACTAATCTGTAACCTGGAAGTGGAGGGCAGGCCACCATCCCCTGCATGGATCTCGTCTTCCGCATAACCTCTCGTCCATGTGGCCTCTCTTCGAGGCATGCTGACCGTGGCTTCTTCTCTGATGGCGGGCAGGCAGCTGGCCGCCGACCTTGGAGCCCGCCCAGCTTTCTTCCTAATCATACTGGCTCTGGCCCCTGAGTGGTGGTTGCTGGCTCCTTTTATGGCCCACCTGGAAGTGCTCCAGGTGCTTGATCACCTGTTTCCGGTTGCACTCCCGGGTGGGGCTGAAGATTAGTCCAGCTGGGCTCAGGAGTACCAACTGCAGCATCCCCTGGTGGCGCCTGCTTAACCCAACAAAGCTGCACAAAACTCCAACTCCCATGAAGCCCTGGGGGAGTCCGAGGCACCACTGCAACCCAGGAAGACTGGCATCTAGCGTTCAGGGGGAGATACTGGGTTTCCCATCATTGCTCCTCTGGAAGATATGCTGCAGGAGCGTCCCGGCCGGGCATGGGCCCTGGCCGCCTGCAACACCATGATGAGTGTGTGTAAACTTCTGACCACAACTGTAGAATGGAACTTAATACAATAATGTTGACTGGTCTACCATATTCAAAAGGCTTTTAATACAGCTTCCCATGAAGTTATCTAACTCCTAATACTTCAGTTTGGAGCTCCCAGGAAACTGAAGCAGTGTTGGGGCAATTATGATAAACTTCATACCACATTTCTTTGTGATAAGAAAAGTCCCCATCCAAAATGGGGTGAGGCGCGAAGACCTTCTTTTGCCCTTGCTATTTAATAAAGTAATAGATAAAGTCCTACTGCATTGTGACTACAAGTTTTAAAATGTGACTTCACTGACTGATCACTATATAAGATGACTGCAAGCCACTAATTACAAAGTTCTCGGATAAAATCAAATTGGTAACAGTTTAGTTACTGTAAAAATGCATCTATTAATCATTTTCTCTTATGTAAAAAGACCCTAGCAACGGCTTATTTGGTGTTGATAACACTTACAAAGCATAAGTAATGAAGTTATTTGTCTTTTCAGTATGGCCTACTGAAATAAATTTACTTTGAAACATTAAGAAGTGGCTAATGTAAGACATATTTCTCTTGATATTGCATAATTCATTATAAGACCTGTGAATCCTTCATATTCATAAGTAAGGTCTTATTACACCACATGCACAGAGATCACCACCACTTAACAAATGTCTTATAAGTATAGTTAAGGTCAAAAGAAATCTTTGTTGTGATCTTGTTATACAGTATATGAAGAAATAAGAAATAGATGCATGTTTGTAGTACCTAAACTGAAGTGTTATCTTCTTCTTCGTCTTCTTTTGGCTGCTCCCACCACAGTGGATCATCTTTTTCTATATCTTCCTATCCTCTGCACCTTGCTTCGTTACAACCACCACCTGCATGTCCTCTCTCACCACATCCATAAATCTCCTCTTATGTCTTCCTCATTTCCTCTTGCCTGGCAGCTCTATCCTTATCATCTTCTCCCAGTATACCCAGCATCTCTCCTCTGCACATGTCCAAAACAATGCAATCTTGCCTCTCTGACATTGTCTCCAAACCATCCAACCTGAGCTGACCCTCTAATTTACTCATTTCTAATCCTGTCCATCCTTGTCATACCCAAAGCATATCCTAATATTTTTAACTCTGCCACCTCCAGCTTTGCCTCCTTTCTTTTTGTCAGTGCTACCGTCCAAAAGACATATCACATAGCTGGTCTCACTACCATCTTATATAACCTTCCTTTTCACTCTTCTTAGTACCCATCTGTCACAAATTACTCCAGACACTCCTCTCCACCCACTCCACCCTGTCTGCACTCTCTTCTTCACCTCTTTTTCACACTCCCCGTTACTCTGTACTGTTGATTCCAGGTATTTAAACTCATCCACCTTTGCCAGCTCTACTCCCTGCATCCCTACCATTCCTCTGCCCACCCCCCACAATTCACACACACGTATTCTGTCTTATTCCTACTGACATTCATTCCTCATCTCTCTAGAACATATCTCCACCTCTCCAGGTTCTCCTCGACCTGCTCGTTACTCTTGCTACAGATCACAATGTGGCATTCTGCTATGTGCTTTCTCTAAGTTCACAAAGACACAGTGCAATTCCTTCTGTCCTTCTCGGATCTATAGTGCTCTTTTCCAGCATGAAACCATACATCTGCTCGCTAATGATCAACTTCATTCTTAACCTAGCTTCCACTTCTCTTTCCCATAACTTCATGCTGTGGCTCATCAATTTTGTCCTTCTGTAGTTACTCGAGCTCTGCATATCTCCCTTATGCTTAAAAATCAGTACAAGTACACTTATTCTCCACTCCTTAGACATTTGCTCAATTTCTAAGATTGCATTAAACAGACAGGTTAAAAACTCCACTGCCATCTCTCCTGAACACTTCCATGCATCTACAGGTATACCATCTGGACCAACAGCCTTTCAATTCTTCAAGCTCTTTATAGCTGTCCTTACTTCCTCCTTGCTAATCCATTGCACTTCCTGATTCATCTCCACATCATCCAACCTATTTCCCAGCTTGGACCCTCTGTCTAGCCAATCTGTACAGGTCCTTTTCTCCCTCCTTAGTGTCCAGTCTCTCATACAACTCATCGTATGCCTTTCTTTAGCCTTTGCCACCTCTCTCTTCACCTTACACCTTATCTCCTTGTACTCTTGTCTACTTTCTGCATCTCTCTGACTATCCCACTTCTTCTTAGCCAGCCTCTTCCTCTATATACTCTGCTGTACTTCCCCATTTCACTACCAGATTTCCTTGTCCTTTTTCCTCTGTGTAAATGTCACACCAAGCACCCTTCGAGCTGTCTCCCTTACCACTTCTGCTGTAGTTGCCCAGCTATTCTGGTAATTCTTCTGCCACCTGGTGCCTGTCTCACATCTTCCTTGAACTTAGCCATACAGTCTTCCTTGTTAAACTTCCATCATTTCATCCTTGCCTCTGCCCTAACTCTCTTCTTCTTGATATCCAATGTCATCCTACAGACCACCAGCCTATGCTGCCTATCTATGCTTTCCCCTTACACCACTTTGCAGTCTCCAATCTCCTTCAGATTGACTCTTCTGCATAGGATGTAATCTACCTGTGTGCATCTTCCTCCACTCTTGTACGACACCCTGTGATTCTCCTTCTTCTTAAAATATGTATTCATCACAGCCATGTCCATCCATTCCACAAAATCCACTATCATCTGACCTTCTTCATTCCTCTCCAAGACACCATACCTACCCATTACCTCCTCATCCCTTCCGTTCCCTTCACCAATGTGTCCGATGAAATCCACTCCAACCTAAACTGAAGATCTAATCAATAAAATTTTAGAATACGAATTTAAAGCACTGAGGAAGCAAATTCTCTCTCCATATCTTTTTATTCTTCATTTATATTTATTTACTTATTAATTCATCTATTTACTTATTTTTACTAGCTTTAAGTTTTACTCTGCTGGCCATGCTCTCTTTCTCAGGGGTGGGGGTTAATTTGTTTTCAATCCTATTTTTGTAAAGATGTATCTATTTGTATGGAATGTTGTGTGATTACAATAAAATCAATAAAATTAAATATAAAAAAATATATTTTATAATAATAATTGTTAGGACTTTTCACTGTTTCTTCACTTTGATTGTTGGCTCACATACTGGGTTTTGTTATTTTTTACACTTGTTAGATTTCCTGCCTTTGGACCTCAACAATTTTCTGACTTCACTTCCTGAACCTTTTTTCATTTTGACTTTCAATTTCCAACCGGGTAGTACACACCAATGCTATTGCACCACTCAAAGTCAATGGTTTAGGACTGCAAGTTACTGTGGTCCTATGAGCTTTGGAGAGCAAAACCCAGCAAAATTTGCCAGGTGCTTGGTCTCAAAGCTTGTTCGTAAAGGATGGATTAGTGACCCTAAACAAAAATAAACATTGGACCTTCTATAACAAAAGAAATGTGAGATATTACAGTTTTTCTCGATTGGTTTGGCTCATTTCTTGAAACCGAGATGACATTCTCAAAATAACATGGACAGATCTCCAAACCACCTTGCAAATGTTCACAACAGAATGGCATTTCTCATTGATTTCATCAAATTGCAAATGCCTTAGTACATGTCTCAAGTGTCTCAGTGCATCTTTGCAAATGGTTAAGTACAAGTAGCCTGCAGTTAGCACAATAAGCCCACATTTAGCACATTTTCCAAATAAATAGATCTTGCTGATCTAAACTGATTAGTTGATTCTCAGTCTAATGGTTGTTCTCTCCAAAACATGTCAGCATGATTTCATCGTGTAAGTCATCATATGCACAATAGTCTGTTCAATTGTCAAAATTAGTCAAGAACATAATACCATGAACACCATATATGAATTTCTTGGAACATTTGATAAATTCATGACAGTAATTGACAATCAGGTGAAATTAGAACTTGACCAACGAAGGAGGAGTTTCCCACATCTCAGATGACCAACCAAACAGTTTGTTTAGTTACCTGACAGGTGCTGTCTATTGTTGTGAATGCTGCCAAACGTGTATATATAGAGCTTGGCTAGGGCCAGTACCATTTGAACATGGAGGTACCTCACCAAGTAAATCAAGAAGGGCAACCTCCTGCTCGAGGAAGAAGAAGAGGAGGAGGAGGAGGAGGAGGAGGAGGAAGAAGAGGAAGAGGAGGAGGAGGAGTGAGGATGCGTGGTGGTGGAATAGGGGGAAGAGGCCGAGGAGCACGAAGACACCATGCTGTCCCGGATGAGATTCGGGCCACAATTGTAGACCATGTGGTTAACCATCGCCTGACAATGGCAGAGGCTGGGCGCCGAGTGCAGCCTAATGTGCCTCGCTCTACTGTCTCCTCCATCATCCAAACCTTTCGCAGGGAAAACAGGTATGTACTCAGTCAATGATGGAGTCATTACAGTATACAGTACTGTGCATACTGTAAAGCAAGACATGTATAAACTCTTCATTCCGTGTGTGTGTGTGTAGGCCTACAGTACTGTAATATATTACCTCAATGTGATGTTGCAATATGATGTTACAGTACAGTAACTCATTCTGTAACAAATACGCATACATTACAATTGTCATACAGTGTTGTCCTTTGACTTCTACGTCTAGGATTGGACGACAACCTCACATGGGTGGCAGAAGAAAACTTCTCAATGAACAACAAGAACAAGAGATCTGTAACATGGTGATTGCAAATAATGCTCTCACTTTGAGACAGATCCGTGATGCAATCCTTCAAGACAATGCCATATTCCAAAATGTCAACTCTATCAGCATCTCCACAATAGACCGGGTATTGAAGAAGCATCAGATGACCATGAAGCAGATTTACAGGGTACCATTTGAGAGGAATTCTGACAGAGTGAAAGAGCTGCGGTACCAGTATGTGCATGTAAGTCAGTTATTGGTTGTCTATTATAGTAACATTACAGTAAGCAGTGGTTCCCAATTTGTTTGGTTTTCAGTATCCTCTTTACCTTTAGAATCCAGCTTTATCTGACTACAGCATTTTGCCTAAAAACTGCAACAGTGTTTCTCCCTCTTTGTGTCAAATACTCCCTGCAGTGCCTCTGCATAGGCCTGTACCCCAGGTTTGGAACCACTGGAGTAGTGGCCAGTAGCAGGCTATATTGAACTTGTGGAGGAGAACATAGAACAATCCCATGTAATTTTCTATTTCTGTTGTGTATGACTCCTCTATATGACTGATTTGATTTTTTACTCTATTGTAGAGAATAATGGCATTGGAAGGGAATGAAACATCTCACATCCTTGTATTTGTCGATGAGGCTGGTTTCAACCTGGCCAAGGGCAGACGTGGCAGTAACATCATTGGTCAGCGGGCCACGGTGGATGTCCCAGGCCAGCGAGGGGCAATTTAACAATGTGTCCTGCCATATCTGAGAATGGTGTGGCCACACACATCCCCAGTTTAGGCCCATATAACACTCAAAAGCTCCTCATTTTCTTGGACCGTCTTTATACACATCTGGTCCCAGAAAATGAGAGAGGTCTCGAAGGGCCTCACCTACCACACTATGTGATCGTGTGGGACAATGTAAATTTCCACCGTGGGCGCTCATCAGGGCCTGGTTCACCACCCATCCAAGGATGCTCATGGAGCTACTACCACCATACTCTCCTTTCCTTAATCCCATTGAGGAATTTTTTTCCGCTTGGAGGTGGAAAGTCTATGAACATCAGGCTCAAGACCAGAGATCCCTGCTCCATGCAATGGATGCTGCATGTGAGGACATTACAGGGGATCAGTGTAGGGGATGGTTGAGACATTGCGCCGTTTCTTCCTCGCTGCATCGCAAGGGAAAATATCCGCTGATGTGGATGAGAATCTATGGCCAAACAGAGAGCAGCGTGGATGGCCAGGAGGATGAGGATGGTGGCCAGGAGAGGGACGGTGACGACAACAACCAGTGAAAGTTACCTTAGTTGTGAAACTTTATTTACTGTAAGCCCTACTGTAGGCTAGATATAATTTTTCTTGTTTTTTGTTTGTGTTTATATTTCGTACATGTACAGAATACTGTATACATTTTTATGTACTCTAATGTATGGAAGTTACTTTATGTGTGTCAATAAAAATGATTACAATTTCCTTGGAAGTAGGAGTGCAGTGTGTCTGATGTCAAACTTTGGAGGCTGCTCTTACTGTAAAATCCTTTTTTTTCAGTTTTATACATAATTGTATTCTGTTGGCTAGACCTCTGCCATAGTGACAAAACATCTAGGCATTTTGACTTGCAGTGCTTACACGATGCCAAAGGGACGATGCATTTTGGGGGCACTAACTATTTAAATGGGAAAGGAATTTAGTTTTGACACATGGGTAAACTATTTTGGGAGAGATACGAGCTTTTGCAGGTGATCCATGGTGTTGTGCTAAACCATCCAGGTTATTTTGGAAAAACGCACTAAGTGAATGCAAATGAGCCAACGCAATTGAGAAAGATCTTTGACATTTTGATGGTACTGACTCTTTATATGGGAAAGGAATCTATTTTGAAGCATGTATGAACAGTTTTGGGAAAGATATGACCTTTTGCTAGTGAGCTGTAATGTTGCGCAGAACTGTAAGACTGTTTGGCCAAATGATCTTATAGTTTTAAGAATGTAATTTCTGTTTCAAGAAATGAGCCAAACCAATCGAGAAAAACTGTAATACCTTGGCAATTATCTAGAGATGTAATCACTGGAGAATATTTGGAGATAACTGAACTTATGTTTAAAAATCTACATAGTTTCTCCCCTTTGGCCACCACAGTGCCTGTATGCATTAACAAATAACTTTATACAGATATTTCTATATTTATCGGTACATACCTCAACAACCTGATCAAGCTTCAGAAAACTGGACTGTTTAACACATGTTTCATACTGCATACTCCACAATATTGTTAAAGATTTTTTTATGCTGCTGCCCAATGCAGTCTGGGTATCTCCTTCTTATGAATGCTTGTCTAGAGATTGCAATTTTAAAAATGAACAGATGACTTAAACTATATTGTAAGGACAGTGACTCATGTGTCACAATATTAATAATATTAGAAATGCAGATCAGGGTAAAAAAAATGCATGTACTAGGTAAAATTTGTGGATATTGAGATTTATTATTCCTTCAGTCTCTCTCTCTGTCCTGACACAGTGGGCTACTAACTATCCCAAACATTTCAATGCAAGACCTCACAATAAGCCTTTGTTAAAGAAGTCCCTGGTTTATTGAGGTCCTCGGATCAATCCTGCTGTAGTCCCTCTCAGCTTTGGCAGAGCATTAAGGAATCAAACCAGATTGATATGGAGTGGACAATCTTCATTTTGGGACAGAAGGCAACATATTAAAAGCAAGCTGCAGTCTGCCTCGATTACAAGTTTCTTTCTCAGACAGACTGCGATGACCTATAAATGAACTCTTTATGGAACGTCACTCAGAGCTGTTCCATACAGAGCAGCACCCTGAGGTAATTTTAGTCCCATCTGATTTGTTCATGTCAATAACTTTTCATGGAGAGTGTTCACATCTCAGTAAAAATTACAGAGACTTTTGCCTTGTGTAATAAGTCCGTAAAAATACCCCCAGGTTAAACCAGTCTTGTGCAAATCAACATGTCAGTAAAATTAAATCATTTAAACAATTCCAATGGGATTAGAGTTACTAAGGTCCTCCAATAGTAATCACTTTACTCAGTACCTGAAGTCGGAAAAAGAACTGTTGGTGTACTTCTTGTTGTGCATGCTGAGTAACTGTTGTGGGTTGCTAATATGGTCCAAAATTACACTACTCATACATTAACCAAAGGCAATGAGAAAATGATCTGTCAGAGTAAATCGCTGCTGGTGAATCACTGACGTTACCTCCTGGTGTAAAATCTAATCCCATCTAAATAAACTTAAAAGTTAAATAGGACCTCCAGTAACTATTATTTTACCCATTCTCCTGGTGTAATACAAATCCCATCTAAATATTACTTTTCTGTATAATTTGTAATCTTAGACTGAAATGACCAGACAGCCTATAACTCAAATGTTAGATGGGAGTATCTTTACTAAGGAAACTAGAGACTGTAGAGATAAAAACATCCTTGACAAGATAAAGAACAACAGAACACAGTAGTTGAAAAATGAATAGATAGATAGATAGATAGATAGATAGATAGATAGATAGATAGATAGATAGATAGATAGATAGATAATGTATTCAGTACATAATGAATGAAAAAACAAGTAAATAATGTGCAATAGTTAATTAACAAAATGCAGTTACAAAAGAAACCCGGCAAGTCACTATGCACAAAATGATAAATGGTAAACACTCAAAACACATTCCAAAAAACAGTCCAGATTCACTGATGCAAGGATGAATGAAATGTTTCCAGTGAACAGCTTTCTGAGAAATATGTAAAGATTATTCTACCATGCATCTGAATGTAAAAATATGATCTACAGAAAATTGGAGCACGCTTCAAAAATGAAGATGAATCTAATTCGGATAAAACCACACAAACAGGCAGGTGCAGGACAAGAATACAAATCCAGTAAAGACTGCAATCCTTGACGTATGGATAGCTGTAATTCAAAATGTATTGCTGCAATATTGAAATGATGTGGAACATAAGACAGTGACCCTACCCTGACTTCTTAAATTCTGCCCCACATTTTCTTTCTCCTAGTTGCCACAAAGGCATAAGCTGAAGCTACCCAATTGCACAATGTTTCAGGAGCTGCTGGGAATTTTCAGTCTGTTTTAGATAGTGTTGCTACAATATCAAGAGGAACAGAACTCCATATGTGCCTTTTTGGCATATAGAACAGACTACCTGATAGTGAAAGGGATACATCATAGAGAAAGAGAGAGACTCTATCCACCTGGACTCCAACAACACTGTCAATCTATGAGAGCAAATGCTGAATCTAAGCAAAACCCAATAAGACTTTTAGTCTGAAGCTAAAGTTTCCTTTGATTTAATCTTTACAGACTTATGCGTATAGAGTAAGACTGGGAAGAGACATAGACTCTTGATTGATGCAATAAAGTAGAGAAAAACCTTCTGTTGTGGGGAGATTATCACTTTATTTGTCATAGGTGTACCACACTGAGAGTGGATGTCTCCTATTGAGGACAGCATGGTATGAGTAACAATTTTTTGGTTGGTAACTGACATTAACCAGGGTGTCTCAGCCTCCAATGTTTCTTGTTTATTCTTTCAGACCAATGTGTGTTAGCCTTTAGCGTCAAGGTTATTCATCATAAACTCACTGAGTCCCTGTGAAGTACTGATGAGTTACAGGCAACACATTTTCCTCTGGGATAATAAAGCCTACCTAATTAACCTAGGATGTCCATGCATAACTGATTATCAGTTACTTAAGTGATTATGGTCTGTGTGCATGTTTGCGTTTGTGCATTTGCATGCATCTGTGTGTTTGTGTATGTGTCTTTCTATATATGTTATCTTAGTGTACGAGAGTAGGCCAATGCATAAAAACTTAACCCTTTGAATGCAATGCACAAGTTAACTTGAATCTCACTGGGAGTGTCAAGGCGTGACATAAGACATAACCTATACCTCAGAAAACAGCCAATATAGACATAGCCAGCATGCTGGCAATATCTGTTTCCATGTCTCAGTTACCTACTACAGTGCTTCCTTATAGTGGTAAGCCATAGAATTTTTTTTTCTCATTGGCAACAGCTTGTTAAAAATAGTGTTACAAATAGTCCATAGTTATGTCATCCTGAAAAAGGTATAAAGCTGCTGATGTTTTGAGACAACTAGATTTGTTGATGATAAAAACACTGGTCGAGATAGTCACAATCAGTTGAATGATGATTGACCCAAAACCATTTCTTTATTACAAGGTATTCAACTTGTCACGACTGTCAGGACAACACTACAAGGACATTTTGCCGCCCACTGCGTGCAAATAATCACCTACTACCAAATGGGTTGTGTGCAACAGCAACAATAACAACATTTATTTATATAGCACATTTTAATACAAATAATGTAGCTCAAAGTGCTTTACATGATGAAAAGAAAAAAAAGACAAAGTAAGAATTTAAAATAAGATAACATTAATTAACATAGAATAAGAGTAAAGTTCGATGGTCAGGGAGGACAGAAAAAAAAAAATCCAGACGGCTGGAGAGAAAAAATAAAATCTGCAGGGGTTCCAGGCCATGGGACCGCCCAGTACCCTCTGGGCATTCTACCTAACAGAAATGAAACAGTCCTCTTTGTATATAGGGTTCTCATTGAAGGACTTGATGATGATGATGGTCATGTAGATTTCTGACTTTTAATCCATCAATGTAGGGACATCACAGTGCTTTGATTAGGTGGTGGTGGCGCAGGTTGCCACCACAAAAAACTGGGAAAAGAAACAGAAGAGAGAGTAGGGGTTAGTACAGATTTTAGAGCCACCATGAATAGTTATGATAATTTATTGAAAATACAGAGTATTGGGATTAAATTAAAATGAAGTTATGAGACGGTCATGTTAAAGTAATGATTTTTTAGCAGTTTTTTAAAGTGCTCCACTGTATTAGCCTGGCAAATTCCTATTGGCAGGCTATTCCAGATTTTAGGTGCATAACAGCAGAAGGCTGCCTCACCACTTCTTTTAAGTTTAGCTCTTGGAATTCTAAGGAGACACTCATTTGAGGTTACGATTTGGAATGTAAGGTGTTAGACATTCCGATATATAAGTTGAAGTGAGATTATTTAAGGCTTTGTAAACCATAAGCAGTATTTTAAAGTCAATTCTGAATGACACAGGTAACCAGTGTAGTGACATCAAAACTGGAGAAATGTGCTCATATTTTTTTTTCCTAGTTAGGATTCTAGCAGCTGCATTCTGCACTCGTTGCAAACGATTTATGTATTTTTTTGGTAGTCCTGAGAGGAGTGCGTTACAGTAGTCTAGTCGACTGAAAACAAAAACGTGAACTAATTTCTCAGAATCTTTCAATGATATAGGAGATCTAACGTTTGCTATGTCTCTTAAGTGAAAAAATGCTGTTCTAGTGATCTGATTAATATACGATGTAAAATTCAGGTTACAGTCAACGGTTACCCCTACGTTCTTTACCTCCGCCTTGACTTATAATCCTAATGCATCATGTTTATTTCTAATAACCTCATTATAACCATTATTGCCAGTCACTAAAATTTCTGTTTTCTCTTTATTTAGCTTGAGAAAATTACTATTCATCCATTTAGAAATACAAGTAAGACATTGCGTTAGTGAAACAATAGAGTTGGGGTCATCAGGGTCTATTGATAAATACAGCTGTGTGTCATCAGCATAGCTATGGTAACTCACGGTATGCCCTGAGATAATCTGACCTAACAGGAGCATGTAGATCGAAAAGAGCAGCGGACCCAGGATAGAGCCTTGTGGAACACCATATAGAATATCATATGTCATTGGGTTGTAATTACCACAACTAACAAATAATTTTCTACCTGCCAGGTAGGATTCAAACCAATTTAAGACACTACCAGAAAGGACCACCCATTGACTAAGGTGATTTCTAAGAATGTTATGATCAGTGGTGTTCAAATGCGGCACTCGATCTAAGAGGATGAGAACAGATAAATGGCCTCTGTCTTCATTTATCCGCAAGTCATTTACTACTTTAATGAGTGCAGTTTCTGTACTGTGATTTGTTCTGAAACCTGACTGAAACTTATCAAGAATAGCATTTTTATTGAGGTGGTAATTTAGCTGCATAATGACTGCCTTCTCTAGCATTTCACTTAAGAAAGGTAGGTTAGAAATGGGTCTAAAATTATCAAAAGCAGAGGGGTCAAGATTATTTTTCTTGAGTAGGGGTTTAACTACAGTAGTCTTAAGATAGTCTTGGATGACGCCTGTATCTAATGTCGAGTTTACTATGTCAAGAATGCTATCAATTAGCATGCCCGATACTTCTTTGAAAAAACATGTTGGTATTGGGTTAAGGACGCAAGTGGAGGGTCTCAGTTGAGAAATTATTCTATGTAAATGAGGTAAATCTATCCTGGTGAAAGAATTTAATTTCTTTATACCAGAGTACTGGGGCTTAGGAGGATCCACAGTGTTGGGGAGATATACTATATTATTTCTAATATCATTATTTTTTTGATTGAAAAATACAGCAATAGCCTCACAGGTTTCACTGGAAGCATTTTGGAGGCATTCCTTTGCTTTACCTGGGTTTAGCAGACGATCAATCGTAGAGAATAAGACTCTGGGGTTGCTAGCATTGTTATTTATAATTCTAGAGAAATAGCAGCGCCTCTCAAGATGGGCTGTGTTATTTTATTGTTATTTTAACCTTCAATATCTCATAGTGGATAGTTAATTTAGTTTTCCTCCATTTACGCTCAGCTCTATGGCATGTTCTCTTTAAATCAGATACTCTTTGGGTCTTCCATGGTATAACAATGCTAGAAGATTTTTTAACTGTCTTTTCAGGTGCAACTATGTCAATAGCAGCTCTCACCTTAGTATTAAATTTTTCCACCTTACTATTTACATTATCCTCGCTATTATAGTTAGCACTTTAAACGGACTGATTGCTTAGAATGTTTGTAAGTTTTAAACCCGCTGATGAATCAAAGAAGTGTTTTTTTAACAATATGCTTTTCATGAATGTTTTCTATCAGTATTTCTATATTAAATAGTAAAAGAAAATGGTCTGATAGACCAATATCAATGATCTGCTTTACATCAACTTTTAGTCCTTTGGTAATTACTAAGTCTAACGTATGACCTGCTTTATGTGTAGGCTGATTAACAAGCTGTCTCAAATCAAAAAAGTCCAGGAGGTTCATGAATTCTTTTACTTCTGGGTCACACTGATTATCTATATGAAAATTAAAGTCCCCGACTGTTAAGAGTGTGTCATAGTTTGTAATTATAATTGACACTAAGTCTAAGAACTCCTCAAAGAAAGAAGCATTAACATTAGATGTAGGAGGTCTATACACGGATAATACTAGAAAGTGAGAATCTCCATGAATGATGTGGACGAAGACTTCTGACAAGACAGCAGGTGTGGTTATAAAGCAGCTTTATTTTGCAGAGTCACAGTGAGAAGATTTTCAGAAAAGCAGACAATCAATATACATGACAGCATCTGGGCTCTTCTGAACCCCATCTGTTGGGTGGAGCAAGTTTTATACCCCTAGAATGCGTGATTTAATATCATTATGAAATGTAACAGTCAACACGTTTATTATACATAATCCTTGAGCCCCTTCAACGCCCCTTGTAAAACTTGATTTCTTGGCCCCTTTTGTTATGGCGTTCAGATTTAAACTAAGGGAAAACGTGTTAAGCAGAGTCATGTGTGGAATGCTTAGACCTTGAGTCCTTTGGACAAATATTTTTCTGTTTTGCTCAGCAAAGCATTCTTTTACATAATGTATGGTTTCGTAAAGCTTACTTCTCAGACATGAATTAGTACAAGGGAACGAAGAGAACATTGATCTTCCACAATAAGAACGGCAAGATACTCAAAGGACTTGAATTTAACAAAACAGACATCTTTACACTTTAACCGGCTAGAGTAAATGTTTGCTAAACCGCCACTCTTCTTTCCCTGGCGATCCGCATGAGTAAAACTGTAATTTTGTAAGGCACAGATTCAATTAAAACAGCCGTGCCATCGTAGCTAAGCCACGTTTCACTTAATGCCATTAAATGAATTTTTCTATCACTATTAAGATCATTGATGTAAAACATCTTGTTGGTTAATGCTCTAACTTTTAATAGTTCCATATTTAATGTTTTGGAGGATCAGAGCTCAATTCTATGTGCGTTATGAGTATTTGGAATAGAAACTAAGTTATTTTTATTAGAGCCACTCTGTGTGCATTTTTTATTTAATCTACTGTATAATCTGTTTTTATAGATTTAATACATCGTTCATCTAAACGTGTAATTGTGATTAAATTATTTTATGCCGTGGGCGGCATGGTGGCGCAGTGGTAGCGCTGCTGCCTCACAGTTAGGTTCGTTTCCCGGGTCCTCCCTGTGTGGAGTTTGCATGTTCTCCCGTGTCTGCGTGGGTTTCCTCCGGGCGCTCCGGTTTCCTCCCACAGTCCAAAGACATGCCGGTTAGGTGGATTGGCAATTCTAAATTGGCTCTAGTGCATGCTTGGTGTGTGGGTGTGTTTGTGTGTGTCCTGCGATGGGCTGGCACCCTGCCCAGGATTGGTTCCTGCCTTGTGCCCTGGGATTGTAATGTATTACACTTTTGCACTACATGTGTGGACAGCACAAAGAAATGTGTTATATTTGTGGCACGTTCTTCTACACCGCACTCAGCGTGATGTCATGTATCAAGGCCCTCATTTAAATGCAGACGTGGCAAGCCTGGCTTAGTGAGTCTAACAAATCATTTTAGGGAGTCCAAAAATTTATGAGTTGTTTATGGGCTTAGGGAAGGCCTGACTTTATATCCTATGTTGTCTGATTTTTTAACTGTCAGGTCTGTGCTGGCCCACATGTCCAAAAGCAGAAGGAGTAAATGCAGAACATATTACAGGTTAAATCTTGTAATGTAATTCTAGCTTGGAGATAGAGATTAAAGGCAATTAATACACTGCTATAGACTGGAATGGAGGGTATAGGTAAAACTTATGATGCCCTTTCCCCCTCCAGGAGGAAAGAATGGGAGTTGTCATTGGAGGACTGAATCATGACTGAAATTAATTTGTATGAAGTAGGGAGCTAACTTATTCTATTGGTCCGGGAGGTATATCAAGGAAGATAAAGTCAGAAATAAGAAACTCTCTCTGTCTCTCTCTGCCTTTTTCCATCTTGAGAAGACCACCTCTCTTTGCAGCCAAATGCAAATAGGCCATTCCGTTTGGCCCTTATGTAGACGATGAACTGGCTAAGAAGACAGCAGACCAGAGACGTTGACCTTACCAGAGAGAACAGTGTATAACTACAGGTTTTTGCAAAGCTTGATAGTAAACATCTAGCACTATCAGGAAGTATGTATGGTCTGCGAAACTCACATTTTATTTGCTTTTGGTTTATGCCACTAGTTATGATGTTTAAAAATTAAAATGTACTATCTGTAATACGGGGATACATGTGTAACTTTTCTGATGCCTATTCTGGTGCCCTGTCTAATTGCCTGGGGTTAACGATGTAAAAGTAAGGGGTAATTGCTGAACTACAACAGCAGTAAACCCTGACAGTAAGGAAAGAGTATGGTACTGCAGGTTGGAGTGAGCAAACAATGTATGTAGCACACATGTTACCGTAAATTACTGTAAATTATAAAGATTTGTTTAAATAAGTCCATGATCCAAAGACAGAAATGATATTATAGGCAGGGATTAAATACAAAAGAAAGAAATAAAGCAAAATTATTTAAACTATTAAACTATTAAAAGCAGAATAAAAAAACAGGAAGAAACATGAAGAAAAACAAACTGAAAACCAAAGCATGAAAATACCATCTAAATATGGTGGAGCCCTAGGATAAAGGGTGTTACAAAGTCAATGCTATAAATGTTTAAGTGATACCACTGTCCTAGACTCCCCTTTTTATGTTCCAAAACCCTACAGTATGTGAATGATGCATAATAACAAATGTGGCTATGTAACACACAGGAGGCCTGAATTATAACAGAATTATAGTAAAGAGAGAGGAGAAGAGAAAGGGGTGAGTGTTTCATTGTGCTACTATTGAGGTAGGCCAATAGAGGTCACAGGATTTTCTTTGTCTTCGGTGTATTCATTTAATAAACTCACCATATTTGTAGATTTTTTTCTCATTGGCACAATTCTGAAAGGACTCTACCTCCTCATATGATGGACATCAGAGATGTTAAAAAGAACAGTAGCTTTGGCATAACATGATATAAAATAGTAATTTTAAAACAAATGTTGATATTTAAATGGCAGAAATGTGATCCTTCAGGTGCTGTTCAGGCCCTTTCTGGCATTTTACAGACAACTGAGTGCAAACACTTTAAATTAGTCCAATTAAGCAAAAAGGGATCAGTGTGTTTTACAAATGAGACCTTGTTCTGGAGGAAGAAACCACAGAAAATGAACAGATGAAAAACAATAATTAAATCTGTTAGTGCCAAGAAGAGCTAGTGTGTTAAATTTATACTACTAATGTCCTATGTGTGAGTCAAAAGACCGGCAACCTATAAAAATATGAATTGCAGGTTACCTGGCCTGGCTAAATCAAATACGCTCCTAAAATAATATAAAAAGTGGTAACATGATTTTAATGAAAAATAGCGCAACATAGGCACAGAGTATTATCTTTTTTTAATTATCAAGCACAGAAAATGGATGGTAGAGTTGAGTACAAGACCTCTAATTTTTATTAGAAGTGTCAGACATGAAAGGATCATTTAATTTTGAAGGCAAAAACTGTTAAATATTTATACAATTGATGTTTGATGGAGTTTGAATACACATATAGTATATATACATACACATACTATATAGACACGTTGCATGCAATGTATATTTGTGTTTGTGTGTATATGTGTCTTTGTATTATTGTGACTAGTGTGAAGGACAGCCGGGTCCCATGCATGGCAGGTATACCCCTGCTGCTTATGTTCAGGGGGAGCCACCATGGGCAGTTCAATACCACCCCTGGGACGCTTGGTGGCAGCCTCCCTGGCTGACGGTGATTCCCCAGCCACCCGCAGGGCTCCATGGGAGATGGAGTCCTCCACAGCCTGGTTGGGGGCTTGGATGGCTGCTAGGGGGAGCTGTATAAACTCAGCAGCCTGGCTGGATGAATCTTCAGCCTCACCCGGAGGTGCAATTAGGACCAGGTGGTCAAGCACCTGGAACACTTCCGGGTGGGTTATTAAAAGGGCCAGCCACCACCATTTAAGGAGCCAGAGTCGGGAGGAAGAGGACTAAACCTGAGGAGGAGTGGTGGTAAAGGAGAAGAGAGTATTTGCTGTAATTGTGCTTTTGGGACTGTGTTGGGCTGTGTGGCACGGGGAAGACATGTCCCACAGCTGAAGAATTAATAAAGCCTTTGTGTTAATTTGGTACAACAACAACATTTATTTATATAGCACATTTTCATACAAACAGTAGCTCAAAGTGCTTTACATAATAAAGAATAGAAAAATAAAAGACACAGTAAGAAAATAAAATAATTCAACATTAATTAATATAGAATAAGAGTAAGGTCCAATGGCCAGGGTGGACAGAAAAAACAAAAAAAAAACTCCAGACAGCTGGAGAAAAAAATAAAATCTGTAGGGATTCCAGACCATTAGACTGCCCAGTCCCCTCTGGGCATTCTACCTAAAATAAATGAAACAGTCCTCTTTGGATTTAGGGTTCTCACGGAAGGACTTGAAAAAGATGATCACGTAGACTTCTGCCTTTTAATCCATCCATCATTATTGGAGCATCATGATGCTTTGAGTAGGTGGAGGTGGCGCTGGCCACCACCACAAAGAAACTGGAAAAAGAAACAGAAGAGAGAGTAGGGGTCAGTACGGATTTTAGAGCCACCATGAATAGTTATTATGATGAATTGAACATACAGAGTATCAGGATTAAGTTAAATTGAAGTTATAAAAATGCCATGTTAAAGTAATATGTTTTCAGCAGTGTTTTAAAGTGCTCTACTGTACTAGCCTGGTGAATTCCTATTGGCAGGCTATTCCAGATTTTATGTGCATAGCAGCAGAAGGCCGCCTCGTACGTGCCTCTGCATCAGTCTGTGCCGGGTCGGGCGCTTATATAGCACCTTTATTACACTAGTTATGGAGACATTTGCTGTTAGATTTTGATGTATAGCAATTTCAGTTCATATATCAAATTCATCAGTTTTTGCAACTAGGAATCCATGGTAAAACATCATATGTTCTTGCTTAATTTGATTAAGCTTTCACCTTATGTTCACATAAGCTCTATAGTATGTTATCCCATTTAATATGTTTTAATACTGGTAAGTATTTATTATGTACCTACGTACACAAACATAGTGTTTTTTTTCTTTTGTGAACAACTTTTTATTAAAAATAATAAGTACAATCCAGAATGAAACAAGATGTGTGACTATTTAAAAAGGGCAGCAGTCCACAGCCAGACTAAAACAGAAAGGCAGCAAAGAGGATAAGTTCCCATCAACACTAGCCATGAAATGGCCATTCCCCGTCAAGCTTGATAAGTGAAGGCCACTCCATGAGTTTGGAACTAGATCCATTGCTGAGCTCAAGAACAGTTATAGAAGTAGATCTCCAAGACTCACTAGAGACAGAACAGGGGGATGTCCAACATAAGGCCAGGGCAAGTTTGGCAGCGATGATACCCAGAGAGAAACACCTCTGCTGGATTGGGCTGAGAGAGAGCATGGGAAGGTCCAGGAGATGAAAAATATGAGTTGAGAAAGTAATCTGAACAGAGAGCAGTGAAGATAGGGAATTCAAAGCAGGAAGCCAATAGAAAGCAATAGTGAGACAATTCCAAAATAGTGCTTTTAAGTTGCAATATTTGTTATTTGGGTGTTCAGTAACCTTCAATGGATCAAAACTGTCCCTGAATCTATAGATGCAAATACAAATGGTCCTGTACTGTTCATCAGAAAAAAGGAGTAAGAAAAGTGACTGCACAAGGCGACTGATGTCAATAATAATATTGTTTGACACTCTTTAGAAAGAATAGTTCAAATAACTGTATCGTTAAATTACAGTGCCAATCCTACACTTGTGATCAACATGTCAAATAACATTTTAGCATTTAATCAAGGTTCACAATAAGAAAAAAACATTACTTTAAAATAATCATAGGTGATGTTAAGCTAAGGATTAGAAATAATAAAGAAAATAAGAAAACAAAAGAAAACCCTTGAATTAAGATTTGAGTGACTAAATGAACAAGCAAAAACTGAGAAGAAACTAAGAAAATGTAGTGACATGAAATAAAAATGAACCACGTTTATTAACATTTAAAAAAAATGAAATTGAAATAAATATAATTGTAAACATAGGATTGAATTACTTTATATATGTTACCATTATTCAATTGTATAATGTATACTAGTTTAAATATATAGTAGGATTATCTGAATTTCATCAACAGAATATTTTATAGCTTCATTGACTGGCATGGCTGTGACATTCCTTTAATTCTATTTTAAAAGAAGACACAAGTTTTTTATGTAGTAATATTGCAGATGTTTATGATACTCTTCCTCAGGATATACAGTATGCTGAGAAAATATTTATTAGCTGGTTAAGGCAAATGTACATAAAACACCTTTTAATATTTACCAGAATTGAAAGTCAACATTCTGAAAACCTGGATAACCCTAATATACTGCTCAAAAGAATTAAAGGAACAATTTTTAATCAGAGTATAGCATAAAGTCAATGAAACTTATGGGATATTAATCTGGTCAGTTAAGTAGCAGAGGGGGTTGTTAATCAGTTTCAGCTGCTGAGGTGAAACAATGAGATGACCCCCAAAACAGGAATGGTTTAACAGGTGGAGGCCACTGACATTTTTCCCTCCTCATCTTTTCTGACTGTTTCTTCACTAATTTTGCATTTGGCTACAGTCAGTGTCACTACTGGTAGCATGAGGTGATACCTGGACCCTACAGAGGTTGCACAGGTTGTCCAACTTCTCCAGGATGGCACATCAATACGTGTCATTGCCAGAAGGTTTGCCTTGTCTCCCTGCACAGTCTCAAGGGCATGGAGGAGATTCTAGGAGACAAGCAGTTACTCTAGGAGAGCTGGAGAGGGCCATAGAAGGTTCATAACCCATCAGCAGGACCAGTATCTGCTCCTTTGGGCAAGGAGGAACAGGATGAGCACTGCCAGAGCCCTACAAAATGACCTCCAGCAGGCTACTGGTGTGAATGTCTCTGACCAAGCAACCAGAAAGACTTCATGAGGGTGACCCAAGGGCCACATGTCCTCTAATGGGCCCTGAGCTCACTGCCCAGCAGCATGCAACTCGATTGGCATTCGCCATAGAATACCAGAATTGGCAGATGCACCACTGGTGCCCTGTGCTTTTTACAGATGAGAGCAGGTTCATCCTGAGCACGTGACAGAAGTGAAAGGGTCTGGAGAAGCCATGGAGAACATTATGCTGCCTGTAACATCATTCAGCATGAGCAGTTTGGTGGTGGGTTAATGATTGTCTGGGGAGGCATATCCATGGAGGGTCACACAGACCGCTACAGGCTTGACAAAGGCACCTTGGCTGCCATTAGGTATCAGGATGAAATCCTTGGACCCATTGTTAGACCCTATGCTGGTACAGTGGCTCCTGGTGCACGACAATTCCTGGCCTCATGTGGTGAAAGTATGCAGGCAGTTCCTGGAGGATGAAGGAATTGATACAATTGACTGGCCACCACACTTTCCTGACCTAAATCCAATAGAACACCTCTGGGACATTATGTTTTGGTCCATCCAATGCCACCAGGTTGCACCTCAGACTGTCCAGGAGCTCAGTGATGCCCTGGTCCAGATCTGGGAGGAGATCCCCCACAACACCATCTGTCATCTCATTAGAAGCATGCACCAATGTTGTCAGGCATGTATACAAGAACACAGGGGCCATACAAAGTGCTGCGTACAATTTTGAGTTGCTGCAATTAAATTTTGGCAAAATGGACTAGCCTGCCACATAATTTTTTCACTCTGATTTTTGGGGCGTCTTTGAATTCAGGGCTCTGTAGGTTGATCATTTTCATTTCCATCAAACGATGTGGCATCCTTTCATTCCTAACACATTACCCAGTCTATATTAGTATAGATATCCAGGAGGATTTCTTTTTCCCATTGAGATCTGATGTGTTTTCAAAGTGTTCCTTTAATTTTTTTGAGCAGTTTATATTGTTGATAACAAACACCAAAATCGAACTGCTTCAGTGTCACTTCTGTAACCTGTTCATACTGACCTTTAACTTTTCATTGATTGAGCGATTTTCGATGTGCATCAGCCTGAAAAAAAAAAGCATTGCTGATCACATGTCAATAAAAAACATATTTTCCCATTATTACAGAGAGTACAAATTGTATTTTATTAATCAGAACAAGCCATTTTAAAGGAATATCATTCTGTTGTATTTTCTTTGCCTATGAGATTTGATGGAAATGATCTAAATTTTCTAAGAGGAAAATAGATATATTAGTTTTCTAATCTTCTATTGCTTATTATTTTAATGAAGCATGCACAATTTTGTGTATATTGTTTGACAGATCACTAATTAAAGTGGTTACTATTCTTATTACCTCTAAATTTAGAAAAGTCAATACTTTAGTTATAACCAGGGCTTTTTTTATACTTTGTTCCTGTTTTTGCAGGTGTAATGAACACTCTTAATCTGATGTAGAAGTATATATTGCTGCTCACCTAGTGTAATGGGCTACAAATTGGTGTTTTCAAGAAAAGGACATTTCTGTGTGTTGCTTTTAGGAAAAAATACATGTAAATAATAAATGTACAGTAAAAGCCAGGAGATGAAGGGGTAATAGGCACCCTTTGTTTGAGATTGGGATAATAAGACTAATTGTTATAAGTTGTTGCTTATGGCTATCTACAGGACATAATTATTTACCTGTCTTTCAAAAGAGTCAGCTGATTTGAAAATCAGACTGCTTTGATTGGTATCTTATCAATATACAATATGGTGATAAAGGACTGCCGTCTTCTTTTTGAAAGTAACAGGTTCTGGGGACATTGGTTTCTAATCATCCTACAGCGGTACATGTATTTCTTGATAGCTAACAACAATGCGATTGTTTAATCAATCAAAATGTTGTCCAGCAAAGGAAATTGGTGTGTATCATTGTTTTACTGATCATCATGTTGATCTATTGCAGAGACTGGAGCAGTTAAATACCTCTGGGTAAATCAGAATAAAAAAATAAAGTAGGGTCAAAGACTAACTAACTAACTGCTGCCCAATTTGCAACATTCACATTTTCTCTTTATGAAGTCATAGTGTATACAAGAAATTATTCCTATTCATATTCATACAGAAGAAGTGTGACTCTCCTTGAATTATTACTACAAGTTTTAAGGATATTATAGTCATTTACCTTAATGAGTCTGAGGATCACCTTTGATCATGTCTAAAAATGATCATTTTTAATTAAACCTAAAATCATTTTTCCCAGAAAGGCTAACAATATAAATCCTTATTAATTAAAATAATATTTTCACAGGTCTCTCCAGATATACCGTTGTTTTTTTAGATCCACTCAGTGTTCTCTGGTTGCTCATTCGCCCTGACTCAGTATGTTACCTTCTTATTTCTTTATTTCTTTTTCTCATTTTTACCATCATTTTCTTCCAGTGCAATATCCTCCTCCCCCATATGACATTTCTTGTACCCTAATCCATCTTTTGTGGTCTTTTTACCCTTCACTCTCATCATCTCACTTATTTGATGTAGAAGAGACGGTTTTAAAATATAAACTGTTCTATTGTTTTATTGTCCTACAATAACTTATAGCTAGCAAACAATGTTTTGTGGTGGTTAAGACTTTGGACTTCAAACCCTGAGCTTTTAGGTTTAAATCCTGTTACTGCCACTTTGTGAGATTAGCAAGTCACTTGACCTGTCTGTGCTCCAATCGGTAAACTAAAAGAAATGAAACCAATTGTATCATAAATGTTGCAAGTTGCCTTGGATAAAAGTGTCAGCCAAATAAGTAAATGTACTAACTGCCAAGTCATAAATTATATATATTATATATTATATATTATATTATAGATATAGCATGTACAGATGAATCTGTGATGTTCAGTAATGGAAAAAAAAAATATTTCATGAAAAAAATGCATCAAGATTCAAATTTAATATTATAAATTGTTTCCAACTCATACTTTTATAAATAAGTTCATAAGACAGTGTCAGAAGGTTTTAAAAACGTTCCCTAACTGCTATTCTTGATTAGAAGATGACAATAGAAATGATCCTTGTGCACTGTTGGAATGCTAGCTAATCCAAAAAAAAATGGAACTATGAATGGCAATGCAAAATACCTACAAACATTAGCAGTACAGATTTTATGAACTTCTTTAATGATAAAATTGACAATATAAGGTCTCCGATTTAGCATCACCTCACAAATTAAATATTGTATAGTCATACCTTACCCATCCTTGTGCACTCCACTTTAGCAATTTTAAATTAATAACAGAAAAGGAAGGTATAACATTAACTTCTAAAATGAAACCTACCACTTGTACCATAGAAGACGCCCCAACAAAACCAGTGAAAAGCTCAACTGCTGCTCTGGCAGCACCCATTCTTGGCCTTATCAATAGCTTGTTACTGACTGCACAGTACTTAAAGGACTGAAAGTGTCAGTTATCAGAATGTCTGTTAAAAATCAAAGCTAGACCAACATAACATATGCTTGCACATAATACCCAGGTATACTTCTCTTTTAGACCAAATGATCTTTTCTCTAATAATGCCCTTAATTGTATCAATGAGTTAAAGGAGTGCATGGTTGATAACAACTTGTCTCTGAACACGGAAAAACAAATATGCTATTTACTGTGGGGAAGAGTCAGTCTTAACATTAGTTTAACAGAATCAGCACACAGTGTAGCCATTATCTATGACACCACATCTTTTAAAACATTAAAAAACAATCTAAAACCTTTTTTCCAACTTAAAAATATTGGAATATTGTAATGGTTTCCTATATTTGGAACACTGAGAAATGTATTCATTTATTCATTTCTATTACTGATTTGTGTTTTTGACAGGCTATTCAAACCATTCAAACCATATAATATGCAGCTTTTAGATAATTCAAAATGAATCATTACTAAAATTATAAAGTACAATCACATAACTCCTGTCACTTTACTGGATTCCAGTGAATCTTAGGACTGATTTTTAAATCCTCATTATTACATATAAGATCCTTAATGGTCAAGGACAAGGCCCTACTAATCTATTATAAAAAAATCCTGCAGAGAAACACAAGGGATTTGAGACGTGATCTTCACACTAAGATCACGGAAGACATTTAAAAGAAACCGCAAGATGAAAGAGATTGTGCACAGAGAGTCTCGCAGAGACCTTAAACATGAGACTTTGTGCCAAGAGATTGACCCAAGACCGTCTCGCGATGACGTGGAACATGAGATTCTTGCAAGACACGGCCTACTTACAATCAATATCAAATAAGCCAAGAGGCAGCAAAACATTCAGTCGTCTAAAGGATTTGAGCACACACAGATCCAGGGCACTCAGTATGTTATAAATGAAACATCGACAACTAAGCGAAGAAGAAAGCAGCACGGAGAAAAGAGGCTCAAAAGCGTTGGAGAGAAAAAAGAGCAAAAAAGAATAATCTAGGTGCAAATTCATAAAATAAGGAAAGTAATTATCAGCCCGGAACAAGTGGAATTGAAAAAAAAGCACGTCCAATCCGGCTCAGAACTAAAAGACAGAGTAAAAGACAAAGTAGAACTTCATAAAGACGTTCACAAACGGCGCTAAACACATGCAGAGCAGGTTAGAGATTATGAAAGCAGTGGAATTCAAAAGGCTCAAAAAAAAAACCATTGGCGATAACTTTGGTTTTGCACAATAATCACTGCACTATTGCACCTTAACACTTAATTCTACTTTATTCACATAATTTTACTTATTTATTATGTTGTACTATACTGTTATCTTTCAATCTACGACTTTTTGTTAATCTAACTAATATTCTTCTAGCTTTGCACAGTTTTTGATAAGCGGATCAGAATGCATTTCACTGTGTGTTGTCCTGTATAACTATTCATGGGATAAAGAATCTTGAGAATTTCAAAAACAGAGTTTACCTCACATGCATTTATTGGTTACTTTGTAAAAAAATATTGACTGCTGATGATGTAGATCGTTTTGTCTGTGCTGAAATTCCAAACAGAGAAACCTATCCTGAATTATGGTCCAAAGTCATTAAACATGTCTCACTGACCTCATTTAAAAGATTCAGCAAATTGGGACTCGCAAGATTCCAAATATTGTTTTTACAGAAGTTCTGAAATAAAAGTGAAACTAATGAAATGGCAACAATTCAAAGGAAAAAAAAAATCTTAAAAGCGTGTATCCGGAAAACCAAACACGGTGTTTGGCGAGCCCCCCTAGTCTATATAAAATTAGTATTCCTTAAAGTCTCAAATACATTTTATTGCAGCTTTTAAATCCACCATGATAGCATATTTCAGATACAAACCCTCTTATATTCTGTTCCTATTCTCAGGTGTCCTGCCATAGCATTTGGTGCCACTGCTCCAGCTCCAAGCTTTTTTCATGCCAATGGAAAGACATCTGTGATACTGGGAGCCTTAGAATCAAATGATGGAGAGATTCTTTCTTTATATTATTGTTTTCTTCTCCACTGTTGTCAACTGCCCAAGGTTCAATAATTATATTAATGGACAGATTTTCCTAGGTTCAATTTATGTTAATCAGTTTGGAACTACTTTTCTTCATTTGTGTTTAAACAAATCTTTTTTTCAAATTAGTAATTTGCCATTGCATTGCCCTGTGAACTAGTTAAGGCATTCTTAGCTTTCACTAAGTGAAGGGCACAACACAAAAACAAACTAAATTAAATTTAATATTTTCACTTTTTTGATCAAATTCACTTTGTAACATTGTGGTTTATCATATTGTTTGTTATAGGTTGCACTTTGTTATAGGTTGCACCACCAAAAGAAGCCATTACCAATTAAATATAGGAATGAAACATATTTAACATATACACAACTCCAAATCAGTAAAAGAAATAGTATTTAAAATGCAAATTAAAAAAAATAAAAAACACAGTGATTCTTACATTTACTATTTCATGTTTTGTCTTGTTATCTTCATTAAGTTTGTTAATATGCATCCATTCCTGCATTTCAGTTCGCAACACATTCCAAAAACAAATCTGAGACGATAAAGTCATTTACCACTCTGTAATGTCGCCATTCTTTCTCACAACAAGACATTTTAGAACTGCAGATACCAACCAATAAAGCATTTCAGATGTTATTTTGTCTCATTTTGCCTAAAAACACGTCTTAAGGTGTGCAACAGTATAGGGTTGTCATTGTCGCATTTTTCGTTTCAAAATTCTCCACATATTCTCTGTTGGGAACATTTCCGGACAGCAGGAAGGCCAGTTCAGCACCTGTACCTTCTTCTTTCACAGCAATGCCTTTGTAATCTGTTCAGAAGGTGGTTTTGTTGAAAAATGCCTGGACATCCTTGGAAAAGATGAAGGCAGCATATGTTGCACTAAAAGAGCATATGCTCCTAAATCTCAATGTACTTTTCTGCATTAATGCTGCAATCACAGGAATATAAATTACCCATACCATGACAGACCCTTGCTTTTGAACTTGCTGCTGATAATAGCCTGGAGGGTTCTTTTCATCTTTGGTCCAGAGCACACAGTGTCCATTTCTTCCAAAAAAGATGTTCCACTGTGTGATTGTCCATCCCAAAGAAGTTGATGCCACTTTTGGACATGATTAACATAAGGCTTCTTTTTTGCATATTAAAGTTTTAAGTAGCATTTGTGAATATAACTCCGCATTGTAGTGCTAAACAAAGGTTTGCCAAAGTAATCCCTTGCCCATTTGGTTATATCAACTATTGATGAGTGATGGTTCTTGATACAGTGCTGTCTGATGGACTGGAGATCATGGGTATTCAGCTTAGACTTGTGCCCTTGCTCGTTACGCCCTGAAATTCCTCCAGATTCCTTGAATCATTTAATGGTATTATACACTGTAGAGGGAGAAATATGCAAATCCCTTCCAATCTTACTTTGAGAAACATTGTTTTTAAACATTTCACTAATTTTCTCACGCATCTGCTGATAAACTGGAGATCCTGTCTCTGCCCATCTTCGCTCCTCAAAGACTCAGCCTTTTGCCGATACTGCTTTTGCACTAAATCATGATTATAATCACCTGTTGACTTCACCTGTGTGAAGTAATATCATTATTTTTTTTTTTATCTTATTACTGGCCCTAATTTGCCTCCATCCTAACTTTTTTAGAATGTGTTGTTATATCCAAAGTGACAAAGAGAATGTTTAAAAAATCAAAAAGACTGCCTTCCAAAATATCAAAACACTGATTAAAACAAACTAGACCTGTATCATTTTATGGAAACAGATTAATTTAAAGGTAAAGAAAGTGAGTCTGAAGTAAATAAATATACGGAACTAAAGTATGTTATTTATTAGTTTATCCAGCCATCCATATTCTGAACCCTTCCATTCATCTATCTGTTTATCCATTTCTTGAACCTACAGTATGTTATCATGGTCAGCTAAGGTTCAAGGCAGTAACTGAC
The DNA here is from genome assembly GCF_016835505.1 of Polypterus senegalus. Taxonomy (NCBI): domain Eukaryota; kingdom Metazoa; phylum Chordata; class Cladistia; order Polypteriformes; family Polypteridae; genus Polypterus; species Polypterus senegalus. Next base: position 41,158,761 of record NC_053167.1, read on the forward strand.
CCAGGATGAGACAGCAATTAACTTATCCAGGCTCCAAATACAAACATTATTCTTATAATCATTTAACAATATCAATGAAGATTTGCTGAAATATTATAAATAAATAAATGCAATAACTGAAAAATATTCTGTTGGGAGTCATGGTGACTCAATATTTATAGACAGATAGATGAAAGTCCTCATTGTTAGCATGTCAGAGAAAGGACGTGTAGTATTGTTCATAATGACATTTATTTTTGTTTTAATTTGCTCCTTTGCTACTACCTCCTGGGAGTAAAGAGTGCATCCTATAATTGTCCTTATTGTTTTAATTAGCTTGTTGATTCAGTGGGCCTCTCTTGAAGTGATGCTACCAGCCCAGTACACCACAGTGTAGAAAATCTCACTGGCCATCATAGAGTTGTAGAAGATGCAATGTGGGATATCACTTCCCACATTAATGATATGCAGTCCCCAAGGAGAAAGAGCCTGTTCTTTTTTTATACTGTTACTCTGTGTTCCAAGATCTGTCCTACCTGTCATTATTTTGGACCCCCAAGTACTTGCAGGAGTGGACCACCTCTACATCCATTCACAGCCTAAATTACCTGGATTTAATTCTCAACTCTGTTGACTTTCTAAGTAGAGTTTTTAGGTTCTACTCATGTCTGTATTGGATTTCTCTGTGTACTCTGATGTCCTGCCAAAGACGTGCATGTTAGGTAGGTAGTTAGGCTATAAGGAAGGTGGTCATGTGCTTTAGAATACTCTGTGATCAGATGTCATCCTGTCAGCTATTCAGCTTATTCTGCTTGAATAGGCTTTAACATACCTTGATGCTGTAGCAGACACATAATATTGAGAAAACTGACAGATGAGTTAAAGTGTGAGTCGAAGTGTTTATATCTCTTTGACAGATTTCCTTCTCTTCAGAGCTACCTTTATAAGTACATATTTATATTACTCAAAATTAGTCTGTATAAAGTATTCTTCCAAAATATACAGGGTGGGCCATTTATATGGATACACCTTAATAAAATGGGAATGGTTGGTGATATTAACTTCCTGTTTGTGGCACATTAGTATATGTAAGGGGGGAAACTTTTCAAGATGGGTGTTGACCATGGTGGCCATTTGGAAGTCGGCCATTTTGGATCCAACTTTTGTTTTTTCAATAGGAAGAGGGTCATGTGACACATCAAACTTATTGGGAATTTCACAAGAAAAACAATGGTGTGCTTGGTTTTAACGTAACTTTATTCTTTCATGAGTTATTTACAAGTTTCTCTTTGTTTACAGCCATTGACATGTCGCAGAGGTTAACACGTGAGGAGCGGATAGAAATTGTGTTGATGTCTGGTGAACGCAGTAACCGGGTCATTGCAGCAGATTTCAGTGCAAGACACCCTATGAGACCACCCATCTCCCATGCTACAGTTAGCAAACTGCTTGCTAAGTTTTGTGAAACTGGTTCAGTGTTGGATTTGCCAAAATGTGGACGCATAAAAACTGTCACTAATGAAGAAACATCAGTGGCTGTCCTAGCTTCAATCAGCAAGAGCCCACAGCATAGCACTCGCCGCATGTCACTGGAGAGTGGCATTAGTCGAACATCCCTTCGTCGGATATTAGCTACTCACAAATGGCACCCTTACAAACTCCAGCTACTGCAGCATCTCAACGAGGATGACCCAGATCGGCGCACTGAATTTGCAGAATGGGCAAAACAAAAATTGGAACAGGATCCTCAGTTTAAGCAGAAGATTTTGTTCAGTAATGAGGCAAACTTTTATGTGAATGGTGAAGTTAACAAACAAAACCACCGCTATTGGTCTGACACTAACTCACATTGGAGAGATCCCTCCAAGACTGTTGGAACAAAAAAATTGATGGTATGGTGTGGTATATGGGGTACAAAGATAGTGGGGCCATTCTTCATCAATGGAAACCTCAAGGCCACTGGATATGTGAAATTGCTACATGATGATGTGTTTCCTTCTTTATGCAATGAAACTGGCACGTTCCCTGAGTTTTTCCAGCAAGATGGTGCACCACCACATTATGGGTGTCAGGTCCGAGCATTCCTAGATGAACAGTTTCCTGGAAAGTGGATTGGTCGTGTGGCCAGTTGAATGGCCCCCAAGGTCTCCCGATCTGACCCCCTTAGACTTTTATCTTTGGGGTCATCTAAAGGCAATTGTCTATGCTGTGAAGATACGAGATGTGCAGCACCTGAAACTACGGATACTGGAAGCCTGTGCTAGCATTTCTCCTGCGGTGTTGCTATCAGTGTGTGAAGAGTGGGAGAAGAGGGTAGCATTGACAATCCAACACAATGGGCAGCACATTGAACACATTTTATAAGTGGTCAGAAACTTGTAAATAACTCATGAAAGAATAAAGTTACGTTAAAACCAAGCACACCATTGTTTTTCTTGTGAAATTCCCAATAAGTTTGATGTGTCACATGACCCTCTTCCTATTGAAAAAACAAAAGTTGGATCCAAAATGGCCGACTTCCAAATGGCCACCATGGTCAACACCCATCTTGAAAAGTTTTCCCCCTCACATATACTAATGTGCCACAAACATGAAGTTAATATCACCAACCATTCCCATTTTATTAAGGTGTATCCATATAAATGGACCACCCTGTAGAATGATGTCCACTAAACTACAAAGTAATACCATAGAATTTCAATATGCATGAAATAACCATACTAAAATCTTTTCCTTTCAAAAAGATTTTATATAAAGGATCCATTAAATTCTAATAGGCAGCTGAAGGGCCTGTGTAATAATAATTCCATGCCAGACCAGGGGGCGACGGGGTGCACTGACTGTCTCTCTCAGTTCCTTGCAGACCATTCTCGGGAAATCATGCCTGTTTCCGGCACCTCTAATGATGTCACTTCTGCTTTCGGCACCTCTGATGACATCACTTTCGGTTTTTCTGATGCCATTGATGATGTCACTGCTGGTTCTGGCGCCTCTGATGACATCACTTCCGGTTCCGGAGCCAATGACGTCATTTCCTGCACTGGCTAATAAAGACCCCGTCTTTGATACCATACTTTCAGCTCTGTTTTGGACTCAGATCTGTGAGCATCTCTGTTCCAATTTAAGCCTATTTTGCAGCCTTGGAACAATATACGGGTGGATGCCCCAAACCTTCATGATGTCTTTGACTCATTCTTGTGACAATGTAAATTGGACACATTACACATTTTTTGTCAAATTTTTTGTCAACATTAATCTTCACGTAACATCCATATTGAAATAGGGTATAGTTCAAGTAAACATAAAAACATTGTTTTTGTTCAACAAACTTTACAAAATTTAATGAAGATCATCTTCTCAGCAGAAAGATACATGACGAAGAAGTACAGTAGATAAAATACATGACATCAGAGGTTCCCAGATCTAATCGTGTACAGCCATAGTAGCTAAAGGTTCTAGTCCAATTATTTTAACTAGAAGACTCTTATAATAAACATATTTGTTCTGTTTTTAACAACTTCCTTTAGATTTACCTTTTCTCTCTTTGATGGACACTTCAACATGTAGGCCTATGTGTTTGCCAATGTCAATAAAACATTCGAAAAGAAATTGAAGAGAAAAAAGTGAAGGTATGAAAATTACTAATATGTTCCAGGATGCAAATCCTTTGGATGATATACCAAGAAAGAAGAGAGAATAAAAATGCTAACAAGCCATAAAATTAGATAACAGATTCTGTTATTGGGAGGGATTGACTTCTAATTAATCAAATGGGCTTAAATAAATCTTGGAGCTACTGTGGTTCTCCAGGACTGAGCTTAGGAAGCTGTTGCATCATATTATGTAAAATAAAAATCAAGTATAAGTCAACGTGGTGGCCTCTGTAATAGCACACTAAGTAATGTATCCTTCCTCACAGCATGCTGGCCTCAGTTTACTACACACACATTAGGTGCCTTTGATGCAAGGTTTGCATGTGCAACCTGAGTTCACAGTCAGTACCTTAATCAGTGCCTCCAAATATTTTGTGTATAGCTTTTTTAAGATCAGTCTCAAACTGGTGCCCTTTCCAATCAATCTGTCTCCTGTGTTGCCAATTGCTATGCTCCCAGTCATTCAATCCATCCATCCATTATCCAGCCCACCATATCCTAACTACAGGGTCACGGGGATCTGCTGGAGCCAATCCCAGCCAACACAGGGTGCAAGGCAGGAAACAAATCCTGGGCAGGGCGCTAGCCCACCGCAGGGCACACAAACACACACTCCAAGCACACACTAGGGACAATTTAGGATCACCAATGCACCTAACCTGCATGTCTTTAGACTATGGGAGAAAACCCACGCAGACACGGGGAGAACATGCAAACTCCATGCAGGGAAGACCTGGGAAGCGAACCCGGGTCTCCTAACTGCGAGGCAGCCGCGCTACCCACTGCACCACTGTGCCGCCCTCCCAGGCATTCCCATCAAATAATTAATACATCTCCACCAAGTACAGTGCATCCGGAAAGTATTCACAGCGCATCACTTTTTCCACATTTGTTATGTTACAGCCTTATTCCAAAATGGATTGAATTAATTTTTTTCCTCAGAATTCTACACACAACACCCCATAATGACAACATGAAAAAAGTTTACTTGAGATTTTTGCAAATTTATTAAAAATTTAAAAAATTGAGAAATCACATGTACATAAGTATTCACGGCCTTTGCCATGAAGCTCAAAATTGAGCTCAGGTGCATCCTGTTTCCCCTGATCATCCTTGAGATGTTTCTGCTGCTTAATTGGAGTCCACCTTTGGTAAATTCAGTTGATTGGACATGATTTGGAAAGGCACAGACCTGTCTATATAAGGTCCCACAGTTGACAGTTCATGTCAGAGCACAAACCAAGCATGAAGTCAAAGGAATTGTCTGTAAACCTCTGAGACAGGATTGTCTCGAGGCACAAATCTAGGGAAGGCTAATTTCTGCTGCTTTGAAGGTCCCAATGAGCACAGTGGCCTCCATGTAAGTGGAAGAAGTTCGAAACCACCAGGACTCTTCCTAGAGCTGGCCTGCCATCTAAACTGAGCGATCGGGGGAGAAGGGCCTTAGTTAGGGAGGTGACCAAGAACCTGATGGTCACTTTGTCAGAGCTTCAGAGGTCCTCTGTCGGGAGAGAAGAACCTTCCAGAAGGACAACCATCTCTGCAGCAATCCACCAATCAGGCCTGTATGGTAGAGTGGCCAGACGGAAGCTACTCCTTAGTAAAAGGCACATGGCAGCCCGCCTGGAGTTTGCCAAAAGGCACCCGAAGGACTCTCAGACCATGAGAAACAAAATTCTCAATTCTGGTGAGATAAAGATTGAACTCTTTGGTGTGAATGCAAGGCGTCACGTTTGGAGGAAACCAGGCACCGCTCATCACCAGGCCAATACCATTCCTACAGTGAAGCATGGTGGTGGCAGCATCATGCTGTGGGGATGTTTTTCAGCGGCAGAAACTGGGAGACTGATCAGGATAAAAGGAAAGATGACTGCAGCAATGTACAGAGACATCCTGGATGAAAACCTGCACCAGAGCGCTCTTGACCTCAGACTGGGGCGACGGTTCATCTTTCAGCAGGACAACGACCCTAAGCACACAGCCAAGATATCAAAGGAGTGGCTTCAGGAAAACTCTGTGAATGTCCTTGAGTGGCCCAGCCAGAGCCCAGACTTGAATCCAACTGAACATCTCTAAAATGGCTGTGCACCGACACTTCCCATCCAACCTGATGGAGCTTGAGAGGTGCTGCAAAGAGGAATGGGCGAAACTGGCCAAGGATAGGTGTGCCAAGATTGTGGCATCATATTCAAAAAGACTTGAGGCTGTAATTGCTGCCAAAGTTGCATCGGCAAAGTACTGAGCAAAGGCTGTGAATACTTATGTACATGTGATTTCTCAGTTTTTTTATTTTTAATAAATTTGCAAAAACCTCAAGTAAACTTATTTCATGTTGTCATTATGGGGTGTTTTGTGTAGAATTCTGAGGATTAAAAATTAATTTAATCCATTTTGAAATAAGGCTGTAACATAACAAAATGTGGAAAAAGTGATGCGCTGTGAATACTTTCCGGATGCACTGTACATTGTAAAAAGTTGTGTTAGGTTAATTGGCAAAACTGAATTGGTGTGATGTGAGTGAACATACATGTAGGCATGTGCATACCCTGAGATGGTTCCCCTGGTGGGGTTGGCTATTATTTTGTGCCCAGATCTACCGGGATATGGACCAGCTCCCTGCACCCTTGAACTAAATTCATGGATTAGGAAACAAATTAACAGAAATTACATTGAAAACCATCACAAAGCAGACAGCATTTTTTTTCTGTTAAAAGAGCATGAGTCCTTGGATGTAAAATATTTGCCCCAAACAAAGCATATGGATGATATTATTATTATTATATTATTTTTAAAGAAAACGAAGAGTGTACTGGGTAATAGGGAAAAATGTATTATGATATTTTAAGAAATCAACTCTTTTTTCTGATTCAACAAAATAATATACTACAATTACTTTTTTGTGATTTAAGTCAAATTTACTTTCACATTCTATTTATAGATTTAGGGAACGCATATGACAGAGTCCCTGTCAAGGAATGCGGAGATGTACTGTATGAGAAAGAGAGGAGTATGGAAGTACAGGAGAAGTATGTAAGGAGAGTTTATGGTATGTATGATGATGCCTACACCCAAGTGAGAAATAGTTTTGAAATAACAGATGGATTTACAGGTAAGGTTGGGTTTCATCAAGGACCATCATTAAGCCCATATCTTTTTGCTCTAGTTATCGATGCTATTAATAGTGGAATAGTAGATCGGGCCCCATGGTGCAAGAAACATCATACAATATGGTACTTCTAAGAATACTACGAAAAGGAAACAGAAGAAGTGGAGAAGTGCTGTGGAGAATTGATGCCTTAAGATTAGTAGGAAAAAGACAGAAAAACTAAGGCTTTAGGAACAAGAACAAAATGGAGATTAACATCCAGTGAGAATGGCTTAAATAAAATATGTATCTATTAAATACCTAGAATCAACTATAACAGAGGATGGAGAGATTCAGAAATAAACCAAATAATGCAATCAGGTTAGAACAACTGGAAAAATGTATCAGGAGTGTGTTATGTGAAAATGTAGTACAAAAGTAAAGAGTAGAGTATATAAAACAATGGTCAGACCAGCACTGTTGGATGGATCAGAAACCTGGGCAGTTAAAAAAGATGCATGAAAGGAAACTGGGTGCTAGAGAAATGATGACGTTGAGAATGCGTAGAATAACAAAGTTTAGTCAGATCAGGAATGAGTTGGGAACATCTCTGAGAAAACGCAGGTAAAAAGGGTAAAGAGGTACAGGCATGTAATGAGAAGAGGTCAACAATGTGTGGAGAAGAATCATGGATCTGGAGGTGGCAGGATGGAGATGAGGACAGCCAAAGAGAAAATAGATGGACTGTATAAAGGGAGACCTAAGTGAGAAAGGGATATCATGAGAGGAACTGCACAACAAATGACATGACATAAAAGTAAGAATGGCTTTAGGAGAAGAATAAAATATATCCAAGTGTATTCCCAAAGACATCTCACCATTCTCAGGTCTATTTTTGATACTAAATGCGCCATAAACATAGTTGCCAAAAATGTATATTTTATACTAGTGCTCCTAAGGGGTCACATACTACACTACAGTAGGTCTGAAAATCTTCATCTGTCTGTGTGGAGTTATTACTTTCTGGCTAGTGCTTTAGGTTTAGTTAATCATGCAATTTTCATCTCACTTTGAGGACCCCGTTTTTCTCATGCCTACTAATTACTCTCATCATAGCCCTGTCCCTACAAGCATAAAATATTTTGCCTTTGGAACAGATAAATATAATTTCTATGTGCCAAAGCTTAGCAGCAGTTTTGTCTGTAGGTTATATATAGGTTAAAGTATATGACAGGCCTTATTAAGAAATGAGACATTTTAAATACTCTACATGATCCTTATTTTTATGTGTTTATGTTTAAATAGTTATACATTTTTGTCAGACAGGCTTAGCATTTACTTTGTATCAATAATTGTAAAAGTAACTTGTGACCTACACCAGGCTGAACGATATGAGAAATGATTGATACAGTGGGTGAAATTGGTTGGTGCTACATAAGGCGAATGAAGTGCTTACATAGCATAATAGGACTTGCTTACTTCTGCAGTCTTCTAGCATGTTATTAAAGCTTCAATCCAAATTGGAAAGCCCTGTCCTGAGAAATGATGGCTTCTAGCCTAATATTAAAAAAATTCAGTTCTCTTTGATATGTTGGTAATTCTTCCTTTTAGCTTTACTAACTTAAAATACTTTTTTTAAAGTTTCTTTCTTCAAGCTTTTTTTGCTTGTTTAGTGTATTAATTATAGTAGCTATTATTTTATACATTATATATTATTTTTATATTATTTGTTTTCCTAAAATGGTTATTCCAATATGAGCGTATCCCAAGAAGAGACACAATCACACCCTGGATGAGGTACCAGTCCATCACATGGCACATTTACATTCACTGGTATGGTCACTTAAACCAGGTTATTCTAAAGAAAGGCCAACAAATGTAACCTGCATATTTTTAAGATATATTTTTGTTACTTCTAACTAGGTTGATTATGTTGTCTAATTCACATAATGATGCAGGCATATTAGTTTGCATGCAAATGCAGTTAAAAAATCTGTACTTCCAAATTGTCATAATTAAATGCTCAAACTGTTGTACAGTAATCCCTCACTTTTTGGTTTCTGACAATTGGAATATTTGGGATACACAGTTGAGACCAAAAGTTTGCAAACAAAAAAGTAAAGTGTTAAGTCAATTAGATTATCTGGTTATTTTTTATAAGAGTTGTCTCCAAAATAATGATAAAGAGGTAGATTTATTTCGACTTTTAACCACTATGTTATTTTGTCAGTGCATCAAAAGTTCACTTACACCAAGCTGACTATCTCATTAAACAGCATAAATGACTCCAGGAATTGATGCCATTGCTTTATGCTGAGTTGTTAATTGTCATACTTAGCAATTAATTGGGGTACCTTTGGCTGTATATAAGGACCTTTCTGTAATGTCAGTGCCTTTTTTGTGGTTTAAACAATCGGGAAATCAAATGAACTCAGCCAAGACCTCAGGAGGAAAACTGTGGATCTTAACAAGTTCACGTAAAGGTACCATAGGCAACTGTACAGTTAATTGTATGAAAATGTAAAAACATTGGGACCATACAGACTTTATATCACTCAGAAAAGAGCCACAAATTGACTCCAAAGGTTGAACAAAGTTTGTTTCAAAAGGTTCAAGAGAACCTCAAGATAACAAATAAGGAACTGGTGATGGAGTTGGAGGCATCTTGATAAAAAGTGTCATCATCCCACATGGCCTGAAAATGTGTCACCAGAGAAAGAAGTCATTACTCCAAAACTGACATAAAAAGGTAGAATATAGTTATTCACCAAGACAAAGATGTAGCCTTTTGGAAGAATGTAATCTGGTCAGAACAAACAAAGTTTAAATTAATGGATTTGGATTAATGATTAGTGACATGTATGGAGGATGAAGAGTGAGACACTTAATTCAAAAAACACCATCCCAACTGTGGAACACTGGGGAAGCAACATCATGTTGTGGGGTGTTTGCACTTCATAAAATAGATGGCTAAAGCTTGGTCACAAATGTATCTTCCAACAGGACAATGATACCAAGCATACTTCCAAAGTTGTAGTACAACAGCTTGCAGACAACAATGTGACAGTACTGGAGTGACCATCACAGAGGGCTGACCTGAATCCTGTAGAAAACATCATTCAATTACACCAGTCCTGTCAGAAGGAATGGGAAGAAATTCTGGCAAAATTGTTGAAGTCTATCCTAAAATGTTCCCTTAGGTTATGGAATTTAAAGGCAACAAATACTAACTTTTGATGTATGTTGCAAAGGCCAGCTTCAACACAGATAGGTGTAGGACACTGGTTCAAAGCACACAAGCATTTTATTTTCGTTTTCTTCACTTGTGGGCAACGCCTTCCTCGTTCCCACAAGCACAACACAGTCTTACACAAATCCTTTTTCCTTCTCTTTCTCTTTCTTTCTCCTCCACTCTCCCTCTGGCAAGCTTCGCCCTCCTCCTCCCAACTCTGGGTCCCGGAGTAACCACTGCTGGCTCCTTTTATAACACCCCGGAAGTGCTCCACGTGCTCAATGACCTACTCTTGGCAGCACTTCTGGGTGTGGTGGAAGAACCACCCAAGAGGGCTCAGTGGCTGTTGCAGCACCCCCTGGTGGCACCCCCGGATCCCAAGGGGCTGTAACCAACTCCAACTCCCTTGAACCCCTGCAGGAGTCCAAAGCACTGCTGCAAACCAGGGGGGCAACCATCTAGCAGTCTGGTGAAGGTAACATTCTGGACAGGATGGCACCCCTGATCCTTCCAGCGTGGAGGCATCCGTCACAAAGTAAACTTTTGACCTACTGAAAAGTGATTAAAAGCTGAAATAAATCTGTCTCTTAAGTAATATTTTAGGGAAAAAAAGTCTGAAATATATATTTTAGATACTTAGAAACTAATAGACTTAACACATTTTGTAATGTGATTAGTGTGAAGTGGAGGAATTGTGAGCTTGAAAGTTTTTACCCAAGTTGTAAACTTAGCCATTAACATTTTACAAACCACACTAAAAGAACCACATACAATCCTATTTCTTAAAGAACTCTACATTCCAGGTTTATAATTTAGTCAATGTAGCTTTGTCCATAAAGGTAACACGATGACCCTTTGGCCTGCAATCATTACCCTTAAACATAGATCATATTGTAACTCTAAAGGTGTTGTCTATTTACTCTTTTGTTATTGCCCACTGTCTATGCAGAAAAACAACTTGAATATCTCTTCCTGTTACTGTCCTGGTATGGAGACTTCACCAAGACAAAATCTTTTTTGTTCACTCGGGATACAAGGTACTGGCATTCCTCAAATTTAATTTTGGGTTCAAAAATGTCCAAAATGACAGAACTTTTTCAAGAAACTTGTCAGTCTTTTTTTTGTGTGTGTTTGAGGCATTGCCAAGAAGCTGAAGATTTCATACAAAGGTGTCTATTTCTGTCAAAAGAAGAGGGAAAACCAGCTGTAACCAGGATAGAAAAAAAGAAGATGCAGAACTGCATATGAGAATTTGTACAATTGTCTGTAATTTAAGAGATAAACACCTTACTGCTGTTCAGTTAGCTTTTTTATTAAATACACATCAGATACCAGTGTCATCTGCAACAGTGAAAAGACAACTTTGGGATGCTGGCCTAAGAGGCAGAGTTTCAAAGACAAACCCTTACCAGAAACTGGTAAATAAAAAGAAAGGATTAAAATGGGAAAAATAACACAGACATTGGACAGAAGATGACTGGAGAAGTGTATTATGGGCCACATTCTGGAACATTTTCATATATACAAAGGTGGGAAAAAGTAGGTTTACAATTGTTCGTATGGAAAAAGACATGCAGGTTATGTTAGCTACACTGAAGCACACTTTAATAATAACAAAAAGAAGACAAGTAATACAAATACATTTAAACAATAATTAATAGTTAAATAATAAACAACAATAAACTGTAAACCTACTTTTGTCCTCCCCTCTATACAGTATATACAACCCCAATTCCAATGAAGTTGGGACGTTGTGTAAAACGTAAATAAAAACAGAATACAATGATTTGCAAATCCTTTTCAACCTATATTCAATTGAATACGCTACGAAGACAAGATATCTAATGTTCAAACTGATAAACTTTATTGCTGTTTTGCAAATCTTCACTCATTTTTAATTTGATGCCTGCAACACGTTCCAAAAAAGCTGGGACAGGGGCAGCAAAAGACTGGGAAAGTTGAGGAATGTTCAAAAAACATCTGTTTTGAACATTCCACAGGTGAAAAGGTTAATTGGAAACAGGTGTTTGTCATGATTAGGTATAAAAGGAGCATCCCCAAAAGGCTCAGTCGTTTACAAGCAAGGATGGGGCGAGGTTCACCACTTTGTGAACGACTGCGTGGGCAAATAGTCCAGTAGTTTAAGAACAACGTTTCTCAACGTACAATTGCAAGGAATCTAGGAATTTCACCTTCTACTGTCCATAATATCATCAAAAGATTCAGAGAATCTGGAGAAATCTCTACATGTAAGCGGCAAGGCCGAATACTAACACTGGATGCCTGTGACCTTCGATCCCTCAGGCGGCACTGTATTAAAAACCGACATCATTCTATAAAGGATGTTACCAAGTGGGCTCAGGAATACTTCAGAAAACCATTGTCAGTTAACACAGTTTGTCGCTACATCTACAAGTGCAAGTTAAAACTCTACCATGCAAAGCGAAAGCCATATATCAACAACACCCAATAACACAGCTGGCATCTCTGGGCCCGAGCTCATCTGTGATGGACTGACGCAAAGTGGAAAAATGTGCTGTGGTCTGACGAGTCTACATTTCAAATTATTTTTGGAAATCATGGACGTCATGTCCATGGCCAAAGAGGAAAAGGACCATCCGGATTGTTAAAAGCGCAAAGTTCAAAAGCCAGCATCTGTGATGGTATGGGGGTGTGTTAGTGCCCATTGCTTGGGTAACTTGCACATCTGAGAAGGCACCATTAATGCTGAAAGGTACATACAGGTTTTGGAGCAACAAATGCTGCCATCCAATCGACGTCCTTTTCAGGGACGTCCCTTGTTATTTCAGCAGGACAATGCTAAGCCACATTCTTCATGTGTTACAACATCGTGGCTTCGTAGTAAAAGAGTGCAGGTACTAGACTGGCCTGCTTACAGTCCAGACCTGCCTCCCATTAAAAATGTGTGGCGCATTATGAAGCGCAAAATACAACAACGGAGACCCCGGACTGTTGAGCAACTGAAGTTGTACATCAAGCAAGAATGGGAAAGAATTCCACCTACACAGCTTCAACAAGTAGTATCCTCAGTTCCCAAATGCTTATTGAGTGTTGTTAAAAGGAAAGGTGATATAACACAGTGATAAACATGTCCCTGTCCCAGCTTTTTTGGAACGTGTTGCAGGCATCAAATTCAAAATGAGTAAAGATTTGCAAAACAACAATAAAGTTTATCAGTTTGAACATTCGATATCTTGTCTTTTTAGTGTATTCAATTGAATATACTGTAGGTTGAAAAGGATTTGCAAATCATTGTATTCTGTTTTAATTTATGTCTTACACAACGTCCCAACTTCATTGGAATTGGGAATGTATATTGTCACACACGTGTGCTTAGGAGGCAGTCAGCAAGCCCAGAGGTGAGCAATATATTGTCCAACAAGGAGTTGAATTGTGGTACTGATATCTCTCTTTCTACATTTACAGAACCAAAGAGGAAAAATAATAATCCACACTCACCAACAACATTTGCGATATTTGAAAATGGCTCTGCAACAATCACTTCCGGTCCTTCGATGATGACGTAACTTTCCGGCCAGTCCTGATGACATCACTTCCGGGCCCGCAGTTATGACGCCACTTTCGTCCCTCCCAGAAGACATCACTTCTGTTACCCTCTAACTTTCTGCCAAGTCATTTCCTGTAGCCATTTTACCTTATATAAATGATCATGTCAGCATTGTTTCTTGTCAAATGTTTGATTTATTTCATTTTATTTTGACCAAGGTCCCTCAAGACATTATACGGGGCAATTCCCCAAAACTTTCCAACGTGTTGTCAACTTTATTATATCTCAATATATATACAGAGGTGGGTAGAGTAGCCACAAATTATACTCAAGTAAGAACAGTGTTACTTCAAAATAATATTACTCAAGTAGAAATAAAAAAATAGTCATCCAAAAAATTACTCAAGTAAGAGTAAAAAAGTATTTGGTGAAAAGACTACTCAAGTACCGAGTAACTGTTTGATCATAATAAATTATTGATTTTTTATAAATGTTGTAATAAGACAGGCACAAATATAAAATAACATGCAAATTCTGCTATTTCCAAATAATAAAATAAAAAATGCGTAACAATAAATAAAATCTTTACAAAATAAAGATGCACAAATGACACAAAGTTCCAAATCTCAGTTTTTCACAGCAAAGCTTTTGAAGCCAATACCTACAGTAGGTAACATGTATGTTTGAACAGTGCAAACTACTTATAGTGACAAGATATACTGTATACTGACAGTATAATAGTGCATATTCACTTGCCCTCCAAATAGCACAGGTGATAGTAAATAACATTAGACCAAGGCAGCTTGTGCACGTACAAAAAGTCTCACTTTACCTTGACTGTCTGTGTCTGTTCATGATTGGTTAAAACATGCTTGTTCTTCACTAAGTGAAGTGATGGTTAAGCTTCAGCAGGAGTTGGCTCTCATTTTTCATGCACAAATGGAACCTTGGATTGTGAGTACAGTAACTTGGTTTGTGAGTGTTTTGCAAGATAAGCTAAAATTTTTAATAAATTTTAACTTGATAAATGAGCGAGGTCTTGCAATACGAGTAGTCCATATACACTTTGTCTGCAGAGTACAATTGAGCTGATGGTTCTTCTGTCTCTCGCTGCAGAATTGTGGGCAATCGTCAGTCAGCGTACCTCACTCATATAGTCAACATCCATACGAGTGTATACTGTTTACCATGTGTGTGTGCTGTGATGTGTGAGTCCCCATCTTGCACCCCAAAACACGAAGCTGAGCCTCAATACTTTAGTGAGACCATCATTATTCAGCTTGAAACAGGAACAGCACAGTTATTTATTGTAGCAGGATCTGCCACTCTCCTATACACAGACACAGCAGTCAGGCAGGGTCATGCCCAGGTTAGTGGCCAAGTAATACTGTATCCTGCACATTTATAATGTTCCTTATATCACCCATCAACGGCAGTTGCTTATAGCATGACCGCGATCTTTTCGGATTTGCTTTTACGGCGAACTGCTACAGCACTGCGTGCCTGCAGTTGCTTTGGGACGCTCTTCTGCGTGTTGTCCCGTTGGGTGAAATCCCACAAGAGTTTAGAAACTCACTCCAGCCATGATTCTTTTCAAAGGTAAAGTGCAGGTTAATTTGTTTTATGTATTTTTAATTTATATTTTGTATTAATCATTTTTATATGAATAGTTTTGGGTTGTGGAATGAATTATCTGAGTTTCCATTATTTCTTATGGGGAAATTCGCTTTGATATATGAGTGCTTTGGATTGCAAGCATGTTTCCGGAACAAATTATTCTCGCAAACTGAGGTTCCACTTTTATTCTTTCTTTCCCTGTCCGCTGTCTGTAAGTAGTTTGTGCCACTATGCCGCCAAAGATTGTGTGTGGTCATGTGTCAGCATGGCTATGTCTGATTTGTGAAACAAAGCCATGTGATTATTGTTGCTACGTCTGATTGGTGAAACGGAGTCTTGTGATTATTATTGCTACGTCTGATTGGTGAAACAGAAAGAAAGTAGATCCATTGGCGGCTTCTCTTAGGCAAAAATATAGTATATCTAATGGAAAAAAAATAATGATTCGAGTATTGCCCAATGTAGCGGAGTAAGAATAGCGTTTCTTCTTCACAAATGTACTCAAGTAAAAGTAAAAATTATGGTGCAGTAAAATAAGTCTTAGAAGCACAAGTTTTTTAAAAAGTTACTCAAGTAAATGTAATGGAGTTAACTACCCACCTCTTTATATATATATATACTAGCAAAATACCCGTGCTTCGCAGCAGAGAAGTAGTGTGTTAAAGAAGTAATGAAAAAGAAAAGAAAACATTTTGAAAATAATGTAACATGATTGTCAATGTAATTGTTTTGTTACTGTTGTGAGTGATGAGTGTTGCTGTCATATATATACTGTATATATATACACACACACATATACATACATATATATATACATAAATACACATACATCCACATATATATACATATATATATACACATACAGTATATATCTACATATACACAAATACATACACAGACACACATATATAAACATATATATACATATACATACATATCTACATATATACATATATACACACAAACATATATATATATAAACTCTTTGGGGTGTGAGCAACTGTTGTTGGGGGTGCCAGAATCCATCAAGGAAGAAAAATGAAAAACATTATTTGTACAAAATCTTAATTTATTTACCCATTCCTAAATAATTAAATGGGCAGGCTATTTCGTATCAGTGCAATATGCTGCTTGTTAAAACAGATGACTCCCGCTCTTACGTGCAAGTGTGCGTGGATATCATGAACTATCGTATCTGTTCAAGTTCTATTTAAATTTTAAATAGAATGAATTTTTATTTAGTCGACAGAAATATCTTTGGTAGGGAATGTAAGTTAAATGTAGGCATCATTGCATAAATTTTTCTTCATCATAGAAATGTAAAGAGTAAATTTGCCTTACATTCAAACCAAAGATATTTGTGTCGACTAAATAGAACTTGAAAAGATATATTTTTTCGAATGTGATTGCGCAATTCAGATCGAGTTGACGTGCACTACATCAAGGCCGCGTGCTATTGTGGTTTCGCCTGCGTGCCTCAATAAGTCACCCACCCCTCGCTCTTACATTTTTACCGTTCATCTAATGAATACACTGAGTATGGGTTTACCAAAACAATCATTGATGGCGAATAAAGTATCCATTATTCAGAAAGCTTCAATTGGTGGTTTGTCTTTCTGCGTTAATCACATATTTTTTCATATGTCTCAAAACAAGGGGATGCAAGGGTAAAATGAATCGGGAAGCGCTGATATATATGTATGTGTGTGTATATATATGTATGTATATATATATTGAAAGTTTTACTGTGAAATAATGCAAAGAGTACGCGACACGTGTTTCGCCCTAATTTTGGGGTCATCAAACGTACATACTCAGTGCACCCCCTCTCGGGAATCGAACGTCGGTGCTACAGGCGAAGCCTCTTCCATTGCGCCACGGCGTGTGGTAATATATATATATATACCTGCATTCGCAGCGGAGAAGTAGTGTGTTAAAGAAGTTATGAAAAAGAAAAGGGAACATTTTAAAAATAACGTAACAAGATTGTCAATATACAGTAATTGTTTTGTGAGTGTTATGAGTGTTTCTGTCATCAAGGATTTGATTATCATTATTTCTTTCAATCAGGTTCGTATTTGTAGGATGTGTTGTGTTCAAGTTACATTCCGTTTTTGTTAATCGTTGTAAAGATAACAGGTTTCATTCATCGATTCGTTTCTTACTGCATCAATAAACAGCTCGTCTTCCTCTTTATTTGAGACGTGACACACTGCATGCACAGGTTTTTTTTTTACACTGTCTTCCTTTAGCGGGATATTGACTTTTTCCACCGTGTACTTTGTTTCCGCAGTAGTTGCACTTATGAATATGCTTGTATGTGTCAGATGCTTCATATTTTTTTGCTGCCTTCTCAATTGTGTAATTTGGTTTTTGTTCAGCATTCTTTGGAACTGTTGCTTTGTGTCTGTGCACTGCGTCAGCTCACGTGAGCCGCTTGGTGTACATGCATCGAAGGTTCCAAGCTGTGCTGGTGCCATCTCATGTGATATCCACTGCTGTATGTAATGTTAGCTAAGACCCGGCACTTAAAAGTTTCTCTCGCAGTTTCGCTGAGTTTGTGCCAAACACCACCCTGACCATCTCATCTTCGTCTGCATAAGCACAGTCCTTCACCCGTGAATATTTAGCGGCAGTGTTTCTATTGGATTGCCGCTGACAGACGGCCTTATATGGGCAGGATTGACTTTTTCCACCGTTTGCTTTGTTTCCGCAGTAGTTACACTTATGAATATGCTTGTATGTGTCACACGCTTCATATTTTTTTGCTGCCTTCTCAAATGTGTAATTCGGTTTTTGTTCAGCACTCTTTGGAACTGTTGCTTTTTGTCTGTGCACTGCGTCAGCTCACGTGAGCCGCTTCGGTGTACATGCATCGAAGGTTCCCAGCTGTGCTGGTGCCATCTCGTGCGATGTCCACGGCTGTATTTAATGTTAGCTAAGACCCGGCACTTAAAAGTTTCTTTCGCAGTTTCGCTGAGTTTGTGCCAAACACTATCCTGACAATCTCATCTTTGTCTGCATAAGCACAGTCCTTCACCCGTAAATATTTGGCGGCACTGTTTCTATTGGATTGCCGCTGACGGACAGCCTTATATGGGCAGGCACTAAATTACGTGGGAGGCGTAACTCCGCCTCCCAAGGACATCAAGCAGACGTCTATTATAGTATATGGATGAAAAAATAGGTTCCAGTTATGACCATTACGCGTAGAATTTTGAAATGAAACCTGCTTTGCCTTTTATTAGTATAGTTATATATGTATATATATATGTATATATATATATATATATATATATATATATATATATATATATATACAGTATATAGCAAAATACCTACGGCGAAGTACTGCCTTAAAATTTTTATTAAGAAGAGAATGAAACCTTTTTAAACTGAGGGAAAATATACCAATAAGTATTTGTTAAGGATCTCTTTGTATACCACATTGTGAGTTCGGCCCTCCGGTTGTAATATGACCAAGCTGTGCGCTGAGCTTACTCTTGAGCACGCAACGTACAGTTGGCCATGTGAACAGTAATCTTGTTTCAGATCTCACAGCTTGGATTGCTTCTGTCATAATCGGTTTGAGTTTCATGGTTTGTTTCAATTACAACAGTATTTGTAGGACTTGTGTTGAAGAGACATTCGGCATCTGTCAAGCGTTGCAAGTATACAACCGGTTTCATCGATAACTTCACATCCAGCTTTTGAGAGTTTAAACATTCATAAACATCAAAGTGTCCACTACTGAAATCGTCACCTGTGAATCTAAGGTGTTTAAGAGGCATTGGCAGTTGTCCAAAGGTGTAAAATATTTGGCCATTTTGGTACACTTGAAAGCGACAACCGAACAATTCAGCGCCAGCCATCAACTCACATGCAGAGCCATAGGTGAAGGGCTTAAGCATTTCACTCTTATAGTGCTCCTGTGTAGTATAATTATCTCCTGTACCGTCATCAGTCCACACCTTGAACCTGTCCCAGTCATTCAATACATAAGACACAATGTTTCTCCAGCTATCAAGAGTGAGCCTGATATGGCCGTGCAATATGTAACACAGAGAATGAAAAAGATAGGTGCCATCTCCGACTTGGAAACCACTCAGTAAGTGACAGTTCTTTGATCAATGGTGATCACCTCGATAGACATGTTAATGCGGGTACGGTTGGAATGATAAAGGAAATTGGTACCTGAACACTGTAAAGTAAGTCTAAAATACCTAGACAATAACTATAATCGTAATAAACGAACAATAAAACAGTGGAGAAGCTGTGGATTAAATAAAAAGGCTGTAGTTATCAGCAGGGAGACGTGAATCCCGTGGCGAAGCAAGGAAGGGAATGAAGAGACTGGAGCGATGGACGGCCTTATATAGGCAGGCAGCCAACAGCGTGGGAGGCGTTGGGATGGGGGACCCAACGCCGCCTCACACGGTGACTGAGCTGCAGGCTATGGACATATATATGTACGTAAGTAGGATTCAGTTAGCGTTGGGAACCCGCGTACTAAATTTCTTGAAGATGGGCCCATAAATAACAAAGACTTTTGAAAAGTTCAATATGGCGGCCGACAGTGGCATCATACCACCGAAATAAGTACCAAAGTTCAGCCTTCTAACTACACGGGAATTTGGAGAATTAGTGACGTTGGAAAGTTCAATATGGCGGCTGACAGTGGCGTCCATACCACGAAATAAGTACGTACATTGGTTTCGGTTAGTGCAGGGAAGCCGCCTACCAAATTTTGTGAGGATGGGGCCATAAATAAGAAAGTTCAACATGGCGGACGTTGTTGACCGTTATGCATAGAATTTCAAAATTAAACCTGCTTAACTTTTGTAAGTAAGCCGTAAGGAATGAGCCTTCCAAATTTCAGCCTTCTACCTACACGGGGTGTTGGAGAATTAGTGATGTTGGAAAGTTCAATATGGTGGCTGACAGTGGCGTCATACCACCGAAATAAGTATGTACATTGGTTTCGGTTAGCGCAGGGAAGCCGCCTACCAAATTTCGTGAAGATGGGGCCATGAATAAGAAAGTTCAACATGGCGGACGTTGTTGACCGTTATTACCGTTATGCGTAGAATTTCGAAATTAAATCTGCTTAATTTTTGTAAGTGAGCTGTAAGGAATGAACCTGCAAAATTTCAGCCTTCTACCTACACGAGAAGGTGGAGAATTAGTGACGTTTGGAAAATTCAATATGGCGGCTGACAGTGGCGTCATACCACTGAAATAAGATACGTACATCGGTTTTGGTTAGCGCAGGGAAGCCACCTACCAAATTTCGTGAAGATGGGGTCAGCCTTCTACTTACACGGAAGTTGGAAAATTAGTGACGTTGGAAAGTTCAATATGGCGGCCGACAGTGGCGTCATACCATTGAAATAAGTACGCACATCGATTTGGTTAGCGCAGGGAAGCCGCCTACCAAATTTCGTGAAGATAGGGCCATAAATAAGAAAGTTCAACATGGCGGACGTTGTCGACCGTTATCGACCGTTACGCGTAGAATTTTGAAATAAAACATGCTTAACTTTTGTAAGTAAGCTGTAAGGAATAAGCCTGCCAAATTTCAGCCTTCTACCTACACAGGAAGTTGGAGAATTAGTGATGAGTCAGTGAGTGAGTGAGTGAGTGAGTGAGTCAGTCAGTGAGGGCTTTGCCTTTTATTAGTATATATATATATATATATATATATATATATATATATATATATATATATATATATATATACACTGCTCACAAAAATTAAAGGAACACTTTAAAGAAACACATTAGATACATCAGATCTCAATATGAAGTTGGATATCTATACAAATAACGACAGGGCAATGTCTTAGGAACAAAAGGATGCCAAGTCTTTTAATGGAAATAAAAGTTTTCTGCCTACAGAGGGCTCAATTGTGTAGACACCCTAAAATCAGAGTGAAATGAAGATGTGGCAGGCTAGTCCATTTTTCAAAACTTAATTTCTGCTACTCAAAATGCTTTTCAGTATCTTGTGTGGCCCCACGAGCTTGTATGCATGCTTGACAACGTCGGGGCATGCTCCTAATGAGACGACGGATGGTGTCTTGTGGCATTTCCTCCCAGATCTGTATGAGGGCATCCCTGAGCTGTTGTACAGTCTGAGGAGCAACCTGGCGGCGCCT
The DNA here is from genome assembly GCF_016835505.1 of Polypterus senegalus. Taxonomy (NCBI): domain Eukaryota; kingdom Metazoa; phylum Chordata; class Cladistia; order Polypteriformes; family Polypteridae; genus Polypterus; species Polypterus senegalus. The sequence goes on from NC_053167.1 coordinate 41,180,014, forward strand.
AATGGACCGAAACATAATGTCCCACAGATGTTCTATTGGGTTTAAGTCAGGGGATCGTGAAGGCCATTCAATTGTTTCAATTCCTTCATCCTCCAGGTACTGCCTGCATACTCTTGCCACATGAGGCCGGGCATTGTCGTGCATTAGGAGGAAACCAGGACCTACTGCACCAGCGTAGGGTCTGACAATGGGTCCAAGGATTTCATCCTGATACCTAATAGCAGTCAAGATGCCATTGTCTAGCCTGTAGAGGTCTGTGATTCGCTCCATGGATATGCCTCCAAGATCATCACTGACCCACCACCAAACCAGTCATGCTAAACGATGTTACAGGCAGCATAATATTCTCCACGGCTTCTCCTGACCCTTTCACGTCTTTCACATATACTCAGGGTGAACCTGCTCTCATCTGTGAAAAGCACAGGACGCCAGTGGTGGACCTGCCAATTCTGGTATTCTATGGCAAATGCCAATTGAGCTCCCGGTGCTGTGCAGTGAGCACAGGCGCAGTAGACATTTGGGCCCTCAGGCAACCCTCATGAAGTCTGTTTCTGATTGTTTGGTCAGAGACATTCACACCAGTGGCCTACTGGAGGTCATTTTGTAGGGCTCTGGCAGTGCTCATCCTGTTCCTCCTTGCCCAAAGGAGCAGATACTGGTCCTGCTGATGGGTTATGGACCTTCTATGGCCCTCTCCAGCTCTCCTAGAGTAACTGCTTGTCTCCTAGAATCTCCTCCATGCCCTTGAGACTGTGCAGGGAGACACAGCAAACCTTCTGGCAATGACACGTATTGATGTGCCATCCTGGAGAAGTTGGACTACCTGTGCAACCTCTGTAGGGTCCAGGTATCACCTCGTGCTACCAGTAGTGACACTGACTGTAGCCAAATGCAAAACTAGTGAAGAAACAGTCAGAAAAGATGAGGAGAGAAAAATGTCAGTGGCCTCCACCTGTTAAACCATTCCTGTTTTGGGGGTCATCTCATTGTTGCCCCTCTAGTGCATCTGTTGTTAATTTCATTAACACCACAGCAGCTGAAACTGATTAACAACCCCTCTGCTACTTAACTGACCAGATTAATATCCCATAAGTTTCATTGACTTTATGCTATACTCTGATTAAAAGTGTTCCTTTAATTCTTGTAAAAAATGGAAACTGGAAACTTTCAAAACACATGATATCTCAATGGGAAAAAAAATCCTGCTGGATATCTATACTGATACGGACTGGGTAATGTGTTAGGAACGAAAGGATGCCTCATCATTTGATGGAAACCAAAATTATCAACCTACAGAGGGATGAATTCAAAGACACCCCAAAAATCAAAGTGAAAAAATGATGCGGCAGGCTAGTCCATTTTGCCAAAATTTCATTGCAACAACTCAGAATTGTACTTAGTAGTTTGTATGGCCCCGTTGTGCTTATATGCAGGCATGCATGGACCAGGGCATCACTGAGCTCCTGGATAGTCTGAGGTGCAACCTGGTGGCATCGGATGGATTGAAACATAATGTCCCAGAAGTGTTCTATTGGATTTAGGTCAGGCAAGTGTGGGGGCCAGTCAATGGTATCAGTTCCTTCATCCTCCAGGAACTGCCTATATACTCTCCCCACATGAGGCCAGGCACCTGGAGGAACCTAGGACCCACTGAACTAGCATAGGGTTTGACAATGGGTCCAAGGATTTCATACCGATACCTAATAGCAGTCAAGGTGCCATTTTCTAGCCTGTAGAGGTCTATGCGTCCCTCCATGGATATGCCTCTCCATACCATCACTGACCCACCACCAAACCGGTCATGCTGAACGATGTTACAGGCAGCATAAAGTTCTCCCTGGCTTCTCCAGACCCTTTCATGTCTATCACATGTGCTCAATGTGAACCGGCTCTCAACTGTGAAAAGCACAGGGCGCCAGTGGTGGACCTGCCAATTTTGGTATTCTATGGCAAAAGCCAATCAAGCTCCACAGTGCTAGGCAGTGAGAACAGGGACCACTAGAGGACTTTGGGCCCTCAGGCCACCCTCATGAAGTCTGTTTCTAATTGTTTGGTCAGAGACATTCACACCAGTGGCCAGCTGGAGGTCATTTTGCAGGCTCTGGCAGTGCTAATCCTGTTCCTCCTTACCCAAAGGAGCAGATACCGGTCCTGCTGATGGGTTAAGGACCTTCTACGGCCCTGTCCAGCTCTACTACAGTAATTGCATGTCTCCTGGAATCTCCTCATGCCCTTGAGACTGTGCTGGGACATGGGAGACACAGCAAACCTTCAAGCATTGGCACATATTGATGTGCCATCCTGGAGAAGTTGGACTACCTGTGCAGCCTCTGTAGGATCCAGATATTGCCACCCAGTAGTGACACTGACCATAGCCAAATGCAAAACTAGTCAAAAGACAGTCTGAAAAGATGAGGTAAAAATGTCAGTGTCCTCCACTGGTTAAACCATTCCTGTTTTGGGGATTGTCTCATTGTTGCCCCTCTAGTGCACCTGTTGTTAATTTCATTAATACCAAAGCAGCTGAAACGGATTAACAACCCCCTCTACTACGTAACTGACCAGATCAATAGCCCAGAAGTTTCATCGACTTGATGCTTGTTCTTCTTTTAAGTCTCTCTCTTGTAATGGTAATTTTCATGTCTAATTGAACTGGTGAAGTTTTCTTGAGGATGAATGTTACATTTGCTGAGTTTTTATCTCTACCTCCTGTATTTTGTTAATAGTCATAAATCCAACAGTTGTACAATTGGGCTAGCTGCTTTCAGGTGGCTGTTTAATTTTACCTCTGAGGCAGCAACAAATTGTGATTATTCTGGTCAGCTAATGCTTGATTCTAATTGTTTGGTCAGAGACATTCACACCAGTGGCCAGCTGGAGGTCATTTTGCAGGCTCTGGCAGTGCTAATCCTGTTCCTCCTGACCCAAAGGAGTCTGTACATCTGTTTTTCTGGTGAGATCCATCTATTAACAGCCTCCACCTATCAAAGACCATAATGACCTCCATTCGTCTTTAATCCTGTGTTATTTTATTAAAACCCCTGAAGCACAGAAAAGCTTATTTTTCCAATGTACAAAGTCATCCATATATTTCTATATATCTCCTAACACCAAGATGCAACCATAGCTGTTCAGAAATCAGCATTGTTTTTTTTATTTTTTTGGTAATTAAAAGCTAATCGCAGTGTAAAAACAAAGCACAGTCTACACAGGGAAAGTCAATACAGCACCATGACAGGAATACTCTAAGCAAATGAATGTTCAGGGAAAGAAAAGGTACACAATGTTTTTTTTTCCTCAGAATTCTACACACAACACCCCATAATGACAATGTAAAAAAAATGTACTTGAGGTTTTTGCAAATTTATTAAAAATAAAGAAACTGTGAAATCACATGTACATAAGTACAAAATTGAGCTCAGGTGCATCCTGTTTCCCCTGATCATCTTTGAGATGTTTCTGCAGCTTAATTGGAGTCCACCTATGGTAAATTCAGTTGATTGGACATGATTTGAAAAAGCACACACCTGTCTATATAAGGTCCCACAGTTGACAGTTCATGTCAGAGCACAAACCAAGCATGAAGTCAAAGGAATTGTCTGTAGACCTCCGAGACAGGATTTTCTTGAGGCACAAATCTGGGGAAGGTTACAGAAACATTTATGCTGCTTTGAAGGTCCCAATGAGCACAGTGTCCTCCATCATCCATAAGTGGAAGAAGTTCGAAACCACTAGGACTCTTCCTAGAGCTGGCCGGCCATCTAAACTATTTTATTTGGATATTAACTAATACACAACTCTGAATGATTAACAATATTGAGTCATCAGCTGAAAAGTATTGAACAGTCATTGCAGAAAAGGTTCCCATAATATATTATTCATAACTGGAACTAGTGTTTATGCCTGGAGCAAATTGAAGGATATTTTCAGATTTGCGTGCATGAACATATTTTTCTTGAAAGACATGCATGTTAAAGTAATCTGTGGTTCTAAACTGGTTTGGCATACATGAGTGTGAATGCTGGTTTGTGTCCTGTGCCAGATGCTGCTATCTCTTGCAAACAAGTAAAGGAAAAGAATGGATTCAGAAAATGGAAGTGCAGAAAAAATTATTGATATCATAAATGTTTTAAGTTCAAAAGCAACTGCGGAAACTGACTGCCAATTTGAATTCTTAATAATCTACACCCTATATATAAAAAGATTAGCTAAATTGTGGAACGTTTTCATGCAACACTCATTTTTCTTCATAAAAATGCATCATATAGTATACATCTATAGTTTTTTAGTTTCATTAGTAGAATACAAAAATAATACTCTCATGTCAATACAAGCAATCTGACATGAATACATAAAAGAAAAATACATGATATACATCTGCTCCACTTAGAACATTAGATATTGAGTTGTGTGTTAGCAGTTGACACGTCAAACAGATGGCACAATTGTAGTCCAGCTATCTTACCATATTGAGATTTTGAGTTCGCATCCCAGGTTGTCCTTGTATGAATGCCCTTTTCTTTTTCCATTCTTTTATGGTATGTAAAACATGAGACATCAGGCAGACAAGCTTCTAATCTGTTTGTGAGGTCTCAAATTCTTGTGTTCCTTATTCCTTGTTACTACATTAAATGCTCTATACTGTACTTCCACGTGAGCATTCATTGGTTGTCAGCTCTCATGCACACAAAGCTCAGCCCTACAAGTAAAGATTAGAGTGAGTTCCAGGCTAGTTGGAGTGAGCCATTGGGTATGTCACAGTAGGCAACAATTCATGGGAGCAAACTACTGGATGCTTCTGATTTGCTTTGAGTATGAAAATTGCTGTAAAAGTCATACAATGTCACATATCATCAATGACAATTTATTTTTATAGCACCTTTAAATAACCTGAGTTAAACAAAATTTCTGCACAGTGTAATAAAATACAGCAATTTATTTTATATATATAAATGGCCTTAAATAAGTGCATGCTATACCACAAGCACTTCAGAATAGGTAATCCATATGAAACTAAGCCTGTTCTGGCCCAGCCAGTACTTGGATGGGAGATCAACCAGTAATAAGCTTGGGTTGTTGCTGGAAGAGGTGTTGGCAAGGCTAGCATGGGGCACTTACCCTGTGGTCTGATTGTGGATCGCAGTGTCCTAGTACAGTGACAAGGGATTCTGAGCTGTAAAAAAAATGGTGCTGTCCTTCAGATGAGACATAAAATTGAGGTCCCGACTCTCTGTGGTCATAAAAGATTCCTGGGCATTCTTTGTAAAGAGTAGGGTTTATCCTAATGTCCTGGCTAAATTGCCCATCACATTATTATATTATTATTACCATATTAAGGCAGTCCCCGGGTTAAATACGAGATAGGGACTGTAGGTTTGTACTTAAGTTGAATTTGTTTGTAGGTCGGAACAGGTACATTATTTTAACAAATGTTATTGTTGACCGACTGTAACCAAGTGCTCTGCCAATGATCGATGGAGTTTCAACCCTCTCTGACCTTTTTATTATTTCTACTTTATTTTCAATGGTATGTTTTTTCTCTTCTTTACTGTATCACCAGCATTTGCATCAGGTTTGTGCTTCAGACATTCTTGAAGGGGGAAGACAAAAGGTTAAGATGAGCTCTTCTGCACAGTACTGTACAAGCTATCACAGCAGGAAGGCACCAGTCGTCAGCACATCTGATGTACTGACAAGAGACAACTTCCTGCTATGTGCATAACAGTACAAGCAGGCTTGCTATTGAGAATGAATTGGGGCATCAACAGGCAGCTCATCACCAGCCCACCTCAATAGTCACCTCCACTACAGTATGCTGCCTAGTAATGAATCGCCCCATTCAATAGGCAGCCATCCGATGCACACTACAATGCTACCCCCCGCTGCCTCGTTCACCCTCAATGGCCTCCATTCAGCCACAACCGGGTCAAAGCTTGCAGCATTACCATCTGCCCATCGAGAACGAACTGGGCAGCCGTGTGTGGTGGGCGGGCAGTGAAACCGCTTGCCGCCGGGAGCTGCCGAGGGTCACTACACTGCACAGTCAGCGAAATCGCCCCCCTCCAGCCTCCGTCCAGCCACCGCTTGCAGCGTCCACAGGCCGAAGATGATGGAGCGGCAGTTACTGAGGCACATGTGTCGCAGCTGCGGCCCCGTTCGTATGTCGTAGGTCGGATGTCTGTAACCTGGGGACTACCTGTATTATTATTATTATTATTATTAAGCCAGTTTGGAATGTTTGAAAACTTAACAGCCTCTATTGCTGCTCAGAAATTTTGTTCTATTATTTTAAATGAAGTTCAAATTCACAAATGCTGATTCTAATATGCTGTGACTTTTACTCATCCTTAATAATGAACATGTGCCTTGGTCAAGACTCAGTTCTTAAATGAACTTTTATTTGTGGGAGGCAGCTAAAGTGTGGTTCGAAATGAGACACGTAGGATTCTAAAGGGCACACAGGTAAATAGTTTAATAGTGTCATTATAGGTGTACAGTGATATTATTCTCACATGTACAGAGTGCAATGAAATTCCTACTTGACTGTTTTAATAATCATACAGCATGTTGCCACTCTCCAGATTAGTATGTACACTTATATTACCTTGAAATGTATTAAATGAGGCATTTTAAACTCAGAAGCATTTTATAACTCTAAAACAATATAAAATGCCAGCTTGCACTGTGCAACCAATAGACAATAGTGTTGCAGCATGCTGGTACTGTGGCTCCAGCTGCAGAAAGTGAAGTGAGCATTGGACAGCTGGGAAACATTGCTTATGTTTATCTGAAAAACAAAAGAAACCAGCATGAAAGAAAGCTTCATAACACTGATATGACAGCCCCCAACATGGGCAAATATCATAACAGTTTGAAATTATTAATAAATTCATTGGCTCACTTTGTTTTGTTTACTTATCTCTGAACATTAAGATGCAGCATGGCCAATTAGACACTGATACCACATGTAACATTAAAGTTAAAGATAAAATGAGCTTGTGACTACAGACAATTTACTCCCAGTCAGCACTAAACTGAAACTGTATTAAGGGCAGCTAATTTCCTTGTTGACTACTTTTTTAAAACTAGATGCATGGCAGCTCATCCCACCACTGCCACCAAATGTGATGGTGTGGGTCAGCTCCATGCTCACTTCGGGAGCCCCTTGAACCTGACACCATTGATAGTCATGATTGGGATAAGATTGGCAGATGATGACAAAACACACAATGCATTGATAGATAGATAGATAGATAGATAGATAGATAGATAGATAGATAGATAGATAGATAGATAGATAGATAGATAGATAGATAGATAGATAGATAGATAGATAGATAGATAGATACTGTATTAATCCCAAGGGGAAATTCACATACTCCAGCAGCAGCATACTGATAAAGAACAATATTAAATTAAAGAGTGATAACAATGAAGGTTTAACAGACAGACAATAATTTTGTATAATATTAACGTTTACCCCCCGGGTGGAATTGAAGAGTCGCATAGTGTGGGGGAGGGACGATCTCCTCAGTCTGTCAGTGGAGCAGGACAGTGACAGCAGTCTTTTGCTGAAGCTGCTCCTCTGTCTGGAGATGATCCTGTTCAGTGGATGCAGTGGATTCTCCATTATTGGCAGGAGCCTGCTCAGCGCCTGTTGCTCTGCCACGGATGTCAAACTGTCCAGCTCCATGTCTACAACAGTGCCTGCCTTCCTCACCAGTTTTTCCAGGCGTGAGGCATTCCTCTTCTTTATGCTGCCTCCCCAGCACACCACAATGCAGAAGAGGGCAAGGGATAGATGCAAAATAATCTGTGATTTTATTTAAAACAATCAAATGAACAGTGTCCCAAAGTGCAGTTGCTCAAAAATGTTCAACAAATAAATAATCCAAAAATAAAAGGTGCTGGTAGAGGTTTAAAAACAGTTTGATAAATAATCCATTAAAAACAAGGAGGTTAAAGCCAGAGACAGTCCATAAAAACAGTGAGCCCCAATACTTCCCTTTAAGCCTGGTGTCTCCTCCTGTTAACCTGTCAGGACCTTGCAGAAGGAGAAGACACCCACCTTCATATCGGGGCTCCATTCCCTGTCATCCTTCCTTCAGCGTATGCTGAAGCACATGCCTTTCCTGTTGCTCATCTTTGGCCCTTGCGGGGAGATGCCATCAATCAGCCCACTTCTACTCCCAAGAATGTGCTCAGTAGGAGCACCCCATCACAGCCTCTGGCTCCCATGACCCTGAGGCTCACTCCCAACCACCTGCGTCACTCCATTGATTTTGGATGTTCTCACTTTCCATCTTTACCTCTGTCTCTCTTTCTTCCTTTTAATCTCATTTGTGAGACCTCCTTTGGTCACTGGCCAGTCCCTGTTCTTCTCGTTCCTCCTTTTTGTTCCTCCAAACACTTGTGCTTTCCTTTTAAAATGGGAAGCGTGGCACAGCTGTGGCAATCAGCAGCTCCCAACACCAATTTGGGTCACAGGCGATTCTGTACCTGTGTACTAAGTGCCTGGCCATCCGCTCCTGCATCGCAGCCAGGAACTGCTCTCACCATGCAACTATGCCTCCACCCAAATTAGAGTTATTTATTTATTAAAACAGCCACCTTTCTCAGCTGCGGACCCCACTTTACCACAAGCACACTTTAGAATCTGAAACTTTGAAAGCTGACCAGAAATCTTTTTTTATCCAGATTCACATGGGAACACACTGGCTTATTCTTTTCACTCTTTATGTGGAGAATCTCATTGAGGTACCAGTGCCATTAAACAGAGATTGACTCATCAGAAAATATAATGTGATTAACAGGCCAGTGGAGTCAGTCCCAGTGATTGTTCACTTTGACCCCTGGATATGTCATTCAGTCTCCAACCAACAATGTCCTAATGGTCTTCAAAACTGAGTTGAAAGGGCAGCCTGATAAGTAGGAAGCAGGTGATCATATTGGACCTCTGACTGAGAATTCAGAATGGGTATTCAATTTTCTTATTGTCAAGACACGTGAAAAGTTGTGAATTTGTGTTGTTCCCAAACATTTCAACTAGACTTCTGAAAGGTTTCAAGCATTATAACTACCTTTGAAATATGTTTTCTACAAGATCAATAAGGCCAAATTATTTACTTTGGCAAAAACTAAAATTTAATTCCTACAATTTAATGCTAAAGGCAGGCATCATCAGTGTAAGGGCAAGAGCACGGGATACTTTCATTGAAGGATGATGGAATTCAGATAAAGACGCAAGCTGTGATTATAATGCTAACTTGTTCTGTCTAATCTGAGGTGAATCTGAGACTGTCTTAAAAAGTTTTAGTTCAAGTAATATACTTTCATGGCCATGTCCTCTCAACCAGTGGCCTTAAACTAGACCTAGAGAAGGTCGTAGTCGTAATAGAAATTCCAACAACATGTGGCATTAAAGCAGTGCAACCATCTGGTTGGATGTGTACCCTGCGTAAGCTCACTGATCAACTAAGTCTCTGTGTAGAACATTGTGGAATCCATCTACAATACTATGACTATCGAACATCTCTATCCAAAGTGGTTCATGCTATCATGGCTATTATTGTCATCTAAAGCAAAAAGGTAAACCAGTTGCCTATGATTAAAAAAAATGAACAAATTGAGAAATGCCTCAGCATTGTATTCACATGTCAAAGCTTTTAGTGGAGGACTCTGTAAGGACGAAGCCTCTGTTAGGATACAGAAGTTTGTCACCTGTCTTACAACATAAGAAAAGAAAAGAGACAATTTAGTTTCTGCTTCCCTATGTGACTTGATAGTTTGTTACAGATTCTCACAACTCTTTGTGTAAAGAAGCGTTTCTTGGATTCAATCCTAAATGCACTTTACCCTGCAAGTTCCAATTTCTGTGCAAATGTTAGCTCCCACGTCCTACATGGTGACGGTAGGTTTCTCCCTTTCTCAGCAAAGTAAAGTGGATCTGAGATGAGCAAAGCATTTCTAATCCTACTTCATAAAAGGTTAATCTGTGACTCTTTCACAGACAAAAAGAAACATGGATTGATTGTTTATGTTGGACTAGCAAAATACCCGCGCTTCGCAGCAGTGAAGTACTGCCTTACAATTTTTATTAAGAAGAAAATTAAACCTTTTTAAACTGAGGGAAAATATACCAATAATTATTTGTTAAGGATCTCTTTGTATACCACATTGTCAGTTCGGCCTCCGGTTGTAATATGACCAAGCTGTGCGCTGAGCTTACTCTTAAGCATGCAACGTACAGTTGGCCATATTAAAAGTAATCTTGTTTCAAATCTCACAGCTTGGATTGCTGCTGTCATAATCGTTTTGAGTTTCATGGTTTGTTTCAATTACGACAGTATTTGTAGGACTTGTGTTGAACAGACATTCGGCATCTGTCAAGCGTTGTAAGTATACAACCGGTTTCATCGATAACTTCACATCCAGCTGTTAAGAGTTTAAACATTCATAAACATCAAAGTGTCCACTACTAAAATCGTCACCTGTGAATCTAAGATGTTTAAGAGGCATTGGCGGTTGTCCAAAGGTGTAAAATATTTGGCCATTTCAGTACACTTGAAAGCGACAACCGAACAATTCAGCGGCAGCCATCAACTTACATGCAGAACCATAGGTGAAGGGCTTAAGCATTTCACTCTTATAGTGCTCCTGTGTAGTATAATTATCTCCTGTACCGTCATCAGTCCACACCTTGAACCTGTCCCAGTCATTCAATACATAAGACACAATGTTCCTCCGGATATCAAGAGTGAGCTTGATATGGCCGTGCATGGAAACCACTCAGTAAGTGACAGTTCTTTGATCGATGGTGATCACCTCGATAGACATGTTAATGGGGGTATGGTTGGAACAATAAAGGAAATGGGTACCTGAACAATGTAAAGTAAGTCCAAAATACCTACACAATAACTATAATCGTAATAAACAAACAATAAAACAGTGGAGAAGCCGTGGATTAAATAAAAAGGCTGTAGTTATCAGCAGGGAGACGTGAATCCCGTGGCGAAGCAAGGAAGAGAATGTAGAGACCAGAGCAACAGACGGCCTTATATAGGTAGGCAGCCAACAACATGGGAGGTGTTGGGATGGGGGACCCAACACCGCCTCACACTGTGACCGAGCTGCAGGCTATGGACGTATATATGTACGTAAGTAGGATTCAGTTAGCGTTGGGAACCCGTGTACCAAATTTCTTGAAGATGGGCCCATAAGTAACAAAGACCGTTGGAAAGTTTAATATGGCGGCCGACAGTGGCATCATACCACCGAAATAAGTACGTACATTGGTTTCGGTTGACGCAGGGAAGCCGCCTACCAAATTTCGTGAAGATGGGGCTATAAATAAGAAAGTTCAACATGGCGGATGTTGTCCACCGTTATGACCGTTACACGTAGAATTTCGAAGTGAAACCTGCTTAACTTTTGTAAGTAAGCTGTAAGGAATGAGCCTGCAAAATTTCAGCCTTCTACCTACACGGGAAGTTGGAGAATTAGTGATGTTGGAAAGTTCAATATGGCGGCCGGCAGTGGCATCATACCACCGGAATAAGTACGTATATCGGTTTCGGTTATCGCAGGGAAGCCACCTACCAAATTTCGTGAAGATGGGGCCATGAATAAGAAAGTTCAACATGGTGAACGTTGTCGACCGTTATGACCGTTACACGTAGAATTTCGAAGTGAAACCTGCTTAACTTTTGTAAGTAAGCTGTAAGGAATGAGCCTGCAAAATTTCAGCTTCCTACCTGCACGGGAAGTTGGAGAATTAGTGATGAGTGAGTCAGTGAGTCAGTCAGTGAGGGCTTTGCCTTTTATTAGTATAGATTAATGCTTTGCCCAGGATAAGCTTCCTGCCTTGTGACAATGTAGTTAGGGTAAGCTATGTTTCCCCATAATCCTGAACAAGATTAAGTTGTTCTTTTTTTTATTTATTTTGAATAGTAAGTGTTTTTGAAAAACATATGCATCTAGAAGCTTGCATATCAGTCTAACTTGTGGCCAAACTGTTTACGATAACATGAGTCATTAATATCTACCAAACACTCATTTGTATAAATAAGTCAAATTAACGTAAAAAATATATATAAATATATATTTTACATACACAAATATAATAACAGGTCATATCACTTGAAAAAAGTTTCTGATGATTCCATAAATATGGGGTGTATTTATAAGGAGGATGAGACAGATTATAGAAATCATGTGAAGATCTAGTTTCTTGATGCGAAGAGAACTGCCTGAAACCTAACATCACCAAAACCAAACAGCCTCTATGTAGAGATGGTGCACTCAGACAAGCACTTGGGGGTCCGTATCAATGACAAGTTGGGCTGAACTTGTAACACAGATGAACTATATAAGGAAGGGCAGAGCATGCTCTTTTTTCTTAGGAGACTATAATATGGGAATTTGCACCCTTCACATTTTTGACAACTATGTGATGGCCAGTGTGATTTTCAATTCTGTGATGTGCTGGGCTGGTAACATCACTTCAAGAGAGGCCCACTGAATTAACAAGCTCATTAAAAGGACACACTCAGTTATAGGATGCACTTTGGGCCCTCTGGTGGTAGTAGCAAAGGACAGAATTTAAACACAACTGAGTGTTATTATGAATAATGCTGCACATCCTCTCTCTGACACACTAACACTGAGGATTTTCAGCCAATGAATCATTCAGCAGAAATGTTTAAAGAAACACTATTAGGGTTTCTTTATATCAATTGCAATACACCTGCATAATGCCTCACTGAGAGTGGGACTGTCATGTTGGTGTGTATTCAGATCATAGTGTGTGTTGGTATATCTATCTATCTATCTATCTATCTATCTATCTATCTATCTATCTAAAGAACTTCTGTAAAATGCCAAACATCCTTAGGGAAAAGTAAAGTTCTATTTATCTGTGATTATAACTTTTTGAATCAAACCCAACCCCAACCTTCCACTTTCATAATGAAGAATTTTAAAGAAATATGTTTCTGTGAGCACAGAATATTGTTAATTGTATTTATTTTGCAGGAGGTTTACACTATTAGCAGAAAAAACAGACAAGCGTGCTTGTTCGATTTCTTTCTTTGAATCATTGAGTGATTCTAAGCAAGTCACTTAACCTCCCGTTACAAATCAATGTAATTAAAGTAACTAATTGCAGTATCTGTACTTGTAAAGAGCCTTAGGATGGGTACAGCACTGCCGTCTTCCTATTGTTCTCAGACTGCAGCACAAAAATTGTCTTATATCACAGATTGAAATTCACACTAAAATAATCAATTATTAAACATATACATTTAAATTATTTGTCAAAAACAGTACTATTAAAATTAACATAAGAAATTTTCATCTAATTCATATAATTCATGAAAATGTTGATGAGGTCCAATTGCCAGACGTTTATACACTACTTAAAAAGGTCTAAAAAATAAAGTATAATATTTAAATTAAATTGTATATTTCCCTCATAACTTAAACTAATGCATGTCTATATTAATTAATGAGAGATATAAGTAAACTTTCTCATTTTTTAAATACTTTCATTCAGGACCATTGCTTAATATTCTTATTACCACTCAAGCACAATTCTAATCTCAGCAAAATGTGTGACAGACATCATCCTGTAGTTTGCAGTAACAGTCAGGACAGCTCCTGACTCACAAAACATTCAGTATATAATGAGGTGTATACATTCGAAGGCTGCATATTTTTGGATTCACAAGGAAACAAGAAAACACAGCCAGGAATAAATTGCAGGTCATAAAAGGGTTTAATGGCTAATTAAGGAGTCTTCTTCGTTTAATGATCAGCCACATAGGAAGCTACCAGTATTCATTAGTGCAAGAAAACTGATAGCAATAATTAATTGCCCGAATCACTGAAGCAGTCACCTCTGTAAATTCCCTATGAAGTGGTCCCTGCATTTTTCAATGTTCCCTGTTTTATGATTGCTTGTTTAAGGGTCTTATTTAGATCTCCACCCACAGCAGTCACTGTCAATCTGCCCAGTTTATGCAAAACTATATTCTTGACAGTTATCTAGTACTTGTACATAACATAACAATATATAAATAGCTCATGGGTCATCTTTATTTCAGTTTTTACTGACCTAAAATCCTCCTTAAATGTACACCAGAGGCTAATTTAATGCAGAAAATGAATATCAATTTCTAACATTCCTATATGGGGGGTAGTTCTCAAAGTGAATCTAGGGGACTTCATGTGGCTGCAGGTTTTTATTTCAACCAATAACTCGTTTTACTTGAACTCTTAACCTAATTAAGCAAACTATTATCGCCAAGTTGCCAGTTTGGTGTAAATGTTACAAAACTAAGTTTGGTAAATATTTATTAGACTTTACCAATTATTTTTTTACTATATGTTACATGGGGATAATTTAGTGTTTTTTTTTTAACTAATTATAATTTAATCATGACTTTTCATCCTGCTTCTCCAGGTGTTATTGGGTATTTAATCAATTATTTTCTAATAAGCCTGTTTGTGAGTCCAGTGCTGAAGAAGATGTAAGCTTTCAATAGTCAGTGTCGTTTGTCTAGGTGTCTGAACTACACCTTTTTAATTGTCAATATAAGAATTCAATTAATAGAGCAAAATACTCAGAACAAAATGCAAATTAATAAACATTAATAGAAAGCTAAAATGATAGAAAAAATCCAGATACTTCTAAATTTCTTTTAAATGTAAACAAATCACACTGCTGTGCTTTTCTGAATGCAGACCAAGATAGAAGAAAAACACCAGCTGATTAAATTTGATAAATTAGAGGTAAAATGACTCATTGACTGTGAAAGTGGTTGGAACAGCGCTATAGGGTCTCAAAGTCTGAGTCTCAGAACCACTGCTTTATAGGGCAGACTGGTTAGTCCATGTGTTCCACTTCAATGTGAAGATTATAAGTGTATATAAATTATTACTCCCTGAGACGGAATGATGACTGGAAATGTTTGGAGTAGCGAATTTAAAGATAAGATAAATAAAACAAAATGAGTAACTCATAAGGTATTGTTAATTACTGAAATGCAAGCTAATAAAGAACAAAAATAAAGTAGATCAAACAAATATATATATCTATACTAATAAAAGGCAAAGCCCTCACTGACTGACTGACTCACTTATCACTAATTCGCCAACTTCCCGTGTAGGTAGAAGGCTGAAATTGGGCAGGCTCATTCCTTACAGCTTACTTACATAAATTAAGCAGGTTTCATTTCCAAAAATTCTACACGTAACGGTCATAACTGGAACCTACTTATGTACATATATACGGCCATAGACTGCAGCTCGGTCGCCGTGTGAGGCGGAGTTGTGTCCCGCATCATCACGCCTCCTCTGTAATTGAGTGTCTGCCGTCCATCAGCAGCAATCCAATTGACACGCTGCCGCTAAATATTCACAGGTGAAGGACTGTGCTTATACAAACGAGATAGACTAAAGTGCGAGAGAAACTTTTAAGTGCCGGGGCTGAGGTAACATTAAATAAAGCCGTGGACATCGCAAGATCGCACGAGATAGCACAAGCACAGCTGAGAACTTTCGATGCATGTACTCCGAGTGGCTCACGTGAACTGACTGTGAATGCAGTACGCAGACAACAGGCAGCAGCTCCAAAGAGAGCTGAACAAAAAACGCATTACACAATTGAGACGGCAGCAAAAGAATATGAAGCGAGTGACGCATACAAGCATATTCATAAGTGCAACTACTATAGAAAGAAAGAACACGGTGGAAATAGTCAATGTGGTAAAGAAACGGAAAGAATATCTTATTTATAAACGGCGCAAATATATTCACATGTACTTAACCTATATTACAACTATATACACATATAAATTAGACAACCGGACACACACAATCCCCACACGTTCTCCAGTCCTTTATCTGAACCTTTGATTAATATAAAGGAGAGTTGGGATCCGAGACTGTGTTTGTGGAGGGATGGAGTTAAGGCCGGTGGGGGAGTCACGTCATCATCTCCCCTCCAATTCACCTCATTTCATTCACTTCATTTCGCTCCGCGGCTGACGCGGTCTTGTCATTCTTTTTCCTTAGTGTTTAGTCCTCTCTCCTTTACTGATTTATATAAAGGAGAGTTGAGATCCTAGAGACTGTGTTTGTGTGTTTCTGGAGGGATTGAGAGTTAAGGCGGGTTGGGGAGTCATGTCATCATCTCCCCTCCCATTCACCTCATTTCATTCACTTCATTTTGCTCCGAGCTGAGCTCCGCAGCTAACGCGGTCTTGTGGAAACAACTTTTTGACGCTGCCGCCAAATACTCACAGAAAAATCCACAATTTAATAGACACGCTGTCGCTAGAGTTTCTCCACACTATGAATCCTCCAGGCACTCCTGAGCATAATCTAATTTTGAAGGTTGGGGCACCAATAATTTTACTGAAAAACTTACAGCCACCGAAACTTTGTAACAGCACGAGACTTCAGGTCACGTGTCTGCAAAAGAACCTAATTGAGGCAACTATTTTTACTGGCAGTTGCTCAGGGGAGAGGGTTTTTATTCCTCGCATTCATGTTATACCCTCTGATCTCCCATTTCAATTCAAATGCCTCCAATTTCCAGTAAGGCTCTGCTTTGCAATGACAATTAATAAGTCTCTGGGACAGACCCTACAAAAGGTTGCCATTGATTTGAGGCAAGATTGCTTTTCACATGGCCAAATATACGTTGCATGCTCAAGAGTAAGCTTGCACAGCTTGGTCATATTACAACCGGAGTGCCGAACTGACAACGTGGTATACAAAGATATCCTTAACAAATAATTATTGGTCTATTTTCCCTCAGTTTAAAAAGGTTTACTTTTCTTCTTAATAAAAATTTAAAAGCAGTACTTCGCCGCTGTGAAGCGTGGGTATTTTGCTAGCATGTATATAAATGTAAATGCATGTCTATAAAGCTGTTCAATGAAAGGAAATTTAGACTAACTAGTAACTAGGTTACTCTGTTAAAGTCTATAGTATGTATGGATTTGCTCTGCTTAGCTATAATATTAGTTAGAATAGAAGAACTTACAAATTGGCTTAAAAAAGCCAATTCCTTTCAACATTTCTTCTATGCTTATTGCATTTCTATTTTTCTATATCTTTTTCAGAAGCATTTTTTCTGTGTGTTTTCAACATTTCATCAGTTAGTGTTTTTTAGCAATAATTGCTTTGTTTCTGTTATTTTGTCTTCTTTGAACAGCTTTCTTCCATTTATTCACCTCTTTGTTTTACAACAGTAACTATAGTGTTTTGTGACACAATATAACTAATAAAAAACAAATGGTATAGTTATTAAAAAGCAATATGAATGGCCTTATGGGTCAATATAACAATAATAGGTTAATCTAAATCTATATATATCTTATATATAAATGTTTACGTGTGGAATTGTGTGTGTTTGTCCAGCCCAGAAGTGAGAGGTGGAGACAAGGTAAGTGCTCCACCTCAGAGGAAGCAGAAAACTTGCTTAGCCGCTAATAACACAAGTGAGGCCAGCAAGGCAGCCAAACGAAACCTCAGAAGAAAGGCAAAGTCGCTTAGCCACTAACATTGACAAAATGGTATCCCTTTTACTTTTCCTCCCCCCGCTAATACACAAGTGAGGCAAATTGCCCAGAGTAGTTCCTTTCAATTACCAGACATCTCTACATTTCCATTTTTTTCCTGATGATTTCAATAGGAAATCCAATTTCTAGGACCCCAGGCTCTTTACAGCACGGGCTTACACAGCAAGTGTGTGTGTATATATATATATATATATATATATATATATATATATATATATATATATATATACATAGATATACAGTACTGTATATATAGGTATATATAGTAGATATAATCAAGATTATATTGTTATGATAAACCAAATATTAGTAAAACTAGTATAAAACTAATAAGCCCTTGTTAGGATAGTATTATACATAGTATTTTTTTTCAAATATATTAAGTGTGGAACCTTATTTAAATGGAATATACTAAGCATAGATAAATTGAAAGCACATAAATATTTGCTGGGTACTTTAATTAATATATTTCGCCTTTTTTCTAGTTGTCTGGAGTCATTTAAAACTGTTATATTTGCTTGTTTTCAACAAGTTGAAAGTCCTTTGTGAAGTACATAAAGAATCCCTAATCTGTAAACGTAATACTTGTACATTGCCTAATATTTCACAATTGTGGGTTCTTTCTGTAATTAAAATTTTAAAAAGAAATTAAAAATCCCAAAACTGACAATATGTAAGCACTAAACTGTAGATTTGTAATATTTCAGATGCATATAGTTTTGCAAGTTAATCTGAATGACCTACTAGCTTTGATTTTCTATTGTACATAATACAATTTTTTGCTATCAAAGTGACAGTTAGATTACCAAACAATAGATGTTGTTTAAAATTATTTGTTCTTCTACCATTCATCCAAAGGATACAAAGGAACCTCTCCCTTGTAACTAAACCAAGGGCAAAGAAATTTATAAGAAATATGATGGTCCTCAAGGTAACATAAACAAATAATATTGTTTCTGAAATTTCTCTTCAAAGGTTTGCAGCTTTTTACTCCTATTAAACTGAAGGTCAAATCAATTGCTTAAACAATATATATGTCCACATTTAATGTTTTACTTACCCACTATACTTTGTTTTCCCCTCTGAAAATTTAAACAGCAATGAAAAGCCTTAAAAGAATAACTCCCAACCAGTTGTAAATGTGTGATCAAAAACAGATTGGAAAGAAAAAGACTAACACAACCTGTGTAGAGGCCACAGTAAATGAACTAACAGTTGGGTACTGCATTGTTGCCATGACAGAATTATCATAACGTACAAATTTGAATTATTCTGTCACACATATGTTAAAGTAGAGGACAACCTAACTAAGGTAGGTCCATGTCTGTGAGCAAAAAAATATTTATGGTTACAATGGAAAGATACTGTATATTAATGCTGGATATTAAAGGCTGCGGTGGGCTGGTGCCCTGCCCGGGGTTTGTTTCCTGCCTTGTGCCCTGTGTTGGCTGGGATTGGCTCCAACAGACCCCCGTGACCCTGTGTCAGGATATAGCGAGTTGGATAATGGATGGATGGATATTAAAGGATAACAGAAGTATTCCATGGTATGATAAATCCTGGTTTCTGGTTATTGGCATTGATGAAAGAATGAGATTTGGTGGAAAAAAAGTGAATCCAAGAAGCCATTCTGTCATGAGCTTTTTCACAGGATAATGACCTATTGGGTAGGAAACTGTTTCAGGAAAATGGTACTTGCCTTGTCTTCATCCACTCCTGCACCTGTGGCATAATATGGAAATACTATTTATTGCTGAAATCCAAAGCTATTAGTAATTTTCCACCACTAGAGGACATACTGTAATCAACTTTGTCAAAAACATGTCTGGCGCTTTCAACACTTCTGCCAGCACTTGAAGTGCATATTGAATACATTGAGACCATTGCATTTGAATTCAGACTGTTTTGTGCAAAAATAAATGTAAAGTTGCTATTAGTTAAATTGTTTTAATAAAATTATCACCAGGGCTGGACATAAGACAGGAACTAGCTCTGAATAATGCACAAAGAAACTGCATTTCATTCCAAAGCAAATTTTAGAGTGATTTTATTATAATGTGACCAAAATCCTGCTAATTAAAATAACTATCTGTAATATGAGTTTTGATAAGATGTTTCTATAAATATTCACAAAAAGTTTAAAAGTTTCTAAAATATCTGCTAGATGATTTATGATCAATAAAGGAGTGAATTATAAATCATATAGAATGCACAATGGACCTGCTGTAACCAATCTGGCAGTTTAAGCTTTTGAAATCTCTTTTAAATTACCTGTACCTAAATATTTTTATTGATATTTCATCTTATTGATTTTATATTTCAGTTTAATATTTACCAAAGGAAGAAAATCAGTAATTGCACTGGGTTGAACAGGTTTTAGTATTCAGAATTGCCACAATAAAGGGTAAACCTTTATAGATCAGGAAGTAATTGCATTCTCATGTTTTTTTCCCATTAATATAATTTCCATGTGCACGGCATCTGATGAGCATTCCCTGCTTTTGATCTCACTTAATATTGTAGTCAGGTACATTAGTACATAGCATTACTTGGGTAGGACCTGTCTGTCTGTTCACATGACCGTCTCCAATGGGCAGCAGATAGCTAGCTACCTTTGTTCAGTAGTCTCATAAATTGTTGGTTCTTCTCCTCACTCAGAATATTCAGTGGTCTCATCCACTGTGGGAGATGAATGTCTAAGACAGTGCTCTGTATTCTGCAGTGTTTATTTTCCTTTTTGTATCTAAATCCTGTACATCATTAAACCCCAGAGGAATTGCTGTACATTATATTAGAACATGAGTAGGGGCAGATGGGAAAAGAAAGAAAAGAAAAAAAAGACCTTAAACAGAATGAAGTCTCAGGTTCACGTTCAAGTTTAAGTTCACAATATGCTCTACCACAGGCTGAGCTTGAGGAGACAGACTAAGGAATGGATCAGCCAGGATCTTCTGACCAGCTACTCAAGAACTGATTACTTCTTCATTGATAATAATTTATTTCATACTATCAAACCTTATAATTACAAAACTATAGTTATCTCTGACCACACTTCTCTTATCTTGGAGCTCGATTTGCTGTGCCGTACATATTAATCGCGTGACTTGCATCTTATCCATCTGTCATGATGATGTGAAAGTTACAAAGTTCAACTCCAAATAACTTATTTTTTAGAGAATAATGCATCATCAGAGGTTTCCGTAGGAATGCTTTGGGAAAACCTGAAGGCATTTTAAGAGGACAGATTATTTCATATCTCTATCATAAAAATAAACTGGACACCAAAAAGAATTAATTAAGGAGCTCTTCAAAGTAGATCATAAATAATGATTTATGAAAATTTTAAGGTAACATAGCATTTATCTTAAAGAAATAGCATTAAGAGTTGATAAATATCAGAAACCTGTTCAGGCATATCAGGAAACCACACAAAGGTCAAGTGAACAAAGACAGAGACAAAGATGTAATACATAAAATGCACTGATGACTATGAAGTCAGCAGATATCTTGTGAACAACCAGATTGGACAGTTGTTATATACACAGAAATTTCATGGGTGTTGGCTCAATCCAAAAGGTATAAGAAGAATCAGAATATAATATGACTTTTATTTTATACAAGTTATTTAGTTGTAAACCAATGAACCAACCAGAGTAAATGCATGCATTGATTGACACTGTTACATAAATTCTGTTCTCATAAAATAGACCTGCACCCTTAATATCTGACCATTCTGATCTTGCTGTAGAAGAATACTTCCTATTAAAGCATTAGATGAAGAGCAATAACAAGCTTTTCTCCTGCCTATTACTGACTCAAAGGTTTTTACCAGATTTGTCTTGCTAGAGGATAATTTTCTTTCTTTAATTAAGATGCTGATTTCTACCACAATATACCATGCCTCCAAATGTGCACTTTACAGGAAAAAGACAGGTCCTACAATCAGAATTTAATCTCTTGACAACAAAAGAAACTGAACAACTTATATTTAAATCATAAAATCATTATTATGAGCACATAGGGAAGACAAATAAGATTTTAGCTCAACAACTCCATAAGCAAGATATTCACTGTGCAGTAACATAAATTACCAGTGCAACTGGAGATAGGATCAAGGGCCATAACACTGTACATTTAAAGATTACTAAAAATTCCTATACTCCACTCAATTTAAAGCAGCTGACCTAAGGAGTTTTTTGATAAAATACAAATACCACAAGCTCAATAAATGCAAAAGAACTTGACAAATTCCTGACACTCTCACAATTGCTGGATGCTACAAACTCACTCCACAGTGGGAAAGCAGCAGTCCCTGATGGTTACCCAGTACAATTTTATAAAACAAATTTTAAACTAAGCTACAAGATTGCTCCTTTATTATTAACAACATTCAAAGAAGTGAGGGTAAAGAAAAGTTTACCTCAAACTTTTACCAAGCATTATTTACCATTTTGCCGAAGAAAAATAAGGACTTACTACAATGTGCATCAAACAGATCAATTTCACTTCTGAATAATGGTCTTAAGATTCTCTCTAAAGCTACTCGGTATTTAATGTTTGGAAAATACTCATAATTAAGACATTAGGAGAACTGTAAATAAATAACACATTTGCATCTTATGAACAATTTATGCTTCAGATTCAACTTCCCAGGAACACAATTTTTTGATTATTTGCAAATTTGAAATTTTATTAAAAGAAATCTGTCCAATTTTCCACCTATTTTTATTCCAGAGGCAATAATGGTCAGTCTTGAAGACTCATACACCATTTCAACAATATATAAAAATATTTCAAAGAATCTACCCCTCGACAATCTTATGGTACAGTGTGGGAAGGGCCTTTCAGTTAACATTACAGAAAAGGAGTGGAAGTCAGACATACATGTAAGTCACTCTACCTGTACATGTTCCAAGCCCTTAAAAATTCAACTTCAAATATTTTATTAATCACACTTATCTCATTTGGAAATGTCTAAAATGTACCCAGGGCAAGATCCAGCTTCGTAATATTGCCATTTAGCTTCAGACTCAATAGGTGATATGCTTTGGGGAATAAAACAAAATATATCATTTTGGACAATAAACTTTAAATATTATCAGATTGCTTTGGTATCACAACCACACCTAACCCATTAACAGCTATATTTGCTGTACTTCCAGATAGGCTTAAAGTGGATAAGGACAGATTTACTGTAATGGCTTATATTGCACTACTAGCACATAGATGTATCTTGCTTAACTGGAAGATTCCCAACCCATCTCTTATAACTAAGTGGTTAACTAACATTCTATGTCATTTGAAATTAGAACATTTTTGTTTAGAGGATTTGCCCAAAATGTTGTAAAACAATGAAAGATTTACTTGAAAAACAAATCAAAATAAGCTGTCATATACAGCAAAAAGATTTTTGTTTCTTTCTTTTACTACATTTTTCATTTTTAATATTCTGAACATTTTTCTTTCTCAAGATTGATTTTGAAGTAATTTGTTGTATATGTTCTGCCTATTCTGTATATGTTCTGCATATTCTACCCTCTTGATTGTATGTTACTTTCTTGAAATTAAATTAAATACATAAAATATGCAGTGCTTACGCATCATGTTCAATTCTGAGAATTATTTTTAAATGTGAAATTAATTTTTTCCAAAAACAATTTCACTGACACATGTTTGCTCTAATTTTTCACTTTTTGGAGTTCTGAGTTTCAATACAGAACTATGTCTCATTCCTAAAGCTGGTCTTTGTATTTTATTTACAGTCCTCTATCTTCTCATCACCTTTATTTTTAAAGTGCTTTTCATAAGCTGCTAATTCCATTGAATACCATGTTTAAAATGATGTTGCTGACTGAATAGTGCCCACCTGTCATTTTTCCATTGTTTCCATTATTTTTTTATGTTCCTCTGGAAATTCAAATATCAAATTCATATTTTTGTTTTGTGTTAAACTCTGTAAAAGACACCGTCTGTTTCTCTCTTTACTGTGTCATTACTGCACTCAATGTGAACATTACAACCTGTGAATTCTGTAATCAATGCAGCTTCTTTACAATGGGGTGACTGCACTAGTGCTAACTGCCATGCTGTAAATTTAGCTGAAAAAATTTGATTTTCCACCCTCATTTACAGATGCCATTGGCTCTGTAAATGACTGAGGATTTTCACTTCATTTCCCTTTCCTCCACAGCAATTACATAGGGTCTACTGCTTCTGGTCTCCTGCATAAACAACACAAATTGACAGAGGACCTGCCACTTAACAGTGACAGGTGCTGAAAGTTCAACTAGGGATTTTGTGTGTTTTACAGTAAAACCATTTCTTTTGTAAAAGGTTATGCAGTTGGTGCTCCACTTATCCATTTCACTACATTTTTCTTCCTCTTCATCTTCTTCCACATCTATGTGGGCTTGATGTGCTTGATTAACCTTCTCTGAACAGCTCAGTTCTGCACCTCCATGCCAAACAAGCCCTTTTACTTCAGATCTCCTTTTATTTTATCCATCCACCTCCATTTCATTTTCTCTTCTCCTGTACTTCCATTCCCATCATTCTTTTGCTCACATATTCATTGCCTCTCTTTCACTACCTACTTTTAATAAATCACTGAACAATTCTGAATGATTGATTGCAATTTTTGTATACTTTTACTGTATTTTGCATATGCATCAAACAAATAAAACATTTTTGGTGATTTCTCAAGCTATAGAATAACTATGTGCTCTTGTTAAATCCCAAAGATATAGTGAAAATCCCTTGTTTATAGCTGTATGAAACCTGGCAAAGTGCTTTCAGCTCCAAAGAATTACTGGCCAATTTCATTGCTCTGCCACAAGTATAAAATACTGTAAAGAATCAATCGGTTAACGTACGCGGTAGAACCCTCCGTTATTTAACCACAAGCTGGCTTCAGATCTGGAAAAACTGTATGTCACAAATTCTAAATTTAATGCAATATATTGAAGACAGAATTTGAACAGAAAATAATATCTATCTATCTATCTATCTATCTATCTATCTATCTATCTATCTATCTATCTATCTATCTATCTATCTATCTATCTAATAACAGGTCTGGGTTTTGTAGACCTGTCAGCTGCACATGATTCTGTTAATCACAAACTGCTACTAAAGAAATTCTAGAACAGGGATTGGTATCCTAAGGTATGTGTGCCTGTTGCCCACGAAGCCATTGTTAATGGCACCCAGGAAGAACAATAGTTGCATATCCACAAAATTATTTCATATTTTTTATAAAACATAATTGTACTAAAGCTTGATAACTAAAAACGAGCCTGCAGTGTCATCAAAGCTTATTATAGCAATTATAAAAAAACAGATTAGATTAGAGTCGCTGCATACACAACAACAGCAATAACTGTTACCAAATCCATCTCTAACTACAGAAGATACTAAGAAGTTAATTTATACATTTATTTCCAATAGTATTGACTACTACAATGTGTTTTTCATAGGCTCTTCAAATTGTTCACTTAGCAGCCTTTAGTTCATTCAGAATGTTGCTTCAAGAATTATTAGAACAATCACTTAGCCCCTGTCCTGAAGTCGTGCATCCCAATAATTTTAGGGCTTATTTCAAAATCCTTCTTCTTACATATAAAGTTTTAAATAACCTATAATTTACTTACATATATGAATTTGTCCATATTCACATTTACTATTAAGAATTTCAAAGAACTATTAAAAGGCCATTCAAGATTTTGCAGTTCTACTTAAAAACACTTGTAAGAGCCATTTGTTATTTAGTAAGGTTATGTTAAACTGATAGACGTATTTTCTTAGTTATGTTAAAATGTTTTTCTATATATTAATGCATAGTCTATGGGAGATTCTATTATATCCCACACAAGCTCTGCCTACAGATTAGTCTCAGTTTGTGATCTATCTCATACTTGGTAAGGCATGGAAATAGTTTTCAAATCATATTGAATGTATCGTGCTGACCATATTGAATGTGCCGTATGTATAGAACATGTATGTACGTAAAAAGTAAAGCATATGTAAGTTTACCATAGAGAAATAGCACACACTTTAGACATATAAAGTAACTGAAGTTTAATAATAACAAGCTAAGTTTGTAGAAGAATTTTTTTTTCCTTGTTTGCCTTTTATCCTGTGTGTGTAATAACTTTTTTCTCATTTTTTGTGATGTTTTGCTTTGAATTTTCACTAAACCTTTTTAAAACAAACTTTATTGGACTGAGAAATTTCTTTTTTTACGTGTTTGACTCATGCTGGATCCTACCTTGCCAACTCAGTAGCTGTTCGATTTTGGGAAATTGGAAAACACACAGCTAAGTTTAAGTTTTGAAAACGCCTGTTTAAGCCTCGACGGAGGTAAACAGGGACAACTTGAAAGACTCATCAGGTACCTTAATTTCTGCATGCTTTGGCACATTTGCTAATCAGAGCTGAACTTTTTAAAAGCCTGAAATAGGATATAGCGGGTTGCATAAGGGATGAAAGCACTCTTTTGTGACTGTATAAGGTAAAAGAAAAGAATTTAAATACCGTAAAAGGAGTGTTCCTGGTGCATTTTTGAAATGCTGTTATATATACTGACAACTGTGACACAACAGAGAGAGGACATCTCTATGATGACAGCAAGAAGCTCACAACTCCAGCACAAACCCAGGTTATTTTCTGGACGTTGTGATGGACTGCCGGGGATCCTGCCTGGACGGGACGCCTTTTCCAGGAGAAGGCTGGGGGAATGGGCATACTGTCAGGAGTACCTCCCCTGGGACACAAGAGGGCAGCACCCTGGGTTTACATGGGGGCCATGGAATTGGGGCTTGGAGGCTCAACCCATTAGAGGTCCGTGGCCATGGCCAAGGGGCACCTGGACAGCTCCAGAGTCTGGACATGCAACACTTCAGCCACACCCGGAAGTGCTGCCAGAAGAGGAGCGGGGTTCCAGTGCAGCACTTCTGTCACACCCAGAAGTGCTGCCGGATGTTAATCAAGGGACACCTGGAGCACTTCCTGGTGCTCTATAAAGGAGGCCATCTCACTCCATTCGGAAGCCAGAGTCGGGAGGAGGAAGACAAAGCTTTGGGAAGAAAGCAGTAGAGGAGAGAAGAGAAGAAATGAGTACTGTTTTGGAGCACTGTGTTGTGTGCAGGATATTAGTGTAAATAAACGTGTGTGTTTTGGACATACGGTGCCTGTCTGTCTGTGCCTGGGGTCTGGTCTTCTACAATGTATATTAATGGCAGACTTTTTGGAACAGTGTATTAATCCCCATTTGGAAACTGATGAAAATATATACAAAGTAACAATGCTGTAAGGAGCTATTTTGGAAAAATATGAACAGTTATCCAACTTGATGAAGTACATAGAAAACCTCAAGAAGGATAAATCCACTTGTGAAAGCATAGTTAAAATAATCAAAGCCAAATTGTATACAGACAAAACAGAAAATGAGGAGTTAAATGATGAGTTAAATTCTTTGCAAAGCAATGCAAAACAACATAAAAGTCTCAGTCCTAAGCTGAAGACTTTAAATACTTTAAATAAGACTTTAAATTTCTTGGAGATACAATTGACTGGGTTTGGAAAACGTGTCAAAACAAAAGTCTCCCCCAAGACGCCTTCAGTCGAAAAAAAACCTTTAAATTAATTCAAAGAGTACAGATTTTCTGATGATGTCATTCTTGCCAATAGTATTTCTCAAGTTTCTGTAAAAACAAAAAGTTGAGTAAGCTTAGTAGTCATCTCTATTAGTACACTCAGGGAACTTGTGATGAAGTTTTAGAAAGGCAGCAAGCTTTAGATTTGGAAGAAGCACATTTAAAAGCTAATAGAGATCAGCTGGCTGCAGAGGCAGCAATTGCAGAATCCAGTCGAAAATTCAGAACTCTTAAAGGGTCATATTTGAAGCAGCTCAAATCCTTATAAGCCTCCTGAAAAACCAATATCTCCATGTAATTCAAATCCTTATAATGGTCCTAAAAAACCAGATGAGAAGAATGAAGAGCCAAATGGTGCAAGTAGCTGTATTTCTTTGTACACTAATGAAACTAAATATGAACTTTGACACTAAAATGAATTTCGCCAAGATCAGAGTTCACACTATGAACAGCAAAATAAAGCATCTGTATCCTACAGAAAGGTTCCAGTGGTTGAAGGTGACCCAATGGTCTATGCAAGCTTTATTAGAGCATTTGACCATGCTGAGGGAGAAGTGATGGAGAACCCCCAAGATATATTAGACTTCTTAGTGCAGTTTACCTAAGGTTAACCACATGAAATTGTTAAAGGCTGCACATACCTGCCACTGGAGGAAGGTTACAAAAAGGCCAAGACACAGCTTGAGAGCCATTATCGAGGCCATCTACAGATAGCCAATGCATATCTTAAAATAGCAGAAAAGTGGCCACAAGTAAAGTTGGACAATGGAGAGGGTCTGAGAGATTATGCAGCCTTCTTTTCTAGTTGCATAAATGTTATATTCAACATGAAGAACAGATATTAACTTGACAACAGTGCAAACATTCATACTATACTGTCGAAGCTTCCCTACCGACTGAGAGGACAGTGGGAAAATATAACTTGCGATACTGAGGAAAAGGAAAACAGAGGTGCACGACTTGCCAATATAATTGACTTTCTACATTGACAGGTTACAACATCTTTCTTGGAAAAGCAGAAAGACACATTCTCTTGCAAGAATCAGCCTTTTGGCACCCACTGTATTAAGGTAAATTACAAATGAAAGTGCTTGCTACAAAACCTTTGTTGCCAACAGATAAGGGAACACTCTCAGCCCTCGCAATGGAACAACATCACATCTGCATTAAATCCAGCAGACCAAGCATCAAGAGGTTTGACCATAGGAAGCTTCATTAACAGTAAGACATGGACTCAAAGCCCAAGTTTCCTGCTAAAGCCACAGAATGAATGGCCAAACAGACCCAACAAAGATGATTTGCTCATTAAAGATAATCCAGAAATAAAAGGCTGTGTAAGAAACTCAGCAAGTGTGGAAGAGAAAACTGAAACCGTAAAAGAACTTATAGACAGCTACTCAGAGTGGCTACGTTTGAAGAAAGCAGTGGCGCGTTGCTTAGATTCAAAGAAATGCTATTACACTTGAAAGATGAGAGAAAGGCATTCCAATTTATGATCAATTAACCTGAAAAAGACCCAGAAAGACAAAAACACTAATTACAGAACATATGAAAGAATATAAATCAACAATGAAGCTAAAGGCAATTTCTTTTGAAGACTTCCTAAAGATGAAACACAGCTTACGCGCCTCAATTGCAATCTTATTCAGAAGAGATTTAAGCTTTACAGAAACTAGGGGGCTTCACCCCCTGCTTGCTTCACTCGCCAAACCCTGTGTTCGGTTAATTGGATATACAATTTTATTTTTTTTTTCTTTGGAATTGTTTCAATTTCATTATTTGCATTTTTACTTTAAAGCTTCATTAAAAACAATATTTTTTGGAGACACATTGTGACAACGCAACGTATAACTGCCCGTGAGTGACAATTGTTTCTGTTTCTCTAATAAATAATCCAACTTTTTCTAATGTTTGTCCCTGTGATTTATTGATTGTCATAGAAAAAGCTATTCTCATGGTAAACTGTAAACATTTTAATACGAATGGCATATCACGATCTCCTTTGTTGTGTAATGTTATTCCCGGAATATATACATTACCTTTCTTTTTGCCTGTTAAAATTTGCATCGCTTCTCTGTGATCATCAATATACACCTGACCGAATTGTGTATTTTTTGAAATTCAATTTGTCGTTGCTTTAACTGTTGCAGGACCAAAGATTCTCATAGCGTATGGTCCATTATTGTGTAAATCCACGTTTTGTGCATTGAATGATGTGAATGTGAAAAGACTTTGTTGTCTACTCTTTGCCTTTTATTTCTGACCTCAATTTGTCCTGCTACTTTTTCAATTACACCTGGTTCTGATGATTAATTACCTTTTGTTTGCGGTAATGCAATCTTTTCTATCTCTTCTTTGATACTGTAGCGACTGACGTGATAAAGTGTCACAAAAGTTTTACTTGAACAATCGCTGACTTCGTAACCCCAAACACAACTTTCTAGTGCCCTCTCCAACCCCTCCTTCCCCGGGTCTCGCACCCCCTTACCGCATCAATCAATACCCCGCTATCAGTCTTCCATGCTGTACTCCACCCTCCCTCAATCGGACTGAACAGTCACTTAAAACCAAAATGGCCTCAACGTGGCTGGGACGCTACAATACTTTCGAATTTTACTGCTTTCATATTCTGTACCTTTCTCTGCATGTGTATCGCACCATCGTTTGTTTGATCCTTTCAAACTCCATTGCTTTCATAATCTCTTATCTACCTTTTTTCTATCCAACACCTTTGGGTCTCTATTCTCCATATTGTCCTTATACACTTTATATGTGCTGAGAGCACAGGATGTGTGTGTGCTACGTGCTTTTACACGACTGAGTGTTTTTTGAAGGGTGTGCTCTTATATGATATCTTTTGTAAGTAGGGTGTGCCTTGCAAGAAGCTCATGTTCCATGTCTCCGTGAGACGTCCCTGGGACAATCTCTTGGCACCAAGTCTCATGTTTACGGTCCCTGCAAGACGCTCCGTGGCAAGTCTCTTTTGTCTTGCGGGTCTTTTAAATTTCTTCCGAGAACTTCCAAGAAGATTAGGTATCGTCGCCTTGCTTTTGCTTTCCAGGATTTTTTTTATAATAGAGAGAAATCATCATGTAAAGAAAAGTAATCAGATCTATAAACTGGACCCAGTCCAGTGCTGCAAAGTGGAATTCTAAAGGTCAGAGGCAGACTCAGCAAAGCTGCTATGCCAAAAGAAGCTAAACATCCCACAGAGACTTTCACAAGAATTCACATGTTGTTTCTCTTATTTTGCAACGCATCCATAAAGAAAATTGACATTGTGGATATAACTATATGCTAGCACGGTTACATCAAATTTTCTGGATCCCTTAAGCTAATTCAGCTTTTAAAAAAATCATTTCAAAGTGCCCAACTTATAGAAGTTATAATGCAAAAACTGGTGAGCAAAAAATGTCAGATTTGCCAGAACATCATCAATTATTTCAAACCTTTTCAAGTAAAAAGAGGATGAAGCTTGGTCAAGAGGTATGGAGTAACTTTCATTAATTAGAGCTGTGCACATTGAGGTCACACACAGCTTGGACACTGATTCTTGCATCAATGCCATATGTCGATTTATTTGCAGAGGACAAGTCAAAATTATGCGCTCAGATAATGGAACAAATTTTTGTACATAAAGAGATTTACATGAAGCAGTTAAAAACCTTGACCATGAAAAAATTTGCAACGCCATGATGAAGAAAGAAAGCAAATGGATTTTTAATCCATCATCAACTTCTCATCAAAGTGATGCGTGGAAAAGACATAATTAGAAGTATAACAAAACTCCTAAACTTAGTACCTAACAGAATACATCATCAACAACAGACCCCTTACAAAAATATCAGATGATCCGGACTTGGAGGTAATGACACCCATTCACTTGCTGTTGCTCAAGACTCAACCCAGCATACCTCTAAGAATTTTTTCTACAAATGACCAGCATACAACAAGACACTGAAAACCAAGTACAACCCTTAAATATAGAAAGGTAACAGAAGTTTAACAAGAAAAAGCTAAGTTTGTAGAAGAAACATTTTTTTTTCCTTTTTTGCCTTTTATCTTGCGTGTGTAATAACTTTTTTCTCTATTTTTGTGTGAAAAGTGTTTTGTTTAAAATATTCACTAAACCTTTTTAAAACCCACTTTATTGGACTGAGAAATTTCTTTTGTTATGGATTTGACTCATGCTGGTTCCTACCTTGCTAACTCAGTAGATAATTGATTTTGGGAAAGGACACAGCTACAGCACTACTAAATATATTTGCATTAATATTCAACACACATAAATAAATTAGAACTGTACTGCAGTATTTTTCTGTAAAGCTGTTTTGTAGCTTATAGAATTATTTACATTGTTTCATTGTGGAGGATTGAAAGTATTACCTTCCCATGAATCATTTATTCTGTTCTGGCAAGGTCTCATTGTACACCATTTGACTCTTGGTTTTGTTCATCTTTCTAAGAAAAGAAGTGGAAAGTAGCAATTGTATGTGAAATTTATAGTGTGTATGTATAAAAAAAGTTCTTTAATATTTTTAAATTGTGAAAATACTTGTGTTCTAAATTGAATGGTGACCATTAAAGTACTCCTGAATTCACCTAACAAATTCATTTCAGTAATATAAATATGTTGGTGAGTAGCTCAAATTCAGGGCTAAAAAGAGGCATACCTTCATGCTATTTTTGCTTGATGAATTCTTCCAAAAATGTATGAAAACGGCTGGATCAATAAATAAATCCTGAGGAAAGGCAGAAGTTTAAAATATGAATAAAAGTGTTTAAGAAAGATACTGAGAGGACAGGAAGTTAATCATACCAAAAATGACACAGTATGAAGAAAGCTCCACGATTTATTTCTGCATCATATTGGACATATAAATATGAAAGACAAAAGTCAACTAATTACAAAAATGTCGTACAATTAAGAAGGAACAAAGACAGAAGAATTAAATGTCTGGGCCAAAACTAATATTATGAAAATATCCATCCGAAAAATTTATTTATTTTATTAGAATATTATGTTATGTTATTTATACCAATACAAACCAGTACTATCAAGTGATAAGAGAGAAAACAGTAAATCATATTTTCAAAATCATAGCATTGGTTTTCTTTTATATTATACTATTTTCTATATTTCTCAATATCTACATGAGATAATAACTAACTATAACACAGATGAGCACAGACATTGACATATCAGCAGGTGTCTATAGTCTATAAAGTGATGCCTGAACTATGCCATCTCCTAGATAATAGTATTTTATTGTTGCTTTACTCTTACCCATAAATTTTTATGATTGTAGAAGATTGCATTAATTTGCAGTCTTTATGTTCCCTGGCAGGTTAAGTTCCTACCTTGTACATGAAGCTGCTGGGACAACCTCTAGCATCCAGCTGTCCTAAAGTGAATGAACTGGGTTTGAAAATGTTACAGCATGTTATAAAAATATGGTATGTTCTTTATTTTTTTTACTTTATTTTCTTCCTCGTAGCACAATAGAAATCATGTTTAAAATATTTTAGGTAATCTTTTCTGTTATATTTAATGCTAAATAATTGTGAAGTGTATTTTCACCTTGAAGCTAAACAGAACTTGCATTTTTTTTTTTTACTTCTTCTTCTTTTGGCTGCTCCCTTTAGGGGTTGCCACAGCAGATCATCTTCTTCCATATCTTTCTGTCCTCTGCATGTTGCTCTGTCACACCACATACATAAACCTTCTCTTAGGCCTTCCTCTTTTTCTCTCGCCTGGCAGCTCTATCCTTAGCATCCTTCTCCCAATATACTCAGTATCTCTTCTCTGCACATGTCCAAACCAACGCAATCTCTCCTCTCTGACTTTGTCTCCCAACCGTACAACTTGAGCTGACCATCTGATGTACTCGTTTCTAATCCTATCCATCCTTATTACACCCAATGCAAATCTTAGCATCTTTAACTCTGTCACCTCCAGCTTTGTCTCCTGCTTTGTGGTCGGTGCCACCATCTCCAACCAATATAACATAGCTGGTCTCATTACCGTCCTGTAGACCTTCCCTTTCACTCCGTCTGTCACAAATCAGTCCTGAAACACTTCTCTACCAATTCCACCCTTCCTGCACTCTCTTTTTCACCTTTCTTCCACAATTCCCATTACTCTGTACTGTTGATCCCAAGTATTTAAAGTCATCCACCTTCACCAACTCTACTCCTTGCATCCTCACCATTCCACTAAACTTCCCTCTCATTTACACATATGTATTCTGTCTGACCTTCATTCCTCTCCTCTCTAGAGCATATCTCAACATCTCCAGGGTGTACTCAACCTGCTCCCTACTATCGCTACAGATCATAATGTCATCAGCAAACATCATAGTCCATGGGGACTCCTGTCTAATTTCGCTTGTCAACCTGTCCATCACCATTGCAAATAACAAAGGGCTCAGAGCCGATCCCTGATGTAATCCCACCTCCACCTTGAATGCATCACTCCTACCGCAGACCTCACCATGGTCACACTTCCCTCATATATATCCTGTACAACTCTTACATACTTCTCTGCCAATCCCGAATTCCTCACACAATACCACATTTCTCTCGAGGCACCCTGTCATATTCTTTCTCCAGGTCCACAAAGACACAATGCAACTCCTTCTGGCCTTCTCTGTACTCCATCAACACCCTCAGAGCAAATATTGCATCTGTGGTGCTCTTTCTTGGCATGAAACCATACTGCTGCTAGCTAATCATCACCTCACTTCTTAACATAGCTTCCACTACTTTTTCCCATAACTTCATGCTGTGGCTCATCAATTTTATTCCCCTGTAGTTACTGCAGTCCTGCACACCCCCCTTATTCTTAAATATCGGCACTAGTACACTTCTTCTCCACTCCTCAGGCATCCTCTCCTTTTCAAGATTCTATTAAACAATCTGGTTAAAAACTCCACTGCCATCTCTCCTAAACATCTCCATTCTTCCTCAGGTATGTCATCTGGACCAATGGCTTTTCCATTCTTCATCCTCTTTATAGCTGTCCTTACTTCCTCCTTGCGAATTCATTGCATTTCCTGATTTATTATCCCCACATCATCCAACCTCTTCTCTCTCTCGTTCTCTTCATTCATCAGCCTCTCAAAGTACTCTTTCCATCTTCTCAATACACTCTCCTTGCTTGTGAGTACGTTCCCATCTTTATCCTTTATTACCCTAACCTGCTGCACATCTTTCCTAGTCCTTTTCTCCCTCCGTAGTGTCCAACCTCTCATACAACTCATCGTATGCCTTTTCTTTAGCCTTCGCCACCTCTCTCTTCACCTTGCGCCTTATCTCCTTGTACTCTTGTCTACTTTCAAGTATCTACTATCTTGTCTACTTTCTACTTTGGACTTTTTTTTTTTTTTTTTTACAATATAGGTATTTTCTATTAAATATCATTAGCCTAGTGCTAGCTTTGAAAGTTGAAAATATGAAAGAATTCCCTTTCCTTCAACAATGTATATTGTGTAAAACACACAAGAACAAATAAAAAAAGGTTTGGGGTCCACCCCGTATATTATCACAAGGCAAGGCTAGAAGTGAGTAATTATAAAGGACTGAATCAAGACCGTGACTAACTGTAGAATGAAGAGACCGGTTCTTATAGAGGCTAGGCAGGAAGAGGTGGGATCTAGGTGGAAGTAATATCTGCAGGAGGGCATGGTCTGGAAACAGAAGTGTGTGGAGCTCTAGCTGGGCTTCTCTTCTGACGGTCTGTGGAAGATGGAGAAAAGGTATTAGTGCAGTTCATCAACCCCTGACTCTGCTTCTTACCCTCCATTAAGTCCTTAGACTGCCTCCCATGCATGCATTTCTGACAATGGATACTGAAAAAATACTTTTGGCATATAACACAGGATAGATCATAAATGTTATTACTAACTCTAGTGTTATGTTTGAAGCAAATTAGAACATTAGAAGAAAAGCTACATATCAGAATACTGTACTTTAAAAAAATAGTTCAATAAATGTCTTATACTTCTTCTTTTTCTTTCGGCTGCTCCTGTTAGGGGTTGCCACAGCAGATCATCTTCTTCCATATCATCCTGTCTTCTGCATCTTGCTCTGTTACACCCACCACCAAATGTCTTATACTAACAACTCTTAATAAAATGCTGTAAAAGCTGAACTTTGCTGCATGGAGGAATATTCTGTTTCTGCACCCGCATGTGATGTTCTTGATATTACAAGTATTTGTTTTTCCCATGCAATGTTTATTTTAAAATAGAAAGAAAAGCTATTAGCACAACAAACTTAACACTATGTAAGCATCTTAAGACCCGTGCCTAAAAACTACCAAAAGGCACAAATCTCTAAATTTGCACTAATAGACCAAATTACTGCTTTTGAATTGGGTATAATACCATCATTTACTACTTAGAGTTTGAATTCAGTTTCATTCAGGGGACCTTATTTCCAATTTGTTGTCATAGCAATTGAATTTAAGAGCCTCTGGCTTTAATTCTTTTAAATGCCTTTTTGCTTTGTCCATTAGAGAAGCATCCCCTGCTTTTTCAACAAAATTAACTGATTGGGCTTTAACTGTTTTTTCTCTTTATTTTCCTTAGTCAATGCTTAGTTCAGGTGGCACGATGGCGAAGTAGGTAGTGCTGCTGCCTTGGAGTTAGGAGATCTGGGTTCACTTCCTGGGTCCTCCCTTCGTGGAGTTTGCATGTTCTCCCCATGACTGCATGGGTTTCCTCTGGTTTCCTTCCACAGTCCAAAGACATGCAGGTTAGGTGCACTGGCAATTCTAAATTGTCCCGAGTGTGTGTGGGCTGGTTTCCTGTGTTGGCTGGGACTGGCTCCAGCAGACCCCCGTGACCCTGTAGTTAGGTTATAGGGGGTTGGATAATGGATGGATGGATGCTTAGTTCGTAGTAATCTCTTTTAAAACGTGTTTTACCCTTAATGTAGGCAGTGTTTCACAACATTTGGGGAGATTCTTTTTGGCTCAAATTACAATAATATGGAGGAACAAGTCTTTTCTTCATGTGAATCAAGCAGTTTCATGTATAGTAAATAGGATTAGAAAATCTAATTGTAATATTAGCTTTACTAAAATGAAATGCTCTGCAGTGAATGATGCTGATAGGAAATTGAAAGAATCTCTTTTTATTGCGGGTAAGCATTTATCATTCTAGATGTACTATAGAGAGGAAAAGAAATTAACAGATATGACAATAAAAGCCTCTACAGTGTATTTGAATGCATATCCAATTCATGCTCAAACATATACCTTACAGTATATAACTTATGCCAAGGCTTTATTAAGAGTGGCAAGATTTCTCAACTGTATTGTATGTTATCACCATTTTTCAATTCCTTGAAAGAAAACTTTGCACAATTATCTCCAAATGTATAAGATCTTACTACAGGCATGCAGGAATCATTCATTACATGGGCATTTTAAAATTACAATGCCACACCTTGACGCTTGGAGGCATCTGTATTTTATTACTTTTTTATGGTACTTGTACATTATTAAAGTGTATTATTTTCACATGCAGTAGAAAGAAAGAGTTGGGTAACAAATATTTTCCCTGGCACATCAATCATCAATCAGGTTATTTAGTTATGACTTTCTAGTGTTTCAGTACATCAATACAAAAAAAAAAATACTTAATTTCTTTATTGCGTATGATTTTGTAATTGAAAATGGAATGCAGAAACACAAAATTAACAAGTTAGTCTAAAAAAAATAGTTGAAGTATTGACTAGAATTAGCATTTGATATTGATTACAATGAACTATGGAGGTTGAGGGTTGCCCTTGGTGTTCCATTTAACACGGATATATGTCTAAATGTTAATTCAGCTTGTCACATTAGAGAAGTAAATCAATAAATTCTTTAATAAACATTTTCTTGAAATAATTGTGCCTTTTTCACATTTTTCACCATTGGTTCTGGTTTTGTAATGCAGAAAGTCATTTAACAGATTACCAATTTTGCATGTTAAATTTGGGTGTGAAGCTTACAAAGATAGATGGCTGCTGACACTAAAACAGCATAGCATTGTTTTTGCTATTAAGTATTTATCTTTTAATTGCTGTATATTTTATTGCATAAATCATTATGATAAAATGTATGAAAACCAAAGGCATTCCAAATATACTCTGCAAGGTATATAATCTGAGGCAGTAAATTACTACTGTATGTCTTTATACATCTGGTTAGAGGTTCTTATAGTGTACATTTTCATTGTATTTTTGTGTTATCCACACATTTTGGTTCAAAGGCATCTGTTAAAGTCATTAGTTAGAGTATTTAACAGTACTTAATTGCTTTCCTTGAAATTGCATTAGTTTCTATTCAGAAACATTCTGTACAGCTCTAGAAGACTAAGAAGGGAAGTTATTATCAAGTATTACAAAAAATACACTATTCTTTTCACTAGAAATCAAAAGTAATACACCTTTAAAATTAATAATAAAGCTTTTAATCCATTACTTATTAAATAAATAAACTTGGAAATGAATAAACATTTAATCACAGGAAACTTGTAGAAACTGAAGATGTACTTCTAAAGTAAAGCTACCATTTACACCATTTCTAATCCAATAAATTCTCTACTGCTCTGTACTTGTTTTCCAGCCTGCTTCTTGTGCTATTGGCAGGATAATCCAGTGACTCAGTGGTCTGTCCCAGATTAGAGCATACATTTTAGTGGCCATGCATTCTTTTTCAAACTAGTGCTCTTTGGCTATGGATCACATCAGGGACAGACGCAGAGAAACTGTGAGTATACACTACTTGATTATCCCTTTCTTCTAGCCAGATCTCATAGCCAGAACTCAGTTCTGAAGTTCTGTTATGGTTGTTTTATACTAAAAACCTAACCATCCAGTACTCAGTCTTTTTGCTGATTGTCCTGTCTCTTCAACTCTAACTGATTTCTGCCAAAGCTGTCTCCACAATTTCTTCCACCTATTTTAATTTTGTCTTTTTCTGGGTCAGTGTGGAACTCACATAAAATTTGAGAAGACTTATGTCTACCCCTTCATCTGTATCTCAAGTACCTGTCATTTTCAAACCCTTTCTTTTCATTTACTTTTTCCTTGACATCTGCCCCCCATTTTGTTAGGCTCTGCTGCCTTCTGTTTAAGAGAACCACTGCAGCCTGGGCCTATAGTATTGACAAATTTAGCACATGGCTCTTACAGCTCTACTTCTGTATTTGTGGTTTATCAGCCTGATACTGTTGTCATTATTTACAGCTTGCACTGTCTGTTTCAGGTGTGTCCTGTTTTGGTGCTGTAGGATAAATTTTTCATTGCTCAATTTGGTTAGGTTTTCAGTGCACACAATACCTGTTAAGACAGCAGATTTAACAGGGATGCAGAAAGCCATTTGCACCCACACCTGCATTCTAGAGTGAATGGCTGAGCTGCAGCACTACCAAGACTTTGGTCTGTAAAGTACTTTATCTGATAACAAAGGTGTAAATCAGAGTTCAGCTGGCACCTCACTCCTCTTGACAAAAAGAAACCAGCATCACACCACACCATGGACAAAGGACTTTGTAGCAAACACTAAGAGTGCTCTCCAATGCAAGAGCAGTCCTCAACTTGAACCTGGGGAAACAACACTCCGCTGCAACCAGCATTGAACATCATCCTTGAAGGCTTAGTATTATAAAACTTCTTATTTGTGCCAAGATAAATTAGAACTCTGAATAACCAGTCAATAGCTAGCCTTTTCTGTGTTATACAGTATGGTGTGTCTGTCTCATCTGTCTTACGAAGACCATAAATACAGGTGGAATCCCGTTATAATAAACAGGACCATAAAAATATTTCATTTAACGAAAATTTCGTAATAACGAAAATGGGGAAAATACGTATAGTATTATGACTGGGGTCACTGGTGATTCGCCATGTCTAATCACAGCAGTGTAAGGACAGCTCCATAGCTGCTCTGCTGCATCTGGTAAACACTAAATCAAGGGCTAAGCAAATGGTTGTCCTCTGCAAGATCAGGGTTACTACGCACTACGTTACTATCGCACAATGTTTAACATTTAACATCGGGCTTTTATCTGCTCTTCCTCACACTCCCCTGA
Organism: Polypterus senegalus; assembly: GCF_016835505.1. NCBI lineage: Eukaryota > Metazoa > Chordata > Cladistia > Polypteriformes > Polypteridae > Polypterus > Polypterus senegalus. Next base: position 41,219,341 of record NC_053167.1, read on the forward strand.
TGTGTCTTCTCCAGGTCTGCCACAGCGGTAATTCTGAGCCACTAGTGTTCTTCTAATCTAAAGCTGGGAGGTAAAGCAGGACGATCGCCTGGGCTGTGGCTCGTAACAGCTCTTATTCTGAATGAAGTCTTGAGACTGTACCTGCCTTTTCTATACAGCAATAAAGTACTTGTATTTTACTTGAAAATCTGGACTCGTCTTCCTGTCTGTTGTGTAACTCTGTGACCCAAGCTTGACAATACTTGCATAAAAAACAGCATTTCTTAAACTGCAAAACATATTTTATTTGAAAATGAGATGTTAAATGTAACTTTTTTAAAATAAAAGTTCAATTATGAAAATACAGAATGAAAACAAGACATTAATTGTAACTTCTTTTTATAGAAATACAAGTATGAAAATACAGAGTGAAAACGAGATGTTAGATGTAATTAAAAAAAAAAAGAAATAGAGGCATGAATACAAAATGAAAATAAGACATTAGATGTATTTTTATTTAAATAGAAATACAGGTATGAACACAGAATGAAAATTAGACATTAGATATAACTTTTTTTAATAAAAATATTTGTATGAAAATACAGAATGAAAATGAGATGTTAGATGAAGATGAAGGTGCAATTCCAAAATGCTTTTGCGACATCATTTTTTTTTTGCAGGATTGTAAATTTTTCTTTCAATGTTAACTGACACTGTTTCTCACTTGTTTCATTTATCTCAAAGAAAACTTTGACAAGTGCTATGAAACTTAAACAGTATCATATCCACAATAAACACAACTACCCACAATGGTACTTGGTGGAATACTGACTCTGAATGCAGTTATGTGTAAGATTTTGCACCTACACTCTCATCAGCCTTTGCCAAGACTGCCCGAAACAGGAAATTTCACAACAGACTGTCTCTTTCTTTGAGACAGCCTGCTGCAGTGTTCTCGAGACACGGCACAGAAATTTTAGGAGTGGCATTGAGTATTTCTGCATCACATTATTATCTGGCCATTTTTGGTCCAAGAAACAGTTGTTATACTGAGATTTAAATTTTGTTAAAACAAGATTCATTTAACTTGATGTTCTATGAATGTTTGTCTGGGCCCACAAAAAGTTTCGTTATTCTGAAAATTTTGTTACTTCGGTATTCATTATAAAGGGATTTAACCTATACTTGGCCTGACAGCACTCTCATTCAGCTATAGGACTGTTTTGCTCAAACAGATTGGCATGTGTTTGAACAACAAGACTCTGGGGAATATGCAGAAACAGTTCTATTCTACATCAAGAATTATGCTTGATAATGTCACTGTCACAAAGAGGATTTGGGAGTTTCCAAATCAGAAATCCAAAATGACAAAATAAGTATAGACACTCTTCAAAAAACACAACACCGTCTTCAGGTCAGGTGGAAGGGTGTTATACAGTACAGCCAAAGCTGATCTGAGTAAAGGTATCAAAGAAGCCAAAGAGGCCTATAAGAGGAAAGTAAAAGACCACCTCACAGAGGACAACCATGGCGGCTGTGCAAAGGAATTCAACACATTACAAACTACAAGGGCAGCAGCCCCAGGGCTGTCGGCTCCAATACCTCACTGGCAGGGTAACTGAACCATTTCTTTTCCAGGTTTAAGGTAAGGAGGCCCAACATGACACCAGCCCCCAGAACCCACACGCTCACTCTACAAGAACATGAGGTAAAACATGAATGGGAACAGGACGGTGAACCCAAGGAAAGCTGATTTTCAAGGCTATAAATCTTGGGCCGTAAAAGAAAAGTTTAATACAATCATGTCTGCACCAAAATATTCCCCAGCTACTGTACATGGAATTCCAAAAACCTTTTGTTACTAAAAAATATGGCCATAATAATCATAATTTTGTTACAGAACAACATATCAAAATATCCATCCATCCATTACCCAATCTGCTCTATCCTAATTACAGGGTCACGGGGGACTGCTGGAGCCAATCCCAGCCAACACAGGGCACAAGTCAGGAACAAACCCAGGGCAGGGCTCCAGCCCACTGCAGGGCACACACACACCAAGCACACAGTAGGGACAATTTAAAATCGCCAATGCACCTAACCTGCATGTCTTTGGACTGTGGGAAGAAACCGGAGCACCTGGAGGAAACCCACGGAGAACGTGCAAACTCCATGCAGGGAGGACCTGGGAAGCAAACCCAGGTCTCCTAACTGCGAGGCAGCAGCACTACCACTGCACCACCGTGCCGCCCCCATTATTAAGCTATGTGAAATAAATTATATGGTATTGATAATTACTTAACACAAATTCTTCACTGTAGTGTAGGTATTCTACTCTACTTTTACTATCATGGAAAACATTCTGCTGCAGAAGTGCTGCCACTGTATTCATACTAAATCATATTGCTTTGAAAGCAAATCTAAAAGGCCCAAAATGCCTTTCATCAGTTTTTCTGTGCTGTCACCACTGCCTACCAAGTTGAGTCAAAACACAATTTGATATTCTGGCTCTTGAAACCATTGATGTTATTTTTATTTTAGTCTTCTAGTTCAAATCAATGAACAGTGACTAGGGATTTAATACTCTAGTATACAGACATGGATCACTGAATGTGCCTGTGCATGGGGTTAGAGGTCAACAGGGTCCTCATGAAAATTAAACTGAGACTGAGAAACTGAAACCAGATGCGGTAGCAAAGATCTTACTGCAAAGATAATATTGCAATTCCAGGGGTCTTTCACAGCCCTTTGAAACTCTCAGCATCCTGAACCATACAGTACTTTTCCCCCTTTATAAGGGCATATAGATGTACCTTGATTCACCCCTTTTCTTTTGTATGACCCACTGCCTGATTGTCTAGTGTATGCACTTCCTGGTCATCTCGAGTAAAGAAAAAGCACAAAACTGACAGAATTCATGATAAGTTGTACAATATTGTAATAATGCAGCTTAACAAACCTGGCTGTTTTCAACATTACCTTGTTGTGAGGTGGTCAAGTATGACTTGACTTTTTCAAAATGTTTAGCACTGCCTTGATCAGATTTTTCTTGGAGTGGGCATAACATGTAGTTTTAAAGACCAATTTCCATCTCCTTAGAGGATTTCCTCCAAGCTGATAAGGTTTCACAGCACCTGTGAGCACAGGACACACAGTTTCTTTATGCAGAATTCACAAATATGCTACTGCCAATAAAGGGTGAGAGGTGGGCTAAGTAAAGAAAGCAGACACAAGTACAGCAGAAAAGACATAACCTTAGATATTAATTTATTCTATTGTCGATGTTGAGCTATAAACATTTCAGGAGACAAAACTTACCTGGCTGACAGAAAGATGTCTAAATATTTATCAATAGTAACCTTTCTTCTTCTCCTCATTGTTCTCTGATGCCACACAGCATTGCATGTCAGGGCTGAAGCCCTCCAAAGAAGGTACAGTGCTCCCCTTTGTGGCACCCATGTACCCCAACAAGTCTGCCCATTAGGACTACAAATCTTAATGTTTCCTCTAGGTGTACATATGGGAGTTCGACCAGTGGGATGTTGCTCTCGTGTGCAGCAGGACAATTCATGGCCTTGGGAAGCAGACACCCTCTTTCATTCCAACATGACCTCCCATCTGGGAAAGGTACTAACAACCAATCTGTATGGGCTTCCAATCCAACCATGACCCTCCATTAAGGCCTTCCTTCCTAGCAAGAAACTACCCTCCTTCATGGGTGGGGTGCCAGTCCATCAATGTTCTTCAACTAGAATTACCAGAGCCTACGCAAAAAACTCGTAAACCCAGCCCATCTTAAATTCCTTCACACCTCTCCATCAGCATCTTTTGTCTTGTAAATGTGTTGATAAGCACAAGCAGCAACCAACCAGCTATACCATCCCTGCTACCGCTGGAGAACAAGCAAGAAGTTCTCCCAGTTCCGGCCTTGATTATCTGGGAGTGAGCTACCTTGAATTATATAGAGTAAATAATTTCATGTGTGTTCTGTGTCTACAACAATCTATGTAAACACATCATTAAAACAGAAACGTTTTTTATGTTTTAGTAATAAATAACAAAATGTAGACATGAACTGTAAATTTACAGTTTTGAGTAGTGAGCTACTCCTATTGTTATTATTATACAATAAAAACATACATTTGATTTGTGTCTGTAACAGCCGGTGTAAATTTATAGTATTTGTAAAAGTTACCGTTTTTATTTTTCACCTTTGTTCTCTCAATCACAATCACGATATAACATCCACACCCTGCCCCAGATCTGAAGAGGTTGGTTTTTATCTGAAACTGGGAATTACTGTAGATGTGAGTGGTGTTTTGAGACAATGGAACTGGAAATTCTCTGATCTGGAGGGATAAAAGCTGACATACAAACGCTGGTGAATCTGCCTTCTTCGTATCTCATTGTCGCTTGAATTTATGTATAGTAGAAATGTATAGTACATTTCGGAAAGCATTGTGGCACAGATGCAACATTATTCATATGATTCATATTCATTTGCATGCCTTCTTGTGGTTTTAATCAGTGACCGCGTTTTTTTTTTTTCTGATCTTGCCCAATCTAAACATTTTGTTGTATCGTTGTGTTTTTTTTGTACCCCAGGGCATGCAGAGGAAAGAATAGTACAGAGAGATCAGCTCCACGCTATAAGCAATCATCAGATTCAAATGTTAATAGTTCTCTCACACCCAAGACCATCCTTCCTACATTTACGATATGTGTACCTGTTGCAATGTACACACTTATCTCTGTGCTGTGGTTCCTATTACATTGAAGGGGCTGGGGGAAGCGGCAGTCTTGGAACAGAAGCTTTTCAATGTTGCATCCTGTTTTGCTTTATCCATCACCTTTTCTTTTAAGAAGTGACGACGAAGTTCCTCTGCAAGGTGAGCCCTGAACACTCTTCTTTTCTCAGTGGCCCCCGTATATGTATTGTACAATACATGTGCATTGATCACTGCCTGGTCAAGCTTGTTGTAGCACAAGCAACTGGCCATCAGCGTGCTCCTGCTTGCACTGAATAAGCTCACGCCTTCTGGTGCATGATGTCAACGCAGCATCGGGAAAAAAAGAAACAGACAAATATATGTGACATTTTGAAGAACTCATTGTATGACCTGAATAGTACCAATCAGAAAACATTGTCGCACTAATGCAATATTATTTGAAAATGAACAGAGTCAGATCGAATGTGAATTTATACTAGCGCTGTTAGTTAGAGTCAGATCAGGAGGAGTGGGCGAGGGAGAGCGTGACCGTAACTAAGAGAATAAACGTAAAAAAAAAACACAAACGTTTCAAGTACTATAAATTTACACCGGCTGTTACAGACACAAATCAGATGTTTTTATTGTATAATATTAACAATAAGAGCAGCTCACTACTCAAGACGGTACATTTGCGGGAGAGCTGGTTTCAAACTGACAACCTCTGGATTATAAGTCAGCAGGTCTTACCGCTCCACCACAGAAGCTGTCAAATTGCACTTGCACCTTTTATGAAAGTGTTTATTTGATATTTGGCCATCAGCCTTAATACATTATACAGTTCATGTCTACATTTTGTCATTTATTACTTAAACATGAAACAGGTTTCTGTTTAAACAATGTGTTTACATAGATTGTTGTAGACAAAGAACACACATGAAATTATTTCCCCTTACAACTCTAGGTAGCTCACTCCCGGATAATCAAGGCAGAAACCTGGAGAACTTCTTGCCCGTTCTGTGGCGGTGGGGGGGACGGTATAGCAGGCTGCTTGCTGCTTTGGCTTATCGACACATTTACAAGACAAAAAACGCTGACGGAGAGGTGTGAAGGAATTTAAGATGGGCTGGGTTTACGAGTTTTTTGCGTAGGCTCTGGTAATTCTAGTGTTAAGGCCTCCTTTAGCGGCAAGGAACCACTGACAGTCCATCCAGTATGGCACTCACAATGTATATGAACAAGATTATACAAAAAATACTAATGTTGCAATAGCAGTCAATTGATTGAATGTTAGAGATATTTAGTTAAATACAAGTGCCGTAATTTATTTTTTCTTCCTAAAACTCTTTTGTAGTTTGATCACTTTTTGGTACTATAGTATTTTTGCTTCAGAGATTTTTTTCAGCAAAATACAAAATATACCCCATGGTTTGTGGATACTAGTGCTTTCTATTTCTTTTTTTATCTGCAAATCTGTCTTTCCCATCAAAAACTAGTTCCCCTGGGTGTATGTATTTACTTTTTTGTACAACTGGCTGTTCCTGTAGCAGCAACTACTTGATTTAAACAGCTTCCTGAGTCATGCAGAATCTGCATTTAACATCTATCACTTAAGACAGCCAATATGTTTTGTAATTGTGTATCTACATCTGCATATATTATCTCCGAAAATTGATTTTCTTTTCATTAATCAGAAAATGCATTATCACATCTTGAAGTACTTTAAGAATATTTAAATCTGATAACAAATAGACAGTGAATGCATTTGAAAATAAGGACCTCTAGTTTATCTTTGGCAAATAAGCTTACATTCTGACTAAAACATTCAGTTCATGATCCTCTGGATGTTTAATAATTCTGATCAAACTTACTTTGCATCTTCAGCAAACTAAACTTTCAACAATTCACTGCATTAGACTTCAAACTTGTAGTCCTGTCACTCTTAGAGATTTACAGTTCAGTTCACATAAGTCTAATTCAATTTTTCCTTATATAGCAATTTGTTATTAAGCACAGCCATTGAATTCTTAGACTAAATATATGATGTGGCAACAGTAGAGCACATACCTATACAACATTTACAAACATGAATGTAAATCTACAGTTTGTAATAAAGAGATTACATTTTTCAGTTAAAACGAAATAAACAATGCAGTTTAATAATACTGACATTTCTAGATCACGTGATATCAAAGTTCAACTGAATAAGGCCACCTTCTCCTTTCCAGTCATTCTGCAATAATATGCTCCATGCTAAAGTCCATATCTATTGCCTCAAAGTTTTTTTTTTTGTTGTGTCAAGAATAGTAAATGCCTAAGAGTTCCGTTAACTTTAATCTTTCATTCCATAGCAAAGCAAATTACTATGATGAAAAAAAATAAAAATTCAGACGTGAGTGGTAGTAGGCTTTACGCCATAGGAACTAAGTTACCCAAACTATTCTAAAACATTTCAGTAATTATGTACCACTCTGGTGCTGAGTTTTCTCATCAGACAATAGGTCATTACGATAGCAATTGATGAGAAGAATTCCTAATTAATTGCAGAATTACAGTATTTGAGTGTTTCTCTAGAGTGCTCTTTCTCTTTCATGATTTGCATCAAAAACTAATCAGCACATCATCATCTCATAACAGGCTTAAGTTTCGTGTTTGGTATTTTTTTGTTCAGCCATTTTAGCTCTAGACCATCCTCAACAAACTGTGACACACATACACACACATGCACACAGACAGACACACGAATCATCGAGATATCAATATTTTCCTTATCAATGGACCCTAAAACATCAAGATCCATTGAAAACCAGAGGTAGTAATTTTTTGACAAATCTAATGTAAAGCTTTTGCTCCTCCACCATAGACGATAGGTTATGGTAGGGGAGGGCGCAAAGTAAAAATGGTCAGCAATAGGAATGATTATCAAACTGTCATTCCAAATAAAATAAATAAATAACATTGTTACAATATGGAAAACAAAGTCAGCAAATCTAGTAAGGGTACGGTAAATAAAAATGCATGTTGGATATGGCATGTAGTTTATTTACATGAATTTTAAGAAAGATCTTCTTATCATAATATAGGCATCGGAATGACTAGATTAATAACCTCTTGTAAGTTAAAGGAGTCAAAGCCATTTATAACTTGATGTATAAGAAGGAGGAGTTTAGAATTGGCCATAAACTAAATAGTTGCCAAAGCTGAAACTTGGAAACAGTAGTTATTGAATCTTGTAGCAATATTTTAAGTTATCTGAAAGCTTGAAGTAGAGTCTTTGAAATTTTGAAATGTAATATTAATTTCTACTTGAAATAAATTATACATGTTGTCATGCATGTGTGCCAGAGGGTTGCCTTCCAGGCTCACCTAAGGTATGTGGTACCATGCTGAGACGACTGGGGGTGCTATTGCTAACAATCTTGTCTCCTTTTTCCCAACACAGCTTCAAGAAACTGCCCCTTGAGGACAAAGAAGCCAAGAAAGTCCTGCCTTGTCCATTCTGCCCAGTATAAAAGGGAGACACTACTGGAAGATGGCACCTCATTTCAGACCTGACTGCTATAGAGAGTGAGACAGAAAGAGTACATCTTATAAAAAAGCACTATCTCATGGGAATTGTCCCAGTGAGAGAGTGCCATCAAGGACATGTTTTATTTGACATTTTTCTTTTTAATTGTAATTACGCTGTGTTTTTCCCAGTTAGCACCCCAAGCATTTGGATTTTGCTCTGCTTCAATGTGTTAATGTTTGTATATATTTCTTTGATGTAAAAATCGACAGTATCTTCTGCATTAGATGCCTACAGAAAAATTGAAAAATTAATAGGATTACTGCTTTTTATATTTTAAGCTGTTTATTGCCAGATGTATGGTAACCAGATGTGGGAGCACATGCAACATGCTGTAGTTCTCAGATGCTAGCTTGCCCACTGTAAAAGCTGAACCATGGGACTGCAGCTAGCAATGCAGACTAGGATGAGCAGGCAGCAAAGGAGACATAGTAAACAAGTAAATCTGAACTATCTTTTTCTATATGTGTAACCCAAGGGAAAATGGAAAAAAACTGTCAAAACACAAACATGTCTGCTAGGACTGCACAAAAGGCACTGTCTCAAAACAAAACAAAAAAAAACACTTAACCATACAAAAAAAAAAAATCAGTAATTTTCTGCATTACTAATTCTGACTTTACCTTCCCACCTTGCCGCATTCATGTAAATTTTCAGGTGATGTTTTGGGAAAAACATGAAGTCGTTGTTGATTTACTACTTAAAGATATATCTTTTTTTATTAATATAACAAGAAAACTGCTGTGTGTATTGCATCACTCCAGTTGCAAACTTATCACAAAAAATAAACTGCTGGCTGACCTGGGGGGTATTTTCCGTACGTCGCTTAAATCATCCAATATCAGATGCCTCATCTTGGATGAGTTAATGCTGGTGAAGCTCATCCAGGATAAGTCGTTTTATTTTTCAAACGCAGCCGTGTAGCAGATTAGTCTAACTGGATCTAATCATCCAAGATGATGAAAAGCCCATATATATTGAGTCTAGAAAACATGATCAGCAAGTCTTTGATAGGCTGTAACAAAATGACGAAAGAACGGGCGCAGTTTTTTTCCCACACAAGCAGAGCAGGACCTTTTTTTCAAAGGATATGAAGAATTTCAAGATTTAATATGCACAAGGGGTAACACTGCAAAAGCTGCCCAAACCAGAAAATACGGCTGGCAAAAAGTGACTGACAAATTAAATGTTAAGTAGTGTACTTACTGAATGCAGCGTTTCATTTCATATGTGTCAGATTAATTATTATTTAATATGTCATAATTCCAGATCAAACTTGAGCACAAGGAGAACATAGGAACAGGTTAAAGTGAAGTACAAGAATATACTTCAAACTGGTAAACATTGGTATATAACTATTCAAAGAATTGCTGACATAAAGAATCATATATAATATAAAAACATTAATTTTAAAGCTAATAAGAAGGCAGACAAGCAAAAAAACAGGTGGAGGTCCATGCGGTCCAGACCTAACCCCTGCAGAAGAGTTGGCTCTCCGGCAAAATGTCCATCGTCCTGTTTCTGAGGGCATTTTCTTTGTTGGGTCAGTTGCAGGGAATGTCATATTCCTAAAACTTGTGTCTGACCAATGAGATATTGACGAAGGTCAAATATTTGATGAAGACACTGTGTCTGATTATTCATCAGGAGGAGAGGTACATTTTCCAAATAATGTTTGATCAAACTCCACTCTGATCAGTCCCATGTGCCCCAATCACATTTGGAAATCTTGGGTAATGAGAATGTTAGGCTGATCGTGAGATTCTTTATGGAACTGTGGGTGTTTTTGTATGTGTACCTGCAATGGCATGAAACGCTTCTTTTATTGTCTGCACAGCAGGTGTCCAGGAAAAAGTATGAAAACCTGAAGGAAATATTTAAGAGCCAAACAGACTTTACGACTTGCCTAGCAAACTACACTTTTAGATAAGATTTTCAGCACCACCTACAGTATATAAAAAAAGTGCTGCTTGCAAAAAACCTCAAGGCAACGCATACTGTCTGTGTGGTTGTGACAGCCCGACTTCGCCTAGTTTGACTTTGAATATCAGGTGCTAATAAATCTTTGAGGTACAATATTCCCCCTCGACTAAAGAGGTATCTTTCGAAAATAATTTCCTCCAGGAGCAATAAAGGATCTTGCCGATCGCGCAAAACACTCTCTATATGAAATTCTCTTCTTATAATTTGCACACCGCTATCAATTGGTTGCTCATTCATGAATGGTGAAGCCATGACTGAATGAATTCTATGCACGGACTCTGATTAAGTGTGTGAGCTAATCCTTGTTTACATAGAACAAACCTGCTCCGAGCAGGTTTGAGGATTTGATGTGCTGCTATGACAACACATCCAGCAAGAGTTCTGAAAAACCGACAGATCCAGGATCATGCCAAATCGGCAACAATTACATTTGGCTAAACAAGTAATCCACGTACGAAAAATACCCTCCTGGTTATTATTTTTCTTTCCATTTTGTTGAATGAGATAAAAATCAACTTATCTCATTGTTTTCTGTGAATTATTTGAGTGGGACTTACCACATCAAGTATGTACTGTACCTTTCATTTGTACTGTAGCATTTGAAAGAAGCATTCCAGATCTCTCCTTTGTTTGCCTTTCCCATCTCATCCCATGACTGACACTTAATTAATATTGCATAGCAACAGACACATGCATGCAGAGCAGGGGAAAATGTGGGCAAAGAATGGGGTAAAACAGAGCCCAGGTCCACACATGAGTTGCCCTTTATTAAATGCTTTAGCCCAGTGCTTTAGGAAACAACATGTTTATAACTACAATGATATTTATCAACTGTGATTATATCTATCATTTTGTACAAGGAAAATTTAAACTGAAGCAGATTTCAACATTAACTCTTTATCTAATTATTATATCTTTGGTTTGGCTGTCATTTTTTATTTACAATTAGATGTAGTTACATATTTAATGAGATCCATATTACAGGGGTTACAGGTAGCAACTGTCAAGAAGTATAGATGGGCTAAAATGCAATCCTTTGATCACAAGTTAGCTACAGTATCTAGATGGTCCTTTAAATTAACAATTTTGTGGCCGTGTTTTGAGACAAAATGTTAACATTTCCCCTAGACAGGTTGGAGACTATCTCTCATGCAAAACTCAGTCTGTTATTAAAAAATGTTTGTGTTGTTTATGTATTTAGATGCACACCAATCACTAAAGTGCTTTCAAGATAACACAGCCTTCTGCTTGAATTTATTGAAGGGTCAGGTGCAATTAATCTTTGGCATTTTCTTTTTGCTTAGGTGTACATGCAATTGAAACCGCTATTTAACACATCAGGTTTCTAAACAAAATATATCTTTTAGTACTGACATTCAGAAACAAGGTAAGGATTCCACCGTCCATAAGGGAGTTCAATTTCAGCTCAACTTCAACTACACTATGGATTCAGCAATAATGAAAATTTGATTATGAGCATGAATAGATGCATTGCTGAGTGCTGAATATCTGTTTTGGATCCAAATTGATTACTTGAGTGGTCTTAATTTCTTAAACCATTTTATGACTATTACTAATTGTTTTGTGGGTGAATTGGTATTGCTGACTTTGACAATCTACTGATTGCATTAACATCTTCTGGGGCTGATGTTAAATGATAGGCACTGGAACTATTTAATTAAATTCACTAAACATTTTGGACAATTAATAGTATATGTCACCAACAAAAACAACGACATACATAGTACAGGGCACACAACATAAAAATTCACATTTGGAAGACATGGAAAATGTAGCTTACATTTGGTCATTCTATAGGGTGGTCCAGATCTAATTATGCAATTTTCATTACGCTATAACTTACTAAGTTTATTGCATAGAAAATCACCCAAAAAATCCCGGACCATCGAGAAGTGTGCGAACTGACTAAATGAAGAATCATCTTCATGCCGAACTGGAATCGTCCCCACATAAATCAAAGTCATCCAGATGATCTGGATCTGCATAATTAGATCTGGACCACCCTGTATAGATGTGAATTCAGGTTAACATATCCGTAGTGGTTTTAAGGCTTACAGAATGCTCCAGACCAGGCTTGCCTAGAGCCAGATCTGGTCAGATATCCAAATAATCCATCTCTCTTTCACAGCTTAAGGGATGAAAACACTGGATGTAACCCTTAAGGTTTATCCCACTGTTGGTGTTTCAACAGGTTTGATTACCTGTTATAGACCTGAAGCCCCTGTCATCTATCATGTTTAATCCTACTATGAAACTCCTAAATTGACACCCCCCACCTGAACCTCTGAGACCAGAAAAATTCAAGAATCAAAGGTCAATTAATATTCACATTTTTTATCTTATTTATTAAAGTGTAAATCAAAATATAGCAGTTAAAAATTATATGGGAGTAATACAAAATATAAGCTAATTTATTGTCGAACTAGCATATAACCTCTATCAATGGGTCTCCAACTCATCGCTTGTAGCTTGCCAAAGTGTTAATGAATCCTACATAAATTTGAAAACTTGATTAATCAAGTTAGGGGTGGGCAATCTTTCCAAAAAATCATATCACGATCCTTTTAACACAAAATCACGATCCACAATCTGAATTGCAATGTGTCTTTTCAATGTGGCATACACTTAAGAGAATATACTGACTCAAACTCATCAAGACCTAAGTAACACTTTATTTTAAATATCAAACAAAGTTGAATTCAATTTTTCTCTCGTTTGCTAGCTAAGCAGAGTTAAGGAACACGCCCGAAGCTGGCGAGTGAGTGAGGAAGGCTCCTCCCCTCAGCCCGCTGCGTGTTTCTCGGATTCGCGCAAATAAATCGGTACCTCGAGCGAACTATGATACATAGCAAAATGAGAGAAGTTGCAAAATTAACCAGAATGTTCAAGCAAATTATAGAAAAAAACCCCATCTAAATCCATTAAGTAGTTTTCTCGTTTAAAGTGGACTGACATACAGACATTGGATTTTATATATTACATATTAGTAAACCTTCAAAATAATGTGCAGTTAAATTCTCAACAGCATTATCAGCATTTCTGGAGCTTAGTAGAACCAGATAACTATAAGAATCTTCACCAAGCAGCTCTGAAAATGTCTGCTTTGTTTGGGTCTACACACCTCTGTGAGTCTGCCTTTTCTGACATGAATGTCATGAAATCAAAGCTCAGAACAAGACTGACAGATGAACATTTAAATGACTCCTTAAGAGTGAACCTAAGTGGCTACACTCCACCAGACACCTGCCTCTCTTGTTGACTCCGTGCAGTGCCAGTCATCTGCCTAACTAAAAAACACATCTCACATGCAACTGGACATGTGAATACTCATGTAAAATGAAACACAGACATGTAATAAAATGACAAATGAGTAAGTCATATCTGTGTATTTGAAATTGCATTGTTTTGTTTTGACAGCATTCATGTTTTAATTCAATAGTGTGAAATACACTAGAAAATGCATACAGACTTACAAAATGCACTTGCAGGTGAACTAAATATTTTTTGTGATGTTTTAATGCAAAACGTGAGTTATGGACACCAACATTTTGTAAATGTTCAGGCAAAACAAGCTTATTCAGTTTGTTTGGGTTGAAATAAGCTATAAGAATAAACGTTAGAAAACATGAGTAGCTCTTGGCCATTTTCATTTTGTAAAAGTAACTCTCAGGGAAAAAAAGGTTGGAGACCCCTGCTCTATCATATTGTTAAAAATATAAATAACAAAGGAGAAGAGTGGTCTTTCAATAGTTCATTACCACTGGCGCAGACACCGTCCTTCTCAATTCAATTGATTCTACTGTGTAATTTATGCTGACTCATTTGTGTGACTTTATTTCTAACTAACATTATACTTCAAAGGGCATTCTTTTCTGGGGTGATCCTGGAATTATCTTCAGTAATTCTTTTTTTCTGTATTTTTAATCTTAATATATATAACGTAAAATATATGAAAGGTGTATTCCATATATGATTAACCTCTCTTACTTACGTTGCCTTATTCCATATCCTGATTTTAGTTACATTTATCCAAAAGCCTCCAGATTACTATATAATTTAAAAAGCATACATATTTATCATTTAATTAAAAAATAAGAGCTAAGAGCTTTGATTGTGATACTTCTTAGTTTAAAATGTCAGTAAAGTTACAACCCACAGTAGAGATTTTGTGGACTTGCTCCAACTGCAATAGAGGCCTTTCTCAGTTTTCTTGTCAGCCCACCAATTCTTTCTTAATTTACAGATTATCAAATTGACTCTTTCATAGTTCTTATGTTAACTTTGTTTTTTATACCTTGAATGTGTTGCTCATCCATTTCTTTTCTGAATCAGTTCTTAGGCCAAGCTCTTGGTAGTGAGCCATGATGGCTTTTTTCCTTGATGGGCTGTAAGGTATGATGCCACAATATGAAGGCAAGTGTTATTACATGGATGCTCCTGAAGGCACTAAGCAGTTGCAAAACTTAATTTCTTGTGATTAGTTTATTGTGATTAATTAATATCATTTACTGTGATTTTGCATCAATGGCTGAAATTATTGATTTCCTTACAATATGGTACATCTGTCTCTCATTTGCTTTGAGTTTGATATCAACTCAGTGGTATCATCAGCTGGTCTAATTACATTATTGCATTCTCAGTTGGCATTCAACTTATGTCTCTCTCTCTCAGTCAGCTCACTATCAGCCTAAACGAGAACAGTTATTGAGTCGAAGAGAAGTTGTCCTGAGAGGATAATCTCTTAAATGACGTAGCTATTTGAAAAAACAGAAGCTACTTGACTAGACTAGAAAAATGAAGTTTAAATTGTAAATATGTTACTCAGTAATAATATTTAGGGTCTTACACAGCATTGAGTGTGAGGCAGGTCTTAACTCTGGAGAGACTACATGTCCTTTCACAGCACATTCACTTACGCAAAGTGGGTGCAAACTGTAGTGTTACCCAACAACCAAAGAGCATATCTTGAGCATGTGGGAGGAAAACTGGAGTACTTAAGAGAAAAATCAACAGGAAACAAAGAGAGCAAGACAATATTTAAACCCAGTGTCTTGGAGCTGTAAGTCAGCAGTACAATATCTGGGCACAAACATGCTATAAAAAATACATTCATTTGAGCAATAAAGCAAGTTGTGCTAATTTTTCTAAACAACTTCCCGACAAAACACAGGATTTCCAGAAGTGTTAAGGCTATAATTAAAATTCACATTATACATTGTATAAAAGAGACCTTAATGAGTTCAAGTCTATTAAATAACCAAGTAATTACTTTTACAGTTTACTTTCAAGTATCTGAGATTTTTTCTGTAATTGACACAGAAGTTGAAGTCTTTGCTTTTAAAACTCAATACTTTTTTTATTGAAATAATCTAATTTTTTTGGGTGGGGGCTGAATCTTTTTTTTTTTTGTTGTTTTTTGCTTTTTTGTCTTTCTTTTTTGTTGTTTTTCCTTTGTACTTTTATTTTGCTTTTGCTTTGATTGTAATTATTTGAAGTACTTGGTTGTATCTGGTATGTCATTATTATATGTTTGATCTATTGAATAATAATAGTAATAATAATAATAATAATAAATCTTTACATTTTTGTAGTGTTTGTTTAGCCGCCACTAATGTGTAGCACCCACCTGGATGACTTGATGACAGCCATTAATGGTTAGGTGGCGAAGTGGTGAGAGAGATAGCCAATTAGAGACAGGGGATGGTTAGGGGGCCAGAATGACTAGGCTGTGGTGGGCAGTTTAGCCTGGACATCAGGATACACCCTACTGTTTACAAAGGATGTCCAGGGATCTTTTATGACCACAGAGAATCAAGGTAGGTTTGAACATTTCATCCAAAGTATGGTGCCATTTTTACAGCACAGTGTTCCCATCACTGCGCTGGAGCATTGGAATCCACATTTAGACCACCAACCTCACTAACATTTAACTGTCTAACTTTTCCTAAATGGTCTCCCATCCAAGTACTGGCTATGTACATACTTAGCTTTGGGTGGATGAGCTTTTCTGAAGTGCATGTGGTATGGCTACTGGCTCAAATCTGATTTGTTGAATGACACTGTAATGTTCTGGGTTTGTAAAATCAAATAAAATGAAATATATAAAAAAATAAATAATCTAATTTTAGTGATATTTTAGAGTACAATATTGCCTTCTTTCCTGTGAACACAGTACAACCCAAACCATGATTTATGATTTACATTTTCTGTTCTTGTAGTAGCATAAGTTGCTGCCATTAAGATCTGACCTTTCAACGTTTACAGAAGGCTTGAGGCTGCAGGATCTCTAGGGGCCACTAAAAGGAGTGCTAGCCAAGTTTTGTTAGAGTACATGTAGAACTGCACCTGAACAAGGAAAATATTCCAGTGCTTAGCAGGATGAGACCCAAAATGAAAGAGAAAGAGGCTGTACACTGGGTGCTGTACCCACTTCTGTTTTGCAGTTTGCATGATTATGTCACGTTTTCCTTTAACAAAACAACTATTGTTGGAAATTCTTGATCTGTTTATCCTGTCCTTCTTTAAATACACACGCATATATTGTATATATAAAATATGGACGCATATACAGTGTATATATAGTTTATATATATATATACACACATATATACATAGTTACTCATTGGTTCAGTGGTGCTTAAAAGACGTCAGACAGCCCTCCTGGTGGAAAAGAAAACAAAAACAAAAGTCGAAACACCAGTGATCCCAAAAAGCACTAGACTGGAGAAGGTCAGAGAAGGGTTGTTGAATAGATGGCAATTTACAATCCTCTCAGCTTCCTGGCTTTATTTTTCCTGCCTCTTTTCCATGTGTCTGTTTCACAATAGATACTGCCCAGCAACAATCACTTGCAGAATAAATTCAATTGAATATTTTTAATTAATGTTTGACATGCCGGGTTCTAATAAAAAATCATATTGAACTTAATTGGATATTTTAAATTTCAAATAGCATGCTTGGCCTATAAATGTAACTTTCTTTATTAGTATTGATTAAATTATTATTACAAATGTGTATATTGCACAATCTCTTTAAAGAAAGCACACCTAATACTGTAGAATGAAACTGATGATCAGCAAGTAAAATGAAGAGTGCAGAAAAAGGCAAACAGTTTTACTATTTATTTGCTACTCCTAATATTTGATTTTTTATCAACAGATTCAAAAGCAGTATATACTACAAATAACAATATAACTTTATGTAGTTCAATAAAGGCAAGCCAGATCAGGGCTGTTTTTTCGAGAATGGATGAAAATCATATTCATGATTTCATTTGAAATATAACTATTTAAAGAATTGTTGACATAAAGAATCATATATAATAGAAAAACCATTAATTTGAAAGCTAATAAGAAGAAGGCAGACAAGCAAAAAACAGGTGGAGGTCCACGTGGTCCAGACCTAAACCCTGCAGAAGAGTTGGCTCTCCAGCAAAATGCCCATCGCCTGGTTTCTGAGGGCATTCCAGGGGGAGGCTCCTCCTCAGAACCAGTGGCAGGATGCAGTGGTAACTTCATTTCAGATAAAGGATGGTTATTGCAAATATTCTGTCCTCAATGTGTGCCATAGGTATGTCCCATTTAGCCCACTTTTTTCTTTGTTTTTTTTTTGTTGGGTCAGTTGCAGGGAATGTCATATCCCTAGAACCTGTGTCTGACCACCGAGCTATTGACGAATGTCAAATATTTGATGAAGACACTGTGTCTGATTATTCTTCAGGAGGAGAGGTAAATGTTCCAAATGTTTGAAAAAACTCCACTCTGATCATTTCCATGTGCTAATTGTGATATAACTGTGTTGCAGGAGCCTGTAGCCAGCACACATGTACCTTTTGGAACATCCACATCATAAAAAGGAGATGGTGAGGTTGGTTGAGCCATCTGTTGCACTTGATACGAAATGATTCAAAATGATATACTGTGTATACAATATAGAGGAAAAAAGGCATTTGTAATTGTGTATTTATTTGCAAAAAAATGTGAGGGCTCTATACAAGAGATATCTTCAGCAGAAAGCCACGTACAGGATACTAAAAATGAGGAAAATACAGCAGGACATGGAACTTCATGAACTGAAGACAACTAAAATGAAGTTGCAGATAAAAATACTAGAAAAACAATTGGTAACAAAATTCTCTTCACTTTCCCATGATGTGTATGCGTGAGTGTATCCTTAATTTATGTTCTCCTCCTTACAGGTTGAAGGTCCGTAATATATAATAAATCAGTTTTGTGTGAAACCACTGTTGTCTTTTTCATTGAAAATGTTGGGCCACAATTCTGTCTCTGGCAGCTCTGCCACTGGTTTGCTCAAAGTGCACTGGGTCAAGGTTCATCATCAGGCTGCACCAAAACCTCAGGTACTCTCTTTTCTGATGGTCACTATGTTGTGTAAGACAGAGCATGCAACAATTATGTCACATGCTCTGTCAGGTGCAACCCTCAGCCTTTTTAGACGTTGAAATACAATACACACATCACCATGATTAATAATTAGATTATTATCTTGTTCAAATGTCCGATACAGGTGTGACTCCTTAAAAATTTTAGAGTCATGAACAGACCCTGGCCATTTAGCCTCCACATTTGATACAAGGTAGGATGCATTACAGATCATCTGAGAATTGATAGCATGTAGGTCAATTTTACTGTCAACATGCCTATTGGTTATTTTCAACTCTTTCAAAAAGAGACATTACCTGCACGTTAATACTGTGGAAGCCTTTTCTGTTCACGTAATCTGGCTCATTTGGACCTGATGGGGCCTTTATTTAGATCTGCGTACAATCCAGTGCCCCAATCACATTTGGAAATCCTAGGTAATGAGAATGTTAGGCTGATTGTGAGATTCTTTATGGAACTGTGGGTGTTTTTCCTGTGTATTACCTACCTGCAATGGCATGAAACGCCTGTTTAAAGGTCTGCACAGCAGGTGTCCAGGAAACACTATGAAACCCCAAAGGAAATGTTTCAGAGCCAAACAGACTTTACGAATTGCCTGGCAAACTGCACTTTTTGATAGATGTTCCGCATCGCCTATAGTATATAAAAAAGTGCCACTTGCAAGAAACCTCAAAGCAATGCATATTGTCTGTGTGGTTGTGAGAGCCCGACTTCACCGAGTTTGACTTCGAATATAAGGAGCTAATAAATCTTTGAGGTACAATATTCCCCCTCGGCTAAAGCGATATCTTTCAAAAAGAATTTCCTCCGGGAGCAATAAAGGATCTTGCTGATCGCGCAAAACCCTCTCTATATGAAATTCTCTTTGTATAATTTGCGCACCAATATTAATTGGTTGCTCATTCATGAATGTTGAAGCCATGACTGGATGAATTCCACGCACCGTCACTGACTACGTGTGTGAGCTAATCCTTGTTTACATAGAACAAACCTGCTCCAAGCAGGTTTGAGGATTAGGATGAGTTGCTATGACAACACTTCCAGCAAGAGTTTTGAAAAACCGACAGATCCAGGATCAGGCCAAATCGTCAACAATTACATCCGGCAAAGGGAGTAATCCACGTATGAAAAATACCCCCATATTCTCCTTGTGCTCACGTTTGATCTGGAATTATGACATATTAAATAATCATTAATCTGACACATAGGAAATGAATCTCTGCATTCAGTAAATACAACGCACACTAATTAGCGTTTAATTTGTCAGCCGTCTTTTCTGGTTTGGGCTGCTTTTGCAGTGTTACCCCTTTTGCATATTAAATCTTGAAATTCTTCATATCCTTCAAATAAAAGGTCCTGCTCCGCTTGTTTGAAAAAAAAAATACGCCCGTTCTTTAGTCATTTTGTTACAGCCTATCAAAGACTTGCTGATCATGTTTTCTAGACTCAATATATATGGGCTTTTCAATCAGCGCGGGCTCGCGCATTCATCTCGGATGATTAAATCCAGCTAGACTAATCTGCTACACGGCTGTGTTTGAAAAACTGACTTATCCCGGATGACTTTCACCGGCATCAACTCATCCAAGATGAGGCATCTAATCTCAGATGATTTAAGTGACGTACTGAAAATACCCCCAGAACACAAGCAGGTACACAAAATATTGTAAACAATTTACACATGCAATACAACCATTGTGTCCCCTGCACCAAAAAAAAAAGAAAAACAGGAAGTAATCAAACAAATTAAAAATAAACAGACAACCTCCTTCATTTAATCATATTGGGGCAAAAAGGCCCAGTGTTACCTCATATTTATCAAAATAAAAGTAAAGACCTCTGAAATCATTTTACAATAATATACAGTTGCAGCTGGTAAAAGTTTCTGAAGAGTTTTTAAAACATTCTTATTATAGGGATGGTCTTAAATAACTTATTTATATTCTTTTTGACTATGTTACTAAAATTAATCTTAAACAATTCTCTAGGATTCCTTGTGTCATTTAATTTTAAATATTCAAACTGTTCTGACACAAACAATGAAAGTGATCGAGTTTAAAGTGGTGTGCAGGAAAATTCACTAGGAAGAAAATGCTTCAACAGTTTCAAACAATTAGAATCCCATTGTTTTTAAACCTAGAGTTCTTATGAAATATGCCTTAGATTTAGTATAAATGGCAGTGATGGAATTTGGTTCAGGACATTAAACAACATATCCTTGGCTTGAAAAGATATTTTGTTTAAGCCCATGACTTATGATCCATTTTATATTAAATTATATGAAAACATTAAGAGCTAAAGGTTAAAATAAAATCACAAAAAGTACTAGAGATAAAGAGGATCCATGGCTGATGCTGCATTACAATCAAAAATTTCAGAAGTCAGAAATTATATTAGTTACTAGCCAAATACCCGCGCTTCGCAGAGGAGAAGTAGTGTGTTAAAGAAGTTATGAAAAAGAAAAGGAAACATTTTAAAAATAACGTAAGATGATTGTTAATGTAATTGTTTTGTCACTGATATGAGTGTTGCTGTCATATATATAGACACAGACACACAAACACACACACATATATATATACATATACATATTCATATATACATATGCATATATAGCAAAATCCCCGCGCTTTGCAGCAGAGAAGTAGTGTGGTAAAGAAGTAATGAAAAAGAAAAGGAAACATTTTAATAATAACGTAACGTGACTGACAATGTAATTGTTTTGTCATTGTCATGAGTGTTGCTGGCATATATATATATATATATATATACACACATATACATATATATATATATATATATACACACATATACATATATATAAAGACACACATTTACATATACTTATATATCTATCTATATATATATATATATATCTATATCTATATCTATCTATATATCTATCTATATGTATATATCCATCTATCTATATATGTTTATGTATATCTATATTTATATATATATATATATATATTTATATATATATATATATATATATATATAGGTCCCCGGCGGGCTGGAGCCCGGCCGGGACGCCCAGGAGGACCAGAGGAGGGCTTGTGCCTCCTCCAGACCACGAGGGGGCGTCCACCCTGGTTATGTGGGGGGCCTCGGGTAAAGGGCTTGGAAACCCAGCCCTGTAGGGACCCGTGGCCACCGCCAGGTGGCACCCTGGTGCTTGAGGAACCCTGGGGGGAAGACGACAGGGAACACCCGGACGACTTCCGGGTGCGCAGCCGGCAATTCCGCCACACTGGAGTGTGGCCAGGACTGATTGCCGGGAAGCAGCTGGAGCCCATCCGGGTTCCCATTTAAGGGGCCGTCTCCCTCTAGCCAGCAATGGATGTCGGGTGGAAGTGGACAGAGCTGGAGAGAGGACGGGAGGCAGTCAAGAGAGAAAGGCACAAAGGACTGTGTGGCCTGGACAATTGGGGGATCGGTGCAAGAGGCACTGGGGTTTGTGCACGTGACTTTTTTGTAAATAATTATTGTAAATAAACAGTGTGTGGTGGAGCCAACGATGTTCATCTGTTTTTGTCCGGGTCCCAGTTCACAATATATATATCTACAAAGTATATATCTATATATATATATATCTATATATCTATCTCCTTTGGGCCGCGAGCAGCTACTGCTGGGGGTGCCAGAATCCATTGAGGAAGAAAAATTAAAAACATTATTTGTACAAAATCTTAATTTATCTATCCATTCCTAAATAATTAAATGGGCAGGCTATTTCGTATCAGTGCAATACGCTGCTTGTTAAAACGGATGACTCCTAATCTTACGTGCACTTAGTGCTGCATGGGTATTATGAACTATCGTATTTGTTCAAGTTCTATTTAAATTTTAAATATAAGTAATTTTTATTTGGTCGGCAGAAATATGTTTAGTAGGAATGAAAGTTAAATTTAATCATCATTGCATTCATTTTTCTTCACCGTAGAAATTTAAAGACTAAATCCAACAGACAGTGCACACTCACTGAACCCACTCTCGCGAATCGAACCTCAGATGTCAGTGCTAAAGGCGAAGCCTCTCATGTTGTGCTAGGGTGTGTGGTTCGTTTATTTGACAGTATGTAGATCGGGGTGTGTATATATATATATATATATATATATATATATATATATATATATATATATATATATATATATATATATATATATATACTTTTGAGAATGCAATGTATAGTTTTGTCCAGGAGGAAAGCAATGTTGCCTCAAATCAATGGCAACCTTTTGTAGGGTGTGTCCCTGAGACTTATTAATTGTCATCGCGAAGCAGAGCCTTACTGGAAATTTGAGGCATTTCAATTGAAATGGGAGATCAGGGGGTATAACGGTGATGCCAGGAATACATTCAGAGTGTGGTGCTCTGCTGTTTTTTTGTGTAGTTGCCTTCACACAGCCTCTCCGCTGCTTTATAAACGAACGCCATATAAAGCCATCACCTTGTCAATTGTGTAATGCGTTTTTTTAACAGGTTTGATGCATGGAAGTGATCACTTGTACTGCGTTCAGTAAGTTCACGTGAGCTGCTCTCTTGTGTGATGTTGCGATGTCCACGGCTTAATTTAATGTTAAGTAAGACCCGCACTTAAAAGTTTCTGGCTGCACTCCGGTTGTAATATGACAAAGCTGCGCGAGGTCACTTTTGAGAATGCAAGTATAGTTGTCCAGGAGAAAAGCAATCTTGCCTGAAATCAATGGCATTGTTTTGTAGGCTCTGCCCCTGAGACTTATTACTTGTCATCGTGCAGCAGAGCCTTATTGGAAATTGGAGGCATCTGAATTGAAATGGGAGATCAGAGGGTATAAAGGGGATGCGAGGAATATATTGAGTGTGGAGAAACTCTAGAGGCAGGGTGTGTATTAACTTGTGGATTTTTCTGTGAGTATTTGGTGGCAGTGTGACGAAGTTGCTTCGGAAGACGGCGTTAGCCGTGGAGCTCAGCTCAGAGTGAAATGAGGTGAATGGGAGGGGAGATGATGACGTGACTCCCCCACCCGCCTTAACTGTCAATCCCCCACAAACACAGTCTCTCGGAATTTGCATAAGTACAGCCCTTCACCTGCAATTTTAACTTAGTTACAAAGTGATCAAAACTCTCGTTTATATCCTGCGTCCTCTCATTAAACTTGTGTCCCGCATTACCCGTGGGCATGACAAACACCAGCGGCAGCCTGTCTATGAACTTAATTTAAACTTTAAGTTTACACCGTGCTTTGTTTCCGAAGTAGCAGCACTCATAAATATGGTTGTATATGTCACTCGCTCGCTTCTTATTGTTTCGCTACCTTCTCAATTATATAATGCATGTTTTCTTCAGCGCTTTTTGGAGCTCTTCCTGGTTTTGTACGTACTGCGTTGATAGTCAGTTTATGTGATTACAAGGGAGGTGTGATGATGTCACACGAAACTCCGCCCCCCACGGCCATCCAGCTCAACTCCATTACAGTATATGGAGAAAAATAGGTTCCAGTTATGACCATTACGTGTAGAATTTCGAAATGAAACCTGCCCAACTTTTGAAAGTAAGCAGTAAGGAATGAGTCTGCCAAGTTTCAGCCTTCTACCTACACGGGAACTTGGAGAATTAGTGATGAGTCAGTGAGTGAGTGAGTCAGTCAGTGAGGGCTTTGCCTTTTATTAGTATAGATACAATCCAAAGTATTTGGATTGGAGTTGAATAACTTAATCTATGCACATATATTGGGCCTGGACCAACATTTGCAAAATACACTAAATAGATAACCCCAAACAATGGTATCAAAAGCTTTTTCTGCTTCTGGAGATAACAAAACACTTAGAGACTTGGATAATGGGGGAATATGTTATATTAAACAACCAACAAACATATTAAACTAAATGTCTACTTTATAAATCTGGGTTGATCTTGATATATTATAGACAGAAGCACTTTCTCTATTCTTTTATCTAAATCTTTTTTTGGACTATCAACATAGAGCAGTGGTCGGCAACCCGCGGCTCTGGAGCCGCATGCAGCTCTTCAGCCTCCTTGTAGTGGCTCCCTTTGGCCTTGACAAAAAAAAAAACATGAAAATGAATAACGGCAATTTCTTAATTTAATTTGTATTTATATATATATATATATATATATGTTTATTTACTACTACTACTACTACTGTTATACACTTTAAAATCTAATTTTTATTTTTATTTATTTATTTATAATTTGTCAACTAAAATATGCGTCATATCTACGTCTATAGTCCTCCCCTTTACCTGCAGGCGGCTTCTGGAATGTGCGACCCCTGCACTAACCATGAATAAATCCCAAAAAAGAAAAATCTCAGAAGAAAATAGAGAGTTTAATTCTGCGTGGACAGAAGCATTTGTCTTCACCGCCAATGACGCTGGCTTACCAGTGTGCTTAATATGTGGCGATAAATTATCGAACAACAAAAAATGTAACGTTGAAAGACATTTTCGAAACAAGCACTCAGCATTCACTGAAAAATACCCAAGTGAAGATGAGCGAAAGAGAGCAATTTCGGAACTGCAACGGAAAGCTGAACAGAGCAAACATACTTTCAAAAAGCAGATCACTTCTCCACAGTCAACTACAGCTGCTAGTTTTGTGGCAGCTCAAGAGATCGTAAGGAGGGGTAAGCCATTCATAGACGGAGAATACATGAAAGAATCGTTCATAAAAATATCAGAGCATCTATTCTCCGACTTTAAAAACAAACGGGAAATTGTTCAGAAAATTATAGAAATTCCTCTCTCTGCAAAGACCATCAAGGACAGGACCATTAAAATGGCAACAAACATCACCAGTAAGCAAATTGATGACATCAAGCATTTTCAATTGCCTGTGATGAGTCAAATGATGTAAATGATATTGAGCAGACAGCACTGTTATGCAGATATGTGAACTCTGATTGGCTGCAAGAAGAACTGATTGAACTCATACCACTAAAGGGCCAAACATGGGGACAGGACATTTGTGAGGTTGTTGTGAGTTGTCTAAAAGCCAAAGGAATAAACACCACTCACCTGGTGTCATTGTCTACTGATGGGGCTCCCAGCATGAGAGGAGCACAGAAGGGCTTTGTGAATTTACTTCAAAAGTCACTGGATCAAGAGCTGATGACGTTTCACTGCATCCTTCCACCAAGAAGCACTGTGTGCTCAAACATTCCCCCTTGAATGTGTGGAAGTGATGAACCTCGTTATCAAGATAGTGAACAAAATAATTGAAAACGGGTTAAACCACTGACAGTTCTGTTCACTGTTAGAAGAAGTCGACAGCGCATATTTGGATCTCCTGCTGCACAACAGAGTCCGGTGGCTGTCCAGGGGAGAGGTGCTGAAACGCTTCGCTACCTGTCTGGAGCATGTGGGAACCTTTTTGGAAAGCAAATGCCTCGGCTATCCTCAACTGGGAGACCTCGACTGGCTGGTGAAGTTGCACTTCATGGTGGATATGACAAGTCACTTAAACACACTGAATAAAAATCTCCAAGGAAAGGGAAGCATGGCCCAGCAGATGCTGGAGGATGTTTTGGCGTTTGAGCGCAAGATGACAGTGTTTGCCAGAGATGTACAGATAGGTACGCTCTCTCACTTCCCCTCCCTGAGAGAGTTGAAAGAAGCGAACAATCACATAAATTGTGATTATTTCCACTGTACAATTATTGCAATGCAAGCTGCATTTAGATAAAGATTCAGTGAGTTCAGAATGGAAAAAAACACTCTCTCCTTCCCTGTCACACCCCTGGACATCGACATATCCCTGCTGAACACATCCGCATTCACAGGAGTAAGTAAGCCCGATCTAGAAATTGAAGTGGCCGACATAGCGGATAAAGATTTATGGGTGTCCAAGTTCAAATGCCTGACAGCGGATCTTGAAGAAGTCGCCCATCAGAAGTCTACTCTCATTGTGGAGTGATATTGAAAACCTCCCCAAACCTGACAAACTTGTTTTCGACACATGGAGTGCCATTCCCGAAACGTATATGAACATGAAAAAATATGCATTTGGAGTCCTGTCCATCTTTGGCTCAACATACTTATGTGAGCAAGTTTTCTCAAGCATGAACTTTATAAAGTCCAAATATCGCTTCTGCCTCACACATGAGAGCCTGCAGTCCTGTGTGAAGGTCAAAGTCACATCGTACAGCCCTGACATAGAGATGATCTGCAGCGAACTTTAAACAGGTGAGAACAATAGCATTTAATAGGCTATTATTTTTCAGAAAAAAAACACATTCATTTCAGGTTTTTTTGTATGATCAGGTGCTTCAGTTGATTGCTGGCTGAGAGGGAAACCTGAAGAGGATGAGAGCACACTGAAATGGAATTTTACGTTTACTTTTTTAAGGCTGCTAAGCTAGAGCTAAATGTTTTATTTATATTAAAGTGGGCTAGTTTTTATTTTAATTTTACACACGTATAGGAAGGACTCAAGTAGGCCTGCATAGTTCAGTTTAATTTATTTCAAAGTAGGCCTACACATGCACACTGCACTTCTGTTTGTTGTATTATGTGGTTGTAACATGTAAAATCTAAAAAAAGATTAAAACTTTTAAAAGTTTATAAGCTGTGTTATGTTTTGCGGTTCCAGACTATTTTTCTTTGGAGGAAGAGGGGGCAAAATGGCTCTTTTGATAGTGAAGGTTGCAGACCCCTGACATAGAGTATTATGTTCTTTAACTTCCACAAACAGTTCTAAAATTTCCTTTCTGGGTATCCAACCTTTGCAATTCTGTATTCATTAGTTCAGAGATGATCAAGAGCTTTGCCATTTCTTCATCAAAATACACTTTTTAATACACTTTTTTCATTTTAGCAAAAATAAATAATAACTTTATATAAAGTCTTATAGCATTCCTTACATATGTGTCTGAATTACAGGCTTAAAGGAAAATGAGGCAAAAATGCTTTAAATTTCCCTTTTCAGGTTTTTTGTGAAAGGTATGGGTGACACTGCCAAAGAAAGTTCCTGTTGTGTACAGGGTAATTGCTCCCAGAGGGTCTTCATTGTCAGATTTAATTATAATTGTTAAACTTTGAGAATAAGAAAATGTGTTATGCTGCATCAGACAGATTTTTTTTTTAATTGCAGGATTTAGATTTTTATGGATTTTCTCAACCCTCTGAATTCTGAAAAGGGTTGCAGAGGTGTAGATCCTATTACAGGTGATGTTTTATTTTATATACTGTATGTATATATATTTATATATATATACTGTATATATACAGTATATATATATATATCCTTATATATAATTTGATACTATCCGTATGTATGGTGTTCATGTCAATACCTCGACTCAATACAAGTTAGAACCATGCAATGGGACTCTGCCTTTGTAGTTAGAACATAATATGGCAAACGCGGACGCAGTATTGCATGATTGGCTAAGAATGTTCAAATTCTTCAGTGACGCCGCTGGATGGCCAAGTATAGTAAGTCGTGTTGGTTCGGGCAGATAACAGTAAGTTTGGTTGGTTTTTGGAACGTTGGTTTGGTGGGGCATACTTTCCAGGACTAACATCGTCGACTGACTTAAACACTTCGACAGCTCCGGAACCATAAGTAATTTAGAACAACAACAACAACAACATTTATTTATATAGCACATTTTCATACAAACAGTAGCTCAAAGTGCTTTACATATTAAAGAATAGAAAAATGAAAGACACAATTATAAAACAAAATAAATCAACATTAACATCGAATAAGAGTAAGGTTCAATGGCCAGGGGGGACAGAAAAAACAAAAACTCCAAACGGCTGGAGAAAAAATAAAATCTGTAGGGATTCCAGACCATGAGACCGCCCAGTCCCCTCTGGGCATTCTACCTAACATAAATGAAACAGTCCTCTTTGGATTTAGGATTCTCACGGAAGTGCTTGATGACGATGATGGTCACGTAGACTTCTGCCTTTTAATCCATCCATCATTGTTAGAGCATCATGAAGCTTTGAGTAGGTGGTGGTGGCGCAGGCAACCACCACAAAGAAACCGGAAAAAGAAACAGAAAAGAGAGTTGGGGTCAGTACGGATTTTAGAGCCACCATGAATAGTTATTTTGAGGAAATTGAACATATAGAGTATCAGGATTAAGTTAAATTAAGATTAAAATGAAGTTATAAAAGGCCATGTTAAAGTAATATGTTTTCAGCAGTGTTTTAAAGTGCTCTACTGTATCAGCCTGGCGAATTCCTATTGGCAGGCTATTCCAGATTTTAGGTGCATAGCAGCAGAAGGCCGCCTCACCACTTCTTTTAAGTTTTGTTCTTGGAATTCTAAGGAGACACTCATTTGAGGATCTGAGGTTACGATTTAGAATATAAGGTGTCAGACATTCCGATATATAAGATGGGGCGAGATTATTTAAGGCTTTATAAACCATAAGCAGAATTTTAAAGTCAATTCTGAATGACACAGGTAACCAGTGTAGTGACATTAAAACTGGAGAAATGTGTTCGGATTTTCTTTTCCTAGTTAGGATTCTAGCAGCTGCATTCTGCACTAGTTGCAAACGATTTATATCTTTTTTGGGTAGTCCAGAGAGGAGTGCATTACAGTAATCTAGTCGACTGAAAACAAACGCGTGAACTAATTTCTCAGCATCTTTCAGTGATATAAGCGGTCTAACTTTACTTATGTTTCTTAAGTGAAAAAATGCTGTCCTAATGATCTGATTAATATGTGATTTAAAATTCAGATTACAGTCAACAATCACCCCTAAGCTTTTTACCTCCGTCTTGACTTTTAATCCTAATGTATCCAGTTTATTTCTAATAGCCTCATTGTATCCATTATTGCTGATCACTAAAATTTCAGTTTTCTCTTTATTTAACTTGAGAAAATTACTATTCATCCATTCTGAGATACTAGTCAGACATTCTGTTAGTGAATCAATAGAATTAGGGTCATCAGGAGCTATTGATAAGTACAGTAATCCCTCCTCGATCGCGGGGGTTGCGTTCCAGACCCCCCCGCGATAGGTGAAAATCCGCGAAGTAGAAACCATATGTTTGTATGATTATTTTTATATATTTTAAGCCCTTAGAAACTCTCCCACACTGTTTATAAATATTCTCCGCACAGTTATACAGTAAACCTTTGTTTATCGCGGTTAATCCGCTCCAGACAGATAAATGAATTTCCACGAAGTAGGATTCTTTATTTATAAATCTAATATTTTCGCAGTTAGAGCATAGAAAACCTGTTTACGACCTTCTAAATACGTTTTTAACATTATTAGAGCCCTCTAGACATGAAATAACACCCTTTAGTCAAAAGTTTAAACTGTGCTCCATGACAAGACAGAGATGACAGTTCTTTCTCACAATTAAAAGAATGCAAACATATCTTCCTCTTCAAAGTGCGCGTAAGGAGCGGAGAATGTCAGAGAGAGAGTAAAGTAAACAATGAAAAATCTATAGGGCTGTTGCGCTTTTAAGTATGCAAGCACCGCGATAAAGCAGCGGCAATGAAGGGATCAATGCGAAGGTAGCCTTTCAGCATTTTTTACAGGAGCGTCCCTATCTTCTAAGCAAACAGCCTCTGTGCAAAAGCCCTCTGCTGACATCTCCGTCAAGCGCAGAGAACGTCAGAGAGAGAGAGAGAGCGCGAGATTAAAGCAAACAATCAAAAAATCAATAATTGTGCTTTTGGACGCACCTCGATAAAGCAGCATTTCTTAGAGGAGCGTCTGTATCCCCTAGGCAAACAGCTTCTGTGCAAACAGCACCTCTGCTCACACCCCCTTCGTCAGGCGCAGAGAATGTCAGAGAGGGTGAGATAGAGGCAGAGACAAGCAAACAATCGAGCACCGCGCAGGAGGCATATCTTATAGCATTGAGGAGTTTTAGTTAATATGTAATACGTGCTCTGATTGGGTAGCTTTTAAGCCATCCGCCAATAGCGTCCCTTGTATGAAATCAACTGGGCAAACAAACTGAGGAAGCATGTACCATAAATTAAAAGACCCATTGTCCGCAGAAATCCGCGAATCAGCGAAAAATCCGCAATATACATTTACATATGCTTACATATAAAATCCGCGATAGAGCAAAACCGCGAAAGTCAAAGCGCGATACAGCAAGGGATCACTGTACAGCTGTGTGTCATCAGCATAGCTGTGGTAGCTCACGTTGTGCCCTGAGATAATCTGACCTAACGGAAGCATGTAGATTGAGAATAACAGCGGACCAAGGATAGAGCCTTGTGGAACACCATATCGGATATCATGTGTCTTCGAGTTGTAATTCCCACAACTAACAAAATATTTTCTCCCTGTCAGGTAGGATTCAAACCAATTTAGGACCGTGCCAGAGAGGCCCACCCATTGACTAAGGCGATTTCTAAGAATGTTGTGATCAATGGTGTCAAATGCAGCACTCAGATCTAAAAGGATGAGAACAGATAAATGGCCTCTGTTTGCATTTACCCGCAAGTCATTTACTACTTTAACGAGTGCAGTTTCTGTGCTGTGATTTGTTCTAAAACCCGACTGAAATTTATCAAGAATAGCATGTTTATTTAGGTGGTCATTTAACTGCATAATGACTGCCTTCTCCAGAACTTTACTTAAGAAAGGCAGGTTGGAGATGGGTCTAAAATTTTCAAGAGCTGAGGGGTCGAGATTATGTTTCTTAAGTAGGGGTTTAACTACAGCAGTCTTAAGACAGTCTGGGAAGACCCCAGTATCTAGTGACGAATTTACTATGTCCAGAACATTATCAATTAGCACGCCTGATACTTCTTTGAAAAACCTTGTTGATATCGGGTCAAGGACGCAGGTGGAGGGTTTTAATTGAGAGATTATTTTCTTTAAATCAGGTAAATCTATCCTAGTGAAAGAGTTTAATTTGTTTATAACAGGATGCTGGGGTTTAGGAGGATCCTTAGTGTTGGGGAGATATACTATGTTATATATATATATATATATAATATATCGCCATTTGCTTGGTACGTCAAAATCTATCTTTGGGCAGTTCGGTTTTGCCATCCGTCCTTCTGACATCTATTGGCAAACTGAGTAATGACGGCTGGGTATTAACAATGGTCATTGTTTAAATTTTAGCCGATCTCAGATCTAAAATGACCGCGCCAACATAATTATTACTCCGACTCTGATTAGAGTCATAAAATATGGTTTGTTTTGAAAATTTGTTTGCCAGAAAAAATCAAATGAGGTGCGCCAAAGAGCTGAGTTCACGTCTCACAGCCCCGTTTAAACAGGTACTCTTCATTACATTGGCCGAAAAGGTCTATTTTAAGCACAAATCAGTGCCATGATAACAAAATCATTTCAAGTACTTAAAAAACAAGCTTTTTTTTGCAGAGAAAGTTTGGATTTCACAAATGTAGAATTTGTGGCCCGATTCGATCGGGCGCCCAGTCGCTAGTATATATATATATATATATATATATATATATATATATATTGTCACGCACGAGCACAGTGGGTCTGGGCTGGAGGGGGGATCATGTCATGCATGAGCGCATGGGGAGCAGTTTAAGGATCCTGGCCACATCGCAACAGGTCGTGCCAAGGGACAATGGCGGCGCACTAACCTTTCTTTTCTTGTTCTCTCAGCCAAAACGAGGAATCTCCGCTGTAACAACACCCGGACAAGCCAACAAGCAGCAATACTTCCGGGTTCCCTTCTACCCTCCAGTTCCGCTATGATGATGTCAATCACCCAGTCTGCATCATGATTTTCCCAGCATTCCACCTTCTAATTTCCAGTCCCCCTGTAAAAATTGTCCGTCTTCCTTTCCTACTATGTCTTTATTTTGTCCTTGTAAAACATACGTGGAGACGTTACTCTTTTTTCATTTGCAGTATACGGGGCTAAAACCCCAATCCTTTATCCTGAGTTGTGTTTTTTCTTCACAATATATACTGTATATATATATATATATATAATTATATATATATATATATACAGTATATATATATATATATATATATACTGTATATATAAACCCAGCCACAGGGGATGCACAAACCAGTGTGTTTCTTCGCGCCAGTCCCAAGCTCAGATAAATGGAGAGGGTTACATCAGGAAGGGCATCCTGTTGTAAAACTTTGCCAGATCAATATGCGGACAAGAATGCAGATTTCCATACTAGATTGGTAGAGACCCAGGCTAACAATGACCACCGCCAGTACTGTTAGCCAACAGGGTGCTGGCGGAAATTGGGCTACTGTTGGCCAAAGAAGGAGGAGAAGAAGAGGGGGAAGACATGTCCAGAGGCAGGGGGAGGGGAGGAAGGTAGAGAATGTGAAATTAAATGTAGGAACTTTGAATGTTGACACTAGGACTGGTAAGGGCAGAGAGGTGATGTGATGAAGAGAAGGAAGGTTGATATATTGTGCATGCAAGAGACTTAATGGAAGGGGAGTGAGGCCAGGTGGGAAGGAGAAATGGGGTAGGGTTTATTTTGAAGGAACAGCATGTAAAGAGTGTTTTGGAGGTGAAGAGTGTCAGACAGAATGATGATTATGAAGCTGGAAATTGAAGTTGTGATGAAGAATGTTGTTAGTGCAAGTTGGGCGTGTGATGGATGCGAAAAAAGATTTCTGGAGTGAGTTGGATGAAGTTATGGACAGTGTACTCAAGGGACAGAAAGTGGTAATTGGAGACATGTGGGTGAAGGGAACAGAGGAGTTCAGAAGGGGATGAGTAGGTATGGTGTCAAGGAGAGGAATGTAGAAGGTGAGATGATTTTGTGAAAAGGATGGACATAGCTGTGGTGAATACATATTTTAAGAAGAGGGAGGAACATAGGATGATGGACAAGAGTGGAAAAACAACTGAAATTTTTGAAAACAAAAGAAAAGAATGCACAAAAACATGAAAAAGAGCATATATAGCAATTATTTCACCATAATGCAAGTGAGTTTGTAATTTGCTGGATAACTACAGTTCAGTTCACTGAGCTTCAGTTCAGAAGTTTCTGAGTGTGTGGTATTGTCCAAAACACGGTGATTTACACAATGCTGGACCACCATCGCAACAAGCGCATATGCATGTTGTTTCTATGCGCTTGCGCAACTCTCCTTTTACCCATCGCTTGCCTGGTCCCATGTGATATTTACAGACAATGCATTCACATGTTGGGTGCCTCATGTGCTCAGTTGGTGGTATGGTGGTTGGCCAGTGCTTTGAAGCACTGAACTCCAGGCGAGGCAGATTGGAGCTATCTGAACTGAAACATTCTGGTCGAGCTGGTCTTGTGACTTCACCTTCCTCAATGCTGCTGTAAACCAGGTGCCTCATGTATAAATGGTGCGTACGCACAAAAATGTTGCATACAAACGTTTCCATGCTCAAATCGCGATGTATAAAACCTAAACTTGGCGTAAAGCCATGCACATTTCCACAGTAGCTCCAACCCTGGCATACGCAAGTTCTCAGCTCGGTTTTGAAAACTGGCGGCACCCAGCATCAAAGCAGTGCTACTGTACAGTATACAGCATCAAGCACACGCTGCCTCAGCCATGCTGTCTATTGAACTGCTCTCACATGGCAAACGCTTAAAAGCCTTTCCTGTACAAACCTCGTGGTTCAGAAACAGTTTCATCCCAAGAACTATAAAAACACTCAATCAGTCCATCAACTGCTCCTTGTAGAACTGTTTGTACTTATATACAATTACCTCATTGTAAACTTGCACTACAGTTATAATATTGCACAACCTGAGCCACTTTATAAAGCACGTATTTACATATGATGATGATATCATTTTTAGGATGAAATGCAGCAAAATATGTTTATTATATAATACAGATAAAACTTTAACTTAACTGCGCTAGCAAGGATCTGGTGCTTCGTTCACAAATTGTTCCTGCCTCACGCTGTATTCTTGCTGGTGCTGGCATGGCACTAGAAGGACAGAATAATGAAACATGTACTACGAAGATATTTCAATGTTCCTTAAAAGTTTTGAAGAATCGGTGTTCTAAGTTTACAGATGGCTTAACGTCTATTACAGAGCTGATTGTGTGGTGATTGGGTATTTGGAGAAAGAAAAGTAAGGACAGGAATTTGGGGGTTAGTACTTTGAAAGAGACAGTACTACTGCAATAAATTATTTCATCGAAGGCCGCGCATGGTGCAGCAAGCATCTTGCGTGAGACATGAACAATCACTGCGCCACCGTGTTCCCATGTTTAATAACACACTTTAACTCCTATCATCATGAAAATGATATCAAGTATACATCTCAGTATTTTAATTATTCAGAGAGCTGTAATATTATGAATGTAATGGATTCTGTGTCATGACAGAGGAAGAGAAGCCCGGAAGCACGTAGTGATTCACACACATAGTGCACATAGAAGATCAAATACAAAACAAAGCATTTAACGTGCTACTTTAGTTACGATGGGATTTGAGAAACTAGTAAATTAAACGATTTTAAGATAAAGTCTATTATGTTCTACTTCAATGACAAAATAAACTACATGATTAAAGTGGAAATTTCGAGATTAAAGTTGATATTTTGTGCTTTTTTTCCCACTGTGTGACTATTTTTTTTTCTCTGTACCCTAATAAGCATTCATATGACACTCAGACATTTGGGTACGACTCGCCTTTTCACAGCGACTTTCATATGTGACAACTTCTTTTTTATTTCGGGCACTGTGTGACTTTGTGAACTTGAGCTTTCGAGTTTCTCCGACACTCTATGTCACTCGATCAACTTCCTTTTGTTGTTTATACCACTGTTTAAACCAACAAATAGTACGTTTTTCCTTGTCTTCACTTGGTATTCGCTGAAATTCTTCTATTTTCTCCAGTGCTTTTGCCATTGTCTTTTCACAGAAGGCTGAGCTTAAGGGCTATTTATATTGATTTGCATATTCAAAGAGGCATAACTCTGGAAGGAGCTGGGGCGGGACAGCAGGCGCGTGCACATTCATTACTTTTCACACTGACCGGGATTTATGTAGCGGAAGAACGTGGAAGTTGGTGTTCGCACAGATTTATGCATCTGGATTTTTTTGTGCGTACGAACATTTCCGCTTTTGTGCTTACGCCATGCTTTAGTGTTAATTCTATGCACAGCGTTATACATGAGGCCCCAGGTGTTTGATAACCTGCTTCACAAACTCTGTATGTTTTATTTTCTTCACCTGCTTGCAGTACAGTACATATGCATTTGTTGCAGACAGATCCAGTAAGCGAAAGAATAATGTTTTCAGCCATTTGAGAGTTTTTCAGACGGAACTGTTGTGAAGAACCTGACTTGTCCACAGAGCACATGTGCAACTGTTGTTGGTTTTCTGATTGGCTTCTAGGTTTCGCAGTTTGTTTTGCTTGGCACCACTTCTGTTGATGCGTCATGTAATGTTGTTAGAATGTTTACATCACATTTGTTGTGCCAGACAAATATTGTTATGGGGTAGCACTTACGATACTTTACTTCGCCAGGTTTCAATTTGAGTTTGGTCAGATCCTTAGGAACAGCAACACAATTCATCCTGAGTGTACCAACAACGTGAGTTTTCTGCTCATACAACATTTGTGTCAGTTTTGGACTGTTGTAGTAGTTGTCCATATACAGAATACATTCTTCATTGAGCAAGCCATCCATCAGGTCTAGAACAACACACTCCAATGTGCTGAGATTACGTTTGTCTGATGTTGTTTGTGACTTTCCGGTATATAAATGGAATCGATGTGTATAAGTGGAGTCTTCACATAGCTTGTACGCTTTCATGCCATACTTTGCATGTTTACTGGGGAGGTAATTGTGAAAGCCACGCCCGAACCAGTGAATCATGCCTTCATCAATGCACACTTCTTTTCCTGGGATGTATGCACTGGAAAATGCAGATATCATCAAGTAATAAACATCTTGAATTTTATACAGATGATTGGAGTCTGCACTATCCTTGTCTTGCATAGTATCATTGTCATTGAAATGAAGAAGTTGCAATATCAGACAATACCTGTTTCTTGGCAGTAAATCAGCAAATGCTGGAGTAGCTAACATCATTGACTTTGGCCAATACATCTCAATAGTCGGTTTGCGCACGATACCAATCAGTATTGACATTCCAATGAAAAGTCTAATTTCTGAAGCAGTTGTTGGTTTCCACTTATGTACACATCATTCTGGACCAAGTGTGAAACTTGCAATAAACTGCTTTGCATAATGGCTTGTTTCACACACAAGTATTTGGATAAGTTCATCATGCACAAAAAATGAAAAGAAATCAGCTGGTTTTGGTTCTTCTGGTAGTGCTTCAAGCAAATCAGGGTATATTTCAGTTTGTCTAGTAAATGGGTGTACAACTGGTTGAATTCGATCACATCTCCAAGGAAGCTATGGTCTCTGCTTTGCTGCTTTTCCTTTCACCTTCTGTGCGGCTGGTGGCTACAATCCCTGTTCAATGGATTCCTCTGTTTTGTCATCTTGACTTTGTATCTCAACTTCACTCACATCAGTGTCAAACGAGTCACTATCACACTTGCTGCCACTGTCAGGAAAATGACAAATTTCTTCCAAAAGTTGTTTACCCGTAAGGCGTCTCCTAGGCCTACTGGTCTCCTTACTACTATGAGGTGCAACTGACAGCTTTGCTGAAATTCACCAAATCACTGAGCCAACTGCGCTTGAACTGGCTGCATGCAAGCACACAGAGGCCAACGCTACTGCTTGAAGGCTAGTCTAGTGCAGTGGCTGAATCCCATGGACAGAGATGCTGATTCGATAGGGGCGGCAGTGGTCATGAGCTGGCTGCTCAACGAATGTACACCACCAAATATACTTGGCTCCGGCGTGCTGGCAAATTACACTGGAACCGAGTATAGCCGGATCCAATGTTCAACGAATATACATGGCCAAATATACTCGGCTCCAGCGTGCTGGCAAATTGCACTGGGAACCTAGTATAGCTGGTTCCGGAGGTTTAAGGGTTAACCTAGCTTCCACTACTCTTTCCCATAACTTTATGCTGTGGCTCATCAATTTTTTCCCCTGTAGTTACTACAGCTCTACACATCCCCCTTATTCTTAACCCTTAAACCACCATTGAATGCCACAACTGACTGTAGTCAGTTCCCAGTGCATTCCAGAGCCTAGTATATTCGGCGACGTACATTCATTGAACGCTGCAACCGGCAATAGTCAGTTCCCAGTGCAATTAGCCAGCATGCCGGAGCTGATTAGTCAGTGCTGTACATTTGTTGAGCAGCCAGCTCATGACCACTGCCAGTCCCTGCAGCACTGCAGCATCCCTGTTCCTGGGATTCAGCCGCTGCACTGGAATAGCCTACAAGCATCAGCATTTGCCTCTGTGTGCATATGACAGAGTGCCTAGAAAGGAGTTGTGGTATTGTATTGTACAGGATATGTATGAGGGAAGTGTGACAGTGGTGAGGTTTGCGTTAGGAGTGACAAATGCATTCAACGTGGAGGTGGGATTACATCAGGGATAGGCTCTGAGCCCTTTCTTATTTGCAATGGTGATGGACAGGTTGACAGACGAGATTAGACAGGAGTCCCCATGGAGTATGATGTTTGCTGATGACATTGTCATCTGTAGCAAGAGTAGGAAGCAGGTTGAGGAGACCCTGGAGAGGTCTATGTAGTTGCTTATCACTATCTATAACTTGCTTTATTTACCATTGATGAGGGAAGAGTTGACTGTTGTGAGGTAAATATGGTTTGACATCACTGTTACATTGTTACCCTAAATTTGGAAAATTTTATTTCATTAAATTTACCCATAACCATATAAAAAAATAAACAGATAATTTTGATGTTGCCATTCAACAGAAGTGCAATCTTAAAATGTATGATTTTTTCCTAATAATAAATTCCAATATATATAAAACATTTGTTAGTCTGTGTTATCAGTTTATTATTGTACATACATACAGTGTAGTATATCAACATGTTAAGGTGGACTCTTTTCATCAGGTTAAAGTAAAAGTCTGATGAAAGAATTTACATTGTGCCTATTTTTTTTTAAAATAACATGAATTGTGTTTACCACATAAGGAATACATGATTTTTAGGTGTTAGATAACTTGTTGAATTAACACGGGCCAAGAAAGGGCCAAGAAGTAAATGTTCTAATGATCTACCATGCATGTCAAAGGCTTTAGTCTTTGTGATGTGATATATTGGAATTGCTTGAAAGATGTTTATAACTTGTAATGTAATAAAGAATGTTCAGGCAATAAAACTAAAACATCTTAAAACAGAGAGACCTGTAAATTTGAACAATAAACAATGCTATCCATTGATTTGGATATTATTGCTTTGAAAACTGTCAACTGGGCCATGAAAGTCCGTTCCGAGGATTTTAGTATAAATAACAAAGAAAACTGTGAAAATGCTTGCTTCAATTCATGTGTATCCCAGAAACCTAAATCCAAACTCACTTGAGGTTTTCAAAAAGCTTTACTGTGTCTGTGAAGCTCTTTAACCAAATGACACCAGTGGCCATGCGATAATACACAATGAAATATTGGTGGATTGTAAAAATAGATACAATCATACCTCAACTGGTACCACCATGTTTTGTTCATTCAAATTGATTTCCTTGGGGGTTCACCCATTGTTTTAAAATAAACTCAGTTCATGAATTCTATGAAAGAGTAATTTATCACTGATGCTTGTGATTTTGTGAACTCTGTATAATGCATTTCATTTATAGGTTTGCTGATAACATGAGACACAACCTTAATAAATTATCTTTACTTATCTGAAAAGGTTTAATTTATTAATTTTACAATCTTGGATAGTCCATTGTAGGGTCATAGGGATTTAAAGTTAAAACAATATGTTTAAACAAAAGTACAAATGTGTAAATTGTATTATTTTAAAAGCATTTTTTCTAGCTTTAAGCTACAGTTACTAAGCTATACATAGTACAAATTGCATATGTTATGTATCACTATTTATTATGTTTATTTGTTGTTTAAATGCTGTTATAATTCAGAAATGTTTTGTCATTTATTCATAGTCCCACCTTTATAAGCTTTGAAATGTGGCATGATTTGACAAAGGGTATGTATTGTGAAGTAGAACAACAGCATATAAAACTAGAAGGCATTTATTATAACTGGATTTTTATTTTCTCGTTTTTTTCTGTTACTTGCTTTTCATGTAGAAGAATTGCTTGTATTTATTTTCAGTATGTTTACATTGTTCTTATGAAAGCACTCAGAAAACTATTGTGTACATTCTTGTCAGTAATAATTGCTGATGTCTAATATCCTCTGCTAAATCATAACACATGCATAATTGTGTTAATGTGCAGAATAATATGACACCTAACTATACCTAGTAGATCGCTAGCATCCATTTATGTCTTTCTGATAATAAGCTTGTGGTGTCTTGAATAGAATGAAATTAATGAAAGAATAACGAAAGAAAATCAAAGAAGGTAAGGTTTTTTAACATTGAAATTAAGCACCAGGGGCATCATGCATAACGCCGTGCGTAGAACTCACACTATAACATGATATAAGCACAAAAGACGAAATGTACTTACCCACAGAAAAATCCAGATGCATAAATCTGTGCGTTCACCAACTTCCGCGTTCTTCCGCTAAATAAATCCCGGTCAGTGTGAAAAGTAACGCTTGTGCACGTGCCTGCTGTCTCGCCCCAACTCCTCCCACAATTACGCCTCTTTGAATATGCAAATCAATATAAATAGCCCTTAAACTCAGCCTTCTGTGAAAAGACAATGGGAAAAGCAACAGGGAAAATGGAAGAATTTCAGCGAATCCTCAACCAAGTGGAGGCAAGGAAAAACTTACTATTTGTTGGTTTAAACAGTGGTATAAACAACAAAAGGAAGCTGATCAACTGACATAGCGTGTCGGAGAAACTCAAAAGCTCAAGTTCACAAAGTCACACAGTCCCTGAAATAAAAATGAAGTTGTCAGATATCAAAGTTGCCGTGAAAAGGCGAGTCGTAGCCCACCGTCTGAGTGTCATATGAAAGCTTATTAG
The DNA here is from genome assembly GCF_016835505.1 of Polypterus senegalus. NCBI lineage: Eukaryota > Metazoa > Chordata > Cladistia > Polypteriformes > Polypteridae > Polypterus > Polypterus senegalus. The sequence goes on from NC_053167.1 coordinate 41,259,985, forward strand.
GGTACAGAGAAAAAAAAAGGCACACAGTGGAGAAAAAGCACGAAATGTCAACTTCAGTTTCGAAATTTCCACTTTAATCATGTAGTTTATTTTGTCATTAAAGTGGAACATCATAAACTTCATCTTAAAATCGTTTAATTAACCAGTTTCTCAAATCACGTCGTAATTAAAGTAGCACGTTAAATGCTTTGTTTTGTATGTGTTCTTCTCTGTGCTCTATGTGCATGAATCACTACCTGCTTCTGAAACCGGCTTTCTCTTCCTCCGACAGGACACAGAATCCATTACATTCATGATATTACAGCTCTCTGCATAACTAAAAAACTGAGATGTATACGTGATATCATTTTCATGATGATAGGAGTTAAAGCACGTTATTAAACATGGGAACACAGTGGCGCAGTGATTGTGCGCGACCTTCGGTGAAATAATTTATTACAGCAGTACTCAGGGGTGGCTCTAGGCTTGTGGCAGCCCTGGGCAGAGAAAGAATTGGTGGATCCTTCGTCTGCCAATGTTAATATGGTATCTTTTGCACGGTGGATGGCCACATCCGTTGCGGACACTGCAAAGCCACCATGACACAAGCATTTAACTTTTGTCGAAATTTGCAGCTGCATTTTTAGCTGTGTCGTTATTTTCTCTTTCTGTTTTATATTCAACTAGCAAAATACCCGCGCTTTGCAGCAGTGAAATACTGCCTTAAATTTTTATTAAGAAAAAAAGTAAACATTTTTAAACTGACGGAAAATATATAAAAAATTATTTGTTAGGGATCTCTTTGTATACCACGTTGTCAGTTCGGCCCTCTGGTTGTAAAATGACCAAGCTGTGCGCTGAGCTTACACTTGAGCAGGCAACATACAGTTGGCAATGTGAAAAGCAATCCTGTCTCAAATCAATGCCAACCTTTTGTAGTGTTTGTCCCTGAGACTTATTAATTGTCATTGCAAAGCGGAGCCTTACTGGAAATTGAGGGCGTTTGAATTGAAATGGGAGATTAGATGGTATAATGGGGATGCGAGGAATAAAAATTCTCTCACCTGAGCCCCTGCCAGTAAAAATAGTTGCCTCAATTAGGTTGTTTTGTAGACACGTGACCTGAAGTCTCGTGCCGTTACAAAGTTTCGGTGGCTGTAAGTTTCTCAGTAACATTATTGGTGCCCCAACCTGCAAAATAAGATTATGCTCAGGAGTGCCTGGAGGATTTAGAGTGTTGAGAAACTCTACCGGATAATGTACCGCGTCTTCTACTTCTACAACTGAATCAACAGACTGATATGTTTTTGGTTGTGAAGGTAGTTCTTGAAATAAAATGTGGTTTATAGTCGTAGTCATGTCATTTTTTGGTATCAGGATAGCTCTCTCCCTCAACCATGACACGTCGTTTTGGTGGAGATTTCATAGATTGAGGTAAACATTTTGAAGAAGGCTTTGTAAGGTATTCACGATGAGACAGAGATTTGTAGGAATATTTATTTTACGATTTTCATGTATGAAGGATCACCTATACTCATCAGAAGAGCAGAGAACTCCCCAGCTTTTTTGTCGCCTTTCAAATGAACTCTCATGTTTATTTTTAAAGTAACAACATTGATTTGTGGCCATAGGTATGAAGATTTTAGAGATGCTTTAACTTTATGAGCGCATGTTCCTCTGGGCACGACTGGTAGGGTTTGGCGGAAGTCTCCAGCCAGCAACACTGTCAAGCCTCCCATAAGTTTGTTGGTGTTTCGGATGTCTTGGAGGGTCCTGTCTAAAGCCTCAACACCTCCTCTGTGTGCCATAGGGCATTCATCCCAGACAATAACCTGACAATGTCGCAGCACTTCAGCCATGTTGCTCTGCTTTGATATGTTACACATGGGGGATTCAGTATGGTTGAGGTTCAGAGGCAGCTTGAAAGCTGAATGAGCAGTTCTGCCACCCTCAAGAAGAGTTGCAGTAATGCCAGAAGAAGCCACAGCTATGGCAATGTTACCGTTTTGCTCATATTTTTGCAAGGAGAAGGTTTATTAGGAATGTCTTACCAGTTCCTCCTGGAGCATCAAGGAAAAACACTGCGCCAGTGGCCGAGCCAACGCTGCTCATGACTTGGTCCTAAACTGACTTTTGGTCACTATTTAGCAACAGCTCGTTATTGGTGACTATATTGGCCAATTGCGAGGTGTTGTAAGATGTCTTTTTCAAGTACTCGGGATTTGACGTAAGTTGTGCCAGTTCTCTGAAAGGTGAAGGCAAACCATAATGATGAAGAGATTGAACCTCGAATAGCTATTACGTAGTTTTCAAGCAACTGTAAACACTTGTTATAGATCAAATTTAACCACTGGTGGACTTCTGTTTGTATATAATCTCTTTCAGTCTGTCTCCTAACATCTTCTGCTATGCTGTCTTTATATTTTTCCCATAGGTTTAAGGGGTTTTCCATTTGGCAGAACACCAGCATGACAGCAAACAGTTCACGGATCTTTTGAGGTGAGCGAGACAGAGAAGCTTCCTTTAGAGTCACGTCCCAGTTGATATCGTCATGTAAAAAACCGAGTGCCCTGCAGGCTGACTTATAGGTTGGCTGGATGTAGGACACCATCAACTGTTCTGAGAGATTTGAAAGACGTGGGACCTGTGATTTTGTTGAGCAGCAGTCGAAGATCGTAGCATTCAGAGTTATTCGGGTGCACAGTGTAGACCCGCCCCAGTACATTATCTTTTTTTACTCCTGAATGTCCTGGTACAGGGTTGCCCAGTTTCCTCCAACGAACCATGTTGTTTGCCCACGCATAATATGATGGAATTTCATTATAATGAAGTTGTTTTGCAAAATTATTGTGTTTGCAAAGATCAAAGTACGCTAAAAGGGTTGTCTGTGGTGGATTGTGTACTTTATCAGCAACATTGCCTTCTGTGAAATAAATTCTTTGTCCGTTCTCAAGATGCACAGCAAGATGAACGACCAGTGGGAAAACAGAAAATGCGCCAGGCTGCTTCAGATCTACTAATGTAACGACCAGCTTCGTATCGAGATAATTCGTCATTTTGATTTTGTATTGTAAATACTGCCTGGTCACTTCACTTGTTAACATAGCTGCAGATGTATTTGATCGATTTTACTGAATTGAAAAATTTGATATTGATGTGAGCATTAAAGAAGCGGGACAGCACAGGACTATAAGGGACCACCTATCTGTTGTCGATATCTACTCCTTTGATGTTAATTGTATGACCTCCATCAGTAGGTGCGTGCCGGCGGTACTGAGGGTAACCATCTTCTGAGTTTCTGAGATGAACGGACGCGGGTACTTCTTACTGCATATTCTGTTGATCATGCAGGGTGAGTTGATATTATGAGGTCCACATGGGCCGTGAATTATGGTGGATTTTACTGTTTTGTGGAGGGCAGGGTCAGTCTGTGGATCAGGAATTTCCACATGGATGACTTGATCGATGACAGCTGGTTTAATCCTATCCTTTAGCCACAAAAGAATGTGTGCATGGGGAATACCTCACTTTTGCCACTCTATGGTGTACAATGTAGCAATTTGTACAGCTGAAAATGTTACTCTTCGTGAGCAAGTCCATCATTTTGCGAATCTTAAGATGAAATACACGACTGATAAGGTCGTGGCGATCATGAGGTTTTTGATGTGGAAGGAGAACTTCAGTGATGTCAGTCCATTTAGGATTGCAAGTAAATGTGATGAATAAGTCAGGGCGGCCATAATGACGTATGTATGTCATTGCATCTTGTGTACGCTCGTGCATATAGCGAGGTCCTCCAGTGAAGGATGATGGTAATATCACAGCTTGACCAAGTTCTATTAAATTAGTGTTGTTTTTGTCAATAGCATCTTTTAAGTGAACATAATTTTCAGCTCGTACTTTCTTCTGATTTAGTCTGATATAATTGAGTCTTTCGGATTCCATTTTTGCGTACATATCAACTAAAAACTGATTTAATAAAGTTCGGAAGAAAAGAATAGTATTATCATGATATTTTCTGATCATAAGCCAGTATGAATAGAAGTTTGCTGCAAAGACGGTTTTCTTCATAGGTAACTTACTGGCAGCATGATCTTAAGGTATAGACACAGAATAGACACAGTGTACTGTTTTGTCAGATTCATTATGTATGTTTGGGTCGTTTGCAAATCCACAATTGGCTTTTTTGAGCCAAACCTGTTGTTTTCGTATGAGCCGCTTTTCATTATTGGGATCATACCTAGAAACAGAGACTCTAGTAACTTGGGGATTTGCCTCCGAGTATTTAGCGACAGCGTCTCTATGAATTTGTGATTCGCTTGCGAGTATTTAGCGACAGTGTCCCTATTAACTTGTGGATTCGCTTCTGAGTATTTAGCGACAGCGTCCCTATGAACTTGTGGATTTGCTTGTGATTATTTAGCGACAGCGCCTCTGTGAACGTCAGGATTTTTTTGCGAGTATTTGGCGGCAGCTGTACGAAGTTCTTTCCGTCTAGCTGCATCAGAAAAAGTACCACGACATTTGACACGCCTCCTTTTTACTGTTTTCTCACAGCTTGGATCGCTGCTGTCATAATCGGTTCGAGTTGGACTTGTGTTGAAGTGACATTTGGCATGTGTCAAGTGATGTAAACATACAGCCGGCTTCATCGATAACTTCACATCCAGCTTTTGAGAGTTGAAACATTCATAAACATCAAAGTGTCCTCTACTCAAATCATCACCTGTGAATCTAAGATGTTTAAGAGGCATTGACGGTTCTCCAAAGGTGTAAAATATTTGTCCATTTCGGTACACTTGAAAGCAACAACCGAACAATTCAGCAGCAGCCATCAACTCACATGCAGAACCATAGTTGAAGGGCTTAAGCATTTCAGTCTTATAGTCCTCTTGTGTAATATACTTATCTCATATACCATCATCAGTCCACACTTTGAACCTGTCCCAGTCATTCAATACATACGACACAATGTCCCTCCGGATATCAAAAGTGAGCCTGATATGTCCGTGCAATATGTAACACAGAGAATGGAAAAGGCAGGCGCCATCTCCGGGCATGGAAACCACTCAGTAAGTGATAGTTCTTTGATCGATGGTGATCACCTTGATAAACATGTTAATGGGGGTACGGTTGGAACAATAAAGGAAATGGGTACCTGAACAGTAAACTAAGTCTAAAATACATACACAATAACTATAACAATCGTAAAAAATGAACAATAAAACTGCGGAGAACCCGTGGATTAATTAAAAAGGCTGCTTCCTTGGCGAACCAAGTAAAGGAATGAAGACACCGCAGTGCCTTATATGGGCAGGCAGTCAGCCAAAGAAGGGAATCAAGAAATAACTATAATCATAATAAATGAACAATAAAACAGCGGGGAAGCCACGGATTAAATAAAGGAAACGGGTACCTGAACAGTAAAAAAATGCCTACACAATAACTATAACAATCGTAATAAACGAACAATAAAACAGCAGAGAACCGTGGATTAAAAAAAAGGCTGCTTCCTTGGCGAACCAAAGAAAGGAATGAAGACATCGGAGCGCCTTATATGGGCAGGCAGTCAGCCAAAGAAGGGAATCAAGAAATAACTATAATCATAATAAACGAACAAAAAAACAGCGGAGAAGCCGCGGATTAAATAAAGGAAATGGGTACCTGAACAGTAAACTAAGTCTAAAATACCTACACAATAACTATAACAATCGTAATAAACAAACAATAAAACAACGGAGGATGGCCTTATATAGCATTCGTTTATAAAACAGTGGAGAAGCCGTGGAAAGGCTGCTTCCTTGGCGAAGCAAGGAAAGCAATGAAGACACCACAGCGAAGGAAGGCCTTATATGGGCAGGCAGTCAATTACGTGGGAGGCGTGCCGATTTCCGCAGTAGCTGCACTTATGAATATGCTAAACACAGTCCTTCACCCATGAATATTTTCCTTATATGGGCAGGCACTCAATTACGTGGAAGGCATGATGATGCGGGACGTAACTCCGCCTCACACGGCGACCGAGTTGCAGGCTATGGCTATATCTATATATATGGACGAAAGTAAGTTCCAGTTATGACCATTACGCGTAAAATTTCGAAATTAAACCTGCCTAACTTTTGTAAGTAAGCTGTAAGGAATGAGCCTGCCAAATTTCAGCCTACCACCTACACAGGAAGTTAGAGAATTAGTGATGAGTCAGTGAGTTAGTGAGTCAGTGAGTTAGTGAGTCAGTCAGTCAGTCAGTCAGTCAGTCAGTCAGTGAGTGCTTTGCCTTTATTAGTATAGATATATATTGGCGTGGCGGCCCTGTGCAGGTGCTCAGTTTGCACATGCCTAAGGCTGCCCCTGCAGTACTGTCTCTTTCAAATGTACTAACCTACAATTCCTGTCCAGGGGTGTGGAAATCCAATTTTTTTCTACTTGTCCACGGACAAGTAAACTTAGAACATCCACTTGTCCGCCAGTTAAATTCACTTGCCCATAAGCAAATAACAAAAGTGAAAAATAGTTTATTTTTTCTGATCTCTTTTATTGATATAAAACTGCCTTCCATTTTAAAAATGAAAAATGTTCTTTCAGGGAGTAGTATTTTGCCACCTTGCTCTAGAACATTATGTGCAAGATTCCCTTATCATTTTAACTCACTAATAAACAATGCCTTCATTATAGCTGCACTAGTTATTTTTTCATATATTACAGTTACATAACAGAGCACTGTCCTGATTCATTTTCTGCCATGTTCTTTAGCTTTTGTCTTGCAACATCTTCTCCCCCAAGAATCTTTACCATCTCAGACAGCATGGGCTGAATGCTGTTCATTTCTTCTTGAGCTGAACTGTATGGTTCCTGGACTGATGGTCCTGCAGAAGTGGATGCTGATGACTTTTCAGGTTTTTTATGAATGATGTGCCTGTTGCCAGATGACAGCCAGAATTCCACAGCTGGTAGTGGGTCAAACTCTTCTAAAGGTTTGCCATCAACAACAATGCGCATCTGGTTTTGAAGGTTTTCCTGAGTCAGGCGGGTTCTTAGAGAACTCTTTACTAAATTCAAATTGGAGAATAATCTCTCACACGAAGCTGTGGAAGGAGAAACTGTAAGAAACAGTGAGATCAGCACACTAACATTCTTCAGAGACTCTTCTTTCCTCTGCAGAACTGAGGTATAGACAGCAAGTGGATGGTACTGCCGTTGCATTGATATCTGCACTTTAAGTGCTTGCCATTCAGATGGTGCATGTTTAACTTGCTCATCAGTCAACAAATCACTATACTGCTGACACAAGTTCTTGATTTCATAGTTTCCATAAGTGCTCAGTTCAGACAGAGTGTGTGGCCAGATTCTGAAATCAAACACCCTCATATCTGACACAGGAGGCTTATCAAGGTCAGAGAATCTGGTAAGTATATACTGAACCATGCTTTCCAGGAGATCATGAACATCTCTGTCTTCACAAAAATCTCTGAAACCACCAGACAGCTTTAAGTATCCATCAAATGTACTAGACTTCTTGTCAAACAGGTTATAAAACTTTGCAAGGTTTTCTCCTGGCTCCTTTGTCATGGCATGCAATCTGGTGTACAAGGTGTCAATGGCCTCCTTAACTTCAAATATCAGCAAATCTTTGCTCTGGAAAAGAGTTGAGGTGGCTGTAATAGCAGAAAGTACATCCATCATCAGATATAGATACTTAATAAATTTTACTTGCTTGAGGTCATGTAGGATGGCTTTAGCCTGCCCCAGTTCATCTGCCTTGTTTGATGTGGAAAGTATCTGTTCCATGTGGGTAACAGTTACATGTAAATCCTGGCTAACAGCTTTCAGTGCTCTGGACTTTGATGATACCCATCTGATGGCTTTTATTTCTTAAGGCATAAGCAAGGTTTCATTCAAAATTGACGCAAGATTTTGCAGCTCATTTCGTCTCTTTGGTGAAAAGAATAAAACTTGCAGATGCGTTTAATGGTGTCTTCAAACTTTTTTAGATAGCCTACGTCTTTTACAGCATCAAGTACACCTAACTCCAGTTTATGTGCCACACAGTGTGTAACAAGAACTTTGTTACTTACACAATCACTGAGCTTTCTGGCAACACCATTTTTAGCTCCAAGATTAACTGCAGCACCATCAAGATTAATGCACACAAGCTTTGGGTCATTGTCTCCAATATTTTCAATATCAATGCCACATTTTGACAAACCATTTTTTATGGCAGCAACAACACCATCTGCTCTGGCATTTTCTAAATTCTCAATGCTAGCCATGGCTGTGTAGGGATCAAATGTTTCTGGATGAACGTACCTCAGTAGTATACCTTCTTGGTCTATTACTGATGAGTCAGTGCTTGAGTCACTCATGACTGAAAAGAATTTGACATGTTTCATGTGGCTTGAGACATCATTCAACAAAACAGACGATATTGACTTCACAAACTCAACACAGGCGTCCCTGCCTCGATGGTCACTCCCTAAATTTACACCATTTTTTTCCTGCACAGAACACAGAAATTGAAAGTCAGTGAATGGCCTGTTGTGCTTAGCAACAGCGTAAGCAGTATTGAACAGCTTAGCATAACGCTCAACCTCCGGCGTTCAACTTTAGAAAACGCTTTTTCAATTGAACCAACTTTTTTCTTACTTTTAGACTCATGCTTTGACATACAGGCAATGTGTTTCGCAGACAGCTGATGCGACAGTAGTGTGTCTTTTCTGTCGACTTTCTTGCCGGTAAATAATGTGGACGTTTTGTCGGCAATAAGTGGATACTGACGGCAAATTTGGCAAAAAACGGAGTCAGTGTCGTCTGCATTTACCCATGGAAACTCTTTGAGCCATTGCGATTGAAATGACCGTTTTCGTTTTTTATCATACTCACGGTCCCTTTCAGCTTTAGTTTTTCTTTTCTTGCCTTCATTGTCATGTTTTTCAGGGCCTGTTGTGCCAGTTTTAATCAAGAAACGATCCATTTCTCATCCGCGATGCTACTTGCTTCAGTTTCAGCAACACGCATATATTGAGAAAAACGTGCATACCGCAGTGCATTATGAGTTAAGCAGGTAATTCCTAATGACGTATTCGAAATTCTGCAAGATGGTACATTTCCAAAGAAGTAAATATTACCGATGTTGTCGGGAAAAATAATCGCGTCTAAGTGAAGATTTTTATAGATACTTCATAACATTTGGAAACCATTAGAATGTTTTCTTCTTTATTTTTAATAAACTGACAGCACGAAACCAACTTGTTTTATATAAAAAATTCTCTAATCAAAAACGATCTATAGACAGCTCATCAAAATTGATGCTGTCACGCAATAAATTTCTTAACTCAATATATCACAACCTATGCGAAATCGCAAATCTCAGGAAAGATTAACTACCTAACAAGCTTTGTTATGTGGTGAAAACATTTGCATTGTAAGTAAAATGACTGCATTTTTATGTAGAAACAATGAATTTTATCAGTAATATATAAAAGTTCTCGATTTATGAAAAATCATCAGATTACATCGTAATGTCGGCATGAAAAAATGACCGCATCTCGAAGCATGTAAATAGTAGGGTAAAATACTTATGTAAGACCGCTTCTCCTTTGAAAAATCAGCCGTCATTTTTGAGACATGATGAACATGCCTAAGTAGACTGTTTCCGCATCGGCACGTGCCCAAATGAATTTGAAAGTAGTGGTAAAAATGTGCCCTGCACAGCACATATATTTTTTCTCCAGAAAATTGCACTTGTCCGCGGACAACTGAAACCAGAAAAACACACTTGTCCGACGGTCAATTTACCCGTGTCGGACGAGTCGGGCGTTGGATTTCCGCACCCCTGCTGTCCTTCCTTTTCTTTCTCCAAGTAACCGATCGCCACACAATCAGCTCTGTAATAGATGTTAAGCCATCTGTAAGCTTATAAAGCAGATTTTTCAAAACATTTAAGGAACATTGAAATATCTTCGTAGTACATGTTTAATTATTCTATCCTTCACGCCAGTCCCAGTGAAGCATACAGTACGAGGCAGGATGTGGAGTGCCAGATCCTTGCTAGAGTAGCAACACCTTTAATTATTAACAATATAGATTATTTAAATGAAGTTAAAGATTTATCTGTATAATATAATAAACATATTTTGCTGCATTTCATCTTAAATAAGATATCGTCATCATATGTAAATATGTGCTTTATAAAGTGGCTCAGGTTGTGCAATATTATAACTGTAGTGCAAGTTTACAGTGAGGTAATTTTACTTATAAGTACAAACAGTTATACAAGGAGCAGTTGATGGACTGATTGAGTGCGTTTAGAGCTCTTGGGATGAAACTCTTTCTGAACTGCGAGGTCAGTACAGGAAAGTTTTGAAGCATTTGCCATGTGAGAAGCAGTTCAAACAGGAAGCATGGCTGAGGCAGCGTGTGCTTGATGCTGTATACCGATAATTCTCTTTCCAATCATGCATTAAACTAATGCGGTCACAATATGTGGTTAATTTCAGTGTATTTATAAAGCCGCATCAGGGATGTGGATCTGAAAAAGAAAGATAAATCACACTGGAACAGTAGCACTGCTTTGACATTGGGTGCCGCTAGTTTGCAAAAGTGAGCGGAGAACTTGCGTACGACAAGGTATGAGGTACCGTGGAATTTTGCGTTGCTTTACGCCAAGTTTAGGTTTTATACATTGCGATATGAATGTGGAAACGTTCTTACGCAGCATTTCTGTGTGTACGCACCATTTATACATGAGGCCCCAGGTGTTTTAAGCTGATAACCAACAGCATCATTTATCGAAGCACTTCAATGCCTGAGGTAACATGGAAGATCAAAGTTTTGACTTAACTGTAGATAAATTTGTAAGTAAAATGCCCATATTTTTGAATAAGTCCCTTAACTGTACCACTGTAAAACAAATCTAACAATCAAATAGACGGCTGTCATGTCATTATAGCATATTTGTATAAATCTTGAGGACAATCTTACTATATACCAGGGTTCAAGAAACCCAAAAACAGAATATAGTGATCATCTATCAGACACATATAAGGTGACACCCTTAACCACATGAGCTCACGCATATAGAACATCCAACACAGAGCACTGAAAATACTGATTCCTGTACTGAAATCAAATCAAATCAATCAAAATCTTTATTGTAGCAATGAGAGATTGTACAACGAAATTTTCCAGTGCAGAAAAAATAAAAATTAAAACAAACAAAACATAATTACTCAAGTTACAACTAAAATAAGGGAATAAAATAAGTATCCAAAATTGTCCATAACAGTAGAACAATTGTTTCCACTCATACATACATACATACATTATATTGCATTTGTCTCTTATCTAATGTTAACTTAGAATGAAGGTGCACTCGATCAGATTGACCACTTAGCAGCATTCAGCATGGTGATGGCTGAAGGATAGAAACTGTTTCTCTGTCTATTTGTCTTAGTCTTTATAGATCTGAAACGTCTGCCTGAAGGCAGGCGTTCGAACAATGCATGTGATGGGTCCTGAAGAATTTTCTTGGTGTTCCTGAGACAACAGGAACTATGTAGTTATTCTAGTGAGGGGAGAGGACAGCCGACTGTCCACTGGGTGACCTTAATTACCCTGTGGAGCTCTTTCTTCTGTGCTACTAGGCAGCTGGAGAACCACACACAGAGACAGTAGACCAGGATGCTCTCTGCTGTGCAGTGGTAAAAGGACACCAGCAGTTTCTCAGGGATGTTGTTCTTTCTGAGTACCCTCAGGAAGTAGAGTCTCTTGTGGGCCTTCTTCACTACCTCAGCAGTGTGTGTTGCCCAGGTCAAGTCCTCCCTAATGGTGACTCCCAAGAAGCGGAAGTCTGAGACCCTCTCCACATAGTCCCCATTAATGATGAGTGGCTGGATTTTGAATGCCTTCTTCCAGAAGTCCACAATGAGTCTTTGGTCTTGGCTGTATTTAGGAGCAAATTGTTATTTCTACACCACATTGTCAGTTGCTCCACTTCATCCCTGTAGACAGACTCATCCCCCCCAGAGATGAGCCCTACTACCGTGTTATCATCAGCAAAATAAACAATCGTGTTACTGTAGTGAGCAGGAATGCAATCATGAGTGTACAGGGTGTACAGGGTATAGAGCAGGGGGCTCAGCACACAGCCCTGTGTTTGCCAGTGCTGAGGCTGATGGGTGTGGAGAAGTAGGGGCCCTCTCTAACCCTCTGAGTGCGATCACTTAGGAAGTCCTTGATCCAAAGCCAGGTGGAGTGTGGAAGTCCTATGTTTGACAGTTTGGTCACCAGTCTGTGGGGTAAGATGGTATTAAAGGCAGAGCTGAAGTCTATGAAGATCAGCCATGCGTAGCTCCCCTGCTGCTCCAGATGGGACAGAACAGTGTGGAGAACAGTGGTCACATGTGTCCAAATAAGAGGGGGCCTGGCTCAAGCCTGCAATGACCTACACCAGAGGTCTCCAACATGTCGCTGGCAAGCTACCGGTAGCTCGTATCTTCATTCCAAGTAGCTCGCCAAAGGGTTAATGAATCTTAAATAAATTTCAAAACTTGATTACTCAAATTAGGAGTGGGCGATCTTTCCAGAAAATCATATCATGATCCACAATCTAAATTGCAATCTATCTTTTCAATGTGGCATATACTTAAGAGAATATCTGGACTCAAACTAATCAAGAACTAATTAACACTTTATTTTAAATATCAAACAAAGTTGAATTCAATTGTTCTCTTGTTTACTAGCTAAGTGGAGTTAAGGAACACGTCCTGAAGCTGGCGAGTGAGTGTGGAAGGCCCATCCTCTCGGCCCGCTGAGAGTTTCATGGATTCGCACAAATAAGCATAAGCGAACTATGATACATTGCAAAATGAGAGAAGTCACAATATCAAGCAGAATATTCAAACAAATAGAAAAAAACCTGATCTAAATCCGTTAAATTGTTCTCTCATTTAAAATGGACAGACATACAGACAGATATTGGATTTTATGTATTATATATTAGTAAACCTTCAAAATAATGTGCAGTTAAATTCTCAACAGCATTCTCAGCATTTCTGGAGCTTAGTAGAACCAGATAACTATAAGAATCTCCACCAAGCAGCTCTGAAAATGTCTGCTTTGTTTGGGTCTACATACCTCTGTGAGTCTGCCTTTTCTGACATGAATGTCATTAAATCAAAGTTCAGAACAAGACTGACAGATGAACATTTAAATCACTCCATAAGAGTGAACGTAAGTGGCCACACTCCACCATACACCTCTCTTGTTGACTCCATGAAGTGCCAGTCAACTGACTAACTAAAAAACACATCACACATGCAACTGGACATGTGAATACTCTTGTGAAGTGAAACAGCGACATGAAACAAAATGACAAATGAATAAGTAATATCTGTGTATTTGTAATTGCATTGTTTTGTTTTGACAGCATTCATGTTTTAATCAAATAGAAAATGCATAGAGATATACAAAATGCACTTACAGGTGAACTAAATATTTTTTGTGATGTTTTAATGGAAAATGTAAGTTGTGGACACCAACATTTTGTAAATGTTCAGGCAAAACAAGCTTATTCAGTTTGTTTGTGTTGAAATAAGCTATGAGAATAAACGTTAGAAAAGATAAGTAGCTCTCAGCCATTTTCATTTTGTAGAAGTAGCTCTCAAGGAAAAAAGGATGGAGACCCCTGCCCTACACACTTAAATCAATGGAACTTAAAGTAAGAATGGCAATTATAGCACTAACAAAAAGGAGCCAAAATGTCAAGGGGTATGCAATTTTGCCATGAAGGTAGACAGGTAATGAAGATCCATTACGGTGCCAATCAGGGCAGCAACGATTGTACGGTCGCTGCTTATGTGTCTGCCGTTTTTGTCTGTTAACTTTGTCTTTTGCAACAATATCAGGATAACGTAGTCACAAGATTGGGATTGAACTTCATTTATCCTCAACCAATCAAGGACACTTATGTATGGATTTACCACTTATGATCCCTCCAATTGCAGACTCTGACTTGGGTCAGAGTTCAGCAGATGCCCTTTCCGGTCTTGTTTTATCCAATGTCAGATCACTGAGGAAGAAAATAAAAAAACTTAATAATCTTCTCACAACAAGGATTATTTTCTCTCTTCAGCATTTTGGTTTGTTGAGACATGGCTTAATGTATCAGTTCCTGAATCCACAGAACTGTTTTACAGAGCAGATAGAGATGCTGATCGTTGCAACAACCCTAAAGGCAGTGGAATTTGCTTCTACATTAATAGCAATTGGTGTACTGACATTTCCATATTATTGAAGCACTGCTCCAGCAATCTGGAACTATTTGCTATTAACTGTAAATTATTCTATTCACCTCAAGAATTTTCTTCAATAATTCTTGTTGGAGCTTACATCCCACATGACGCGAATGTGAATGAAGCACAGCAGTAGTTAGCAGATTACATCACTAGTTTGAACTAGTCATGCAAACTCCCTGTTGTAGGGTACAAAATCTGTACATTTTGTTCTGTATTTTCATTATATTTTGCTCAATACAACAACAGATGATCTAAATTCAGGACACATCAAAGCATATCCTCTTCCCTGTTGTACCTCACTTTTAAAACAGCTGTCCCAGCAAAGAAAGGAAGACATGCCAGTAGGTACTAAGCAACATCAAAAAAAAGTTTTATTGTTTGGGAAAACGGACAGTTAATTCATTTATCATATTGACAGTCAGTCAATCAGAATATCTAAAAATCACATCTTGCAAAACCCCCGGAAGAATTTTATAATAAATATGCCTCGTCTAAAGAGAGACATAGGAGGGATGAAGAAGAAGGGATGGAGACATCAGGAGAAGAGAACAGAGCAATGTCAACGTGCGGCCGTTTCCATCTGATTGTCAGAAAAGCATCTAATGAACAACTACGAGTGCTGGATCACAAGCCACCTGCGACATTCATCCTTTTCATCTTTACTTTTTCATAAGCTTTTTCTAAAGACTATATATATCCAGACTTTACTATCAGTCCTATTTTCTATTATTTTTTCTACTACTGTTATTATAATTCATGTAATAAATACCACGCTGCTTTTAACTTTCTATGCTTTGTCTTAATGTCTAGAGTGATTGAAGTAATAAGGTAGACTTCTTTTAGCATCTGGTGCAACTGGAGATTGCCATTACCTCTGTGCTGCAAGGTTTATTAAGGGCTGAGGGTGAGAGCTCCACCCAAAAGTGGGGAACAGTACATAAAGTAAGGCATTCTTGGCTGATAAATGGCCTATAGTCAAGGATTCTGAGCCTCTGTAAGTTTAAATATATTCTTGGAGACAAAAGGTAATATTTAGGTCTGAGATATCTTTAAAACATTGTATGTTGTTCGCGCTGATAAGTAAGTCTCTTGAAGTGCTGAGAGAGTGACAGGCTGTGTTATTCCTAAGGCACTTGTGTGGTTTAAAGTGCCAGAGGTTAATTAGCTGTGTGTGTGTCATTCATAAGGCACTGTTGAGTTTCTGTGTGTGCGTATAGCTATGTATACGTGTGTTTATCTTAAAGTCCAACAATAGACCAACCCGGTAACAAATATGAAAAGTACACTTACACCTAAGAAAGACTAAGTAGAAGGAAATACCATGATAATATATTTTTAAGTGGAGGGAAATACCACGATAATACACTCCCCTACTTTACTGCTTTTACACTAATGACTGCAGGTCCACTGATCCTTCAGTAAAAATCATTAAGTTCGCTGATGACACCACCATTATTATTCTAATTACTCATGACAACAAAACACCTTCTAGAAAAGAGGTGTCTTTGTCTTGTGTGTCGGTTTGCTTCCAACAGCGCAGAGCTCAATACCACCAAGACAGTAGAAATGGTCATTGACTTTAACAAACAGCAGTTACAGACTCTCCCACTAGACATTAATGATTCTGTGGTCAATATGGTGGAATCCTTCAAATTTTTGGGCACAACTATCACAAGCACTCTCAGCTTGGACATTAACACCACTTCCATCACTAAAAAGGAACAGTAGCAATTGTACTTCTTACACCAACTGAAGAAATTTAATAATTCCCAGCCAATCCTAGTTCAGTTTTACAAAGCCATAATCAAAATTTTAATCATGTCCTCCATTCTTGTCTGGTTTGTTCCAGCAACGACACATTCCAAAAATAAATTAAAGCATGTTGTGAGGTCTGCTGAGAAAATAATTGGCTGTGCTGTCCCATCTGTGGCATACCTGTACACTTCTCATGTCACTAACCATGTCATAAGGATCAACATGGACTCATCTCACCCAGCTCATCAAAAACTCCCCTCTGGTAAACACTTCAGGTCAATTAAAACTAAAACTAACAGACACCTCAATAGTTTGTTTCGTCAAACCAGTAACTTAGCCTGTCGTCTTTGTATATTCATGCGTTCTGTCATATACTGTATGAAGTTGTGTGTGCGTTTACAGTGTATGTATGTGTGTGCATGTGCAAACACACTATACACTCACACTTTCACTTGCAAATCACGATTTGCACATCTCCTTTATAATTATACTATTCTGTAAGTGTCTTTCAAGTTTTCTTTTTAATTTATGCTATTTATATTATTTGTACAGTGGAACCTCGGTTCACGACCATAATTCGTTCCAGAACTTTGGTCGTAAACCGAGTTGGTCGTGAACCGAAGCAGTTTCCCCCATAGGATTGTATGTAAATACAATTAATCCGTTCCAGACCGTACAAACTGTATGTAAATATGTAAAAATATGTAAAGATTAAGCACAAATATAGTTAATTACACCATAGAATCCACAGTGTAATAGTAAACTAATGTAAAAACATTGAATAACACTGACACAAAACACCCAGGCTCCTGATCAGCTACACGAGCTGGCTCGCTCTCTCTCTGTAGCACACACACCACCAAAGCCCCTCCTGCCTCCCTCCCTCCCTCCCTCCCTACCTCAGCTACAGGAGCAGGCTGGCTCACGCGCTCTCTCTCTATGTGTAGCGCGAGCGCGCACACACACACACACACACACCTATCCTCCCCCCATCCCTTCCCTGTCAGCTGCCCGTGCTCTCTCTGCGCTTGCTCGCTAGTGCTCTCTAATCTCTCTGTAGCACGTGCTCAGCATTTTTTTAAAATGAGTTTTAAGCACAGCAGAAAAAAAAGGAACAAATCCGAAGCGCTTGCAAAAACCAACTCACAAGCAAACAAAAATAACATTGCAGGAGATTACGCTATTAAACCTAAAGCCTGATCGCTGTAAACAATGTTGTTCAAATGAGTTTTAAGCACAGCAGAAAAAAAAACATCACACAAATCCGAACTTCATTTAAAAACCAACTCGCAAGCAACCAAAAAAGTAACATTGCAACAAATCACACGATGAAGTCCTCCATGTAAACAATTTTTAATGAGTTTTAAACACAAGGAAAAAAGCGAACATTTGAAAAGAGAAATGTAACATCGCACCTAATCGCTATGAAAAACTCCATCTGTAAACCTTTCATGAGTTTTAAGCACAAGGAAAAAGCGAACATTTGAAAAAGAGAAAATAACATTGCAACAAATCGCATTATGAACTAAAAAAATTACTTTTGAAAACTCCGTAATACAAAAACCACCAAGAAAACTAACCTTGCATGAAACGAGTTCTGGCATGAAGTGTTTTCCTTCAGGTGTTTTCTCTCTTGTGATTTCTTGGGTTTCTGGTGCTTTTAGCTGTTTAGCTGGTGGGAGTGAAAGCCTCATGCAGCCATTCCAAAAAGAACGTTCTTGTGACCCTCCACATTACTGGCAGTCTGGCTTTGTTTACATTATGCTGCTTGAAAACACGAGGGTTCTCAGATTGGTAAATGAGTAAACTGGTAAACAATTTTTCCACCTTTTGTAATTTCTTTCTTTACTTCGATTTCAATTTTCTTCAAAACTTTCTTCTGACCAATCTCCACTTGCTTAGAAGCCATAGTTAACTGCAAAAGCACACAAAATACTGTAGAGCACAAAGAGAGTGCACGTCTTATTGAAAACAATGAACAAGGAGCGGCTTTGCTTAAATGAAAAAGCATGGCAGCTCTCTTTCTCTCTCAGGCTGCCTGTGGGGAGGGGGATGGTTTCGCTTGCACTACAGATAGGCAGGCAAACACGTGCAGCAATCTCCTCCTCCCCCTTCCCAGCAGGCACGTGCTCGCTCGCTCTTTCTCTCTCTCTCTTTCTCTCTCTCTTTCAGCTCAGCTTGCAGGCAGGCAAGGGAACCTGGCTTGTTCGTATACCGAGTGTGTGGTTGTGAACCGAGGCAAAAGTTTGGCGATCTTTTTGGTCGTGAACTGAGTTGTACGTGAACCGGGACGTTCGTGAACCGAGGGTCCACTGTATGTTCTGTTATAAGCAGCTCCGAATCTGCTAAGTGAAATTCCTGTATATTAAGTAGTGATGAATAAAAGTGATTCTGATTTCGAAGTAAAGAACACAGGTTGATTTCTTTAAAAATTACAGAATATAACAAAAATATTTTTTTTTCTGAAAACAACATGGATGTGCTATTTTATAATATGAAGTCAATCTCAAGACCCTGATTAATACTCAGAGATATTCTTGGCTTATAATGGACATATATATTTTATTGCTTTTTTCACATTGGCTCTGGTGCCTTGAACACCCCATTTTAAATTACAAGAACAGGCACATCCTTTTTAAACATTTATAAAAAAAAATGCTTCACTTAGGAACACATTTCCTGTAGAGCTTCATGTATACCATTATTGTAAAAAATAACTAACTACAAAAATACCAAACTTATCCTTTAAAAGTAATGAGTAGCACTGCATTTTTGAAATTTTTAACATTATTGGTTATTTGAGAGGTTATTCTCTTTATGGTTTTCACATTCAGCATTGTCTTAATTCATTAACTGATTAAAATTTAAAGAATTCTTCTTATAGGACACCATCTAAAGATTGTATTCAACTACGATAGTCATTGTGGATGTTACATAATTTACTTCCTTTTCACACTGATTAGGAAGGTATGAAAAGGGGTTGGGGCAGGAGTAGAGCAGTTCATTTTAATTTATCAAATTACCAACAAATAAAGGAGTAAATTTAAATAAAACATCTATTGAGTTATCCTCTGTTTTGCTATTATTCATTTTGGCTGTTCCATTTGACTATGTGAGCAAAAAACAAACATCCCCTCATTCAATTTCCAAACCACTATATCTAGAGCAGTATTATAGGGAAGTTGGAGCCTGTCCCAGCAAGCATAGGGTGCAAGGCTGGAACAATCCTTGGCCAGAGAGTATCAACCCATGGCAAAGTGAATACAAAGACACAAACACCTACTTACACACATGAGCCAGTCTAATATTACAAATCTACTGAACCTGCATGTCTTTGGGCTCTGATTTACTTACAAATGAAATCTACTTTAGAGAGCCCCATGTGTCTCTTATTTATTTATTTATTTATTTGAGAGAAGGTAGCTAGGGATGAAGCTGGAAGGCAAGAGAAAAAGAAGAAGGCCTAAGAAAAGGTTTATGGATATGGTGGCAGAGCAAGATGCAGAGAATTGGAAGATATGGAAAAAGAAGATCCGCTGTGGTGACCCCTAAAGGGAGGAGCTGAAAGAAAAAGAAGAAGAAGACAGCCCTGAGGCATAGGGGAGCACCTTAATTCTAATCACGTCTTCACCATTGATAGTTTTCTAAATTTCTGCTTCTAAACCCTACAATCAAACAGGGATCAACTGGCTGGAGCCCCAACCCTTTTTATACATCTGTGTCTTTGATTTACACATAATATTTAATTATTGTGTAAGGGGCACTTAGTAACTACAGCAGTGATGCTGACCTGACTGTGCTGTTTATCACATCTTTTTATATTTACAGTATTTCTTTGTTTTATATTTGCATTTTTCATCATTTTTATTATTTATTTTTATGTTGTGTTGGTGTATATTATAATTGTTTAATTTTTTGCTGTAAATGGTGATATAAAAATGACACCTGCCTAACACAATGATCTTTGAGTACAATTTTTTCACTTTCCCATGTATTTGTAAAAGGTAGTAACAGTTGCTGTATGCTGTTGATTGACTGTCTTGTTAACTGAGCACATTTCTACAAATACAAACCCATTATTTAAGAATACTTTTTATGTGTTTTGCTCATTTTGATACATGAAATACATGAAATTACTGATATCTCATATCCAGTGCCTGACAGATATGCCACTCAGTACAAATGTATGCCAACCTTTTTAATTTTAAGAGGGATAGTTTATACTGTTGAGGACAAAATGAAAGTAAAATTGAACAGACTTTGGCTGTTAATTAACTTAAAGTAAATGATTTATACATTAATCAGTCAGTCGTTGTCTAACCCACTATTCCTGAAAACGGTCACAGGGGGTCCTGGAGCCTATCCCCTTTTTCATAGGACAGTAACAAACCCAGGACAGGGCGTCAGTCCGTCGCAGTGCATGCATACAAACCCACACACTCACGCACTAAGGCCAATTTTTAATGT
Source organism: Polypterus senegalus (assembly GCF_016835505.1). Lineage (NCBI taxonomy): Eukaryota > Metazoa > Chordata > Cladistia > Polypteriformes > Polypteridae > Polypterus > Polypterus senegalus. Next base: position 41,280,477 of record NC_053167.1, read on the forward strand.
TGCCAATTCACCTAACCTGGATGTCTTTGGACTGTGGGTGGAAACTGGATTACATGGAGGAAACCCATGCACACACCATGCTGCAAGGCAGCTGTGTTACCACTGCACCACCATACCACTTATTTATGATTTAAAACTGCTGTATTTGTTACAATTGTTACTTTTTGAATCAGACTACTTAAGTACACAGGAAGTTTGTAGATGCTTCTAAAGCCAGCAGTGGAATAGAAATTAAGGTTTTCTTACATTAACTTGCATTTGATACTTAGGCAAGAGAGAAGTTTTTCCCTGCAGATGTAAATTATTTCTAATACAGTATAACACCTTAAAAGTCACTGGCCTGGATATTTTAGCAAACCTTCTTATAACATTAATCATTTTACCAAAAAATGCTAGCTAGAGTATATCTGGCAGAATATGTTATTTTAATCATTACTAGTTTATTCAAATATTTGTTTAGTAGAAACAGCATATAAACAAATGGCAGTTGTTCCTCTTTTCACAAGTTACAATACCATTCGCTTTGCATGTATGTGTTGTGCAAACTTTAACAGAATGTGTCATACAGGGTGCCAAAAAAACCAAACTTTGTTTTAAAAGTCAAATGGTGCTTTGTTATACTTTATTAAATAAACGCTAACCCTATTAATTTATTGTATAAATAAATGTATCGTTCAATATTTCTAAAATATTAGATGTTAAGGTTGATGTCATAATATTAATTCTTTTTAATGGCAGATGCATGCACAAGTGAAGACGTGCGTTTATTTCTCTTACTGTTGCATTGTAAGTGCATGAGTACACACGTTGTTGGCTAGATGGATGTGTATGTACAGTGTATGCTTTAGATATAACTTGTGGCTATGGTGGATGTTACAGATTAAAGCGGATAAAGTCATATGGTTACTAACTGCAAAACACATCTGTACAGAAGGACTAAAAGCCTTCCCGGTGACGTCACTTGACTAAACACCCACCCTTCTCCACTTGGAAAACAGACGTCTAGCAGTGTGCGTGAGATAAAGAAACTGGAAACAGCAAGGCGCACTCTTTCACTCCGCGGTAAGATGCCTGCTTACTACATCCTTGATAAACTGTTTTTCCTCTTTTTAGAAATGCATAATAATTATGTTGGGTGTTAAATGACTTTTAATTGTCTCATCCGAAATGCATAAAAACTATGCTGAATATTGCTGTCTTTATTTAGTATTAATCCAGATGTGATAACATCTATTTCCATTGCAGGAGTAAATGGCTTTAAGTAAACTGCAATTGGAAATAAGGTAATTATATATCTTTTTGAAACATGTGTTGGACACAGAGGACATTGATTTTTATAGCGCCCGTATGCTTAAATCCACTGAGCACGATTGCTTAAATCTATCCATCCATTTTCCAACCCACTTATCGCGGAGACCGCTATGTTTCTTTATTTACGAATTATATGCCCATTCATCTATACATGTTCTGAAACATTTTGTATTGTCATAAAGGTTTAAAAATGTAAAACACAAATATCTGTCTGCCTTACAGAGACTTTCATTTCTGCCCGTCCATAATTTTGTATGCGGTATCTGCCTGTCATTCGGGATTGCCCCATCACATAATCGTTAACATGTTTAATCGCCGTTAATTAATTTCTAAACAGCAGTGCACATTTTCATTTTCAAATGTACTAATTAGATATGGAATTACTTTTTACTCTAATCATCAGACTTTAAGTTTAGTAAATTACAAGAATTGTATGTATGAAATGTAAGTCTTTTTGTTCAATGTCAATGAAAAAATGTAATTTTACCTTTATTTAAAGTAGTAGGAGTACAAAATGAGTCAGGATTTGTTTATGCGTTGAACGCTTTTATTCAGACATCGAGCAAATAATCTCCTTTTATAAATCCGAGGTAGGATGTCTTATTGAACGCTGTCTTTCTGTGTATATGTATTTTTTTTATTTACAATCAAAGTAATCAAGGTGATAATGAAAAAAATGCCTGTTAAACTAGCATAATTTTACGAGCTTAAACTTTTGTTTTGCTTTAACTTCTTTAAAAAGTACTTGTGTTCTCGTTGTTTTAGAAAGAATACGTCAGCAAGTGGCTTTTTAATACACGACGCGATGGAATCCGTTACACTCCGTGCCGAGTGAGAAGAGAGGAGCATCTTTTTAAAGCCCATGGCTATGGAGAATTCAAGTATCAACCCCCCCAACGGGTCGTGCTCTCCGCTTTGTGAGCGCAACTGGACGGATTTTAACTGCTCCATTCCTGGACAATGTTTCTACCCGAACTTTTATGTCTTGCTGCCCGTCATCTATTCTGTGATTTGTGCCGTAGGGTTGACTGGCAACACCGCTGTCATCTACGTTATCCTTAAGGCTCCCAAAATGAAGACGGTTACTAACATGTTTATTTTAAACCTGGCCATAGCCGACGACCTGTTCACCCTTGTTTTACCTATCAACATAGCCGAACACCTCTTACAATATTGGCCTTTTGGTGAAGTACTCTGCAAAATTATCCTTTCCATCGATCACTACAACATCTTCTCGAGCATTTACTTCCTGACGGTGATGAGCATCGACCGGTACCTTGTAGTGCTCGCCACTGTGAGATCCAAAAGAACCCCCCATCGCACTTACAGAGCTGCCAAGATAGTAAGTCTGTGTGTCTGGGTTCTGGTTATCCTCATCGTACTGCCCTTCACCGTGTTCGCCGGGGTCTACACTGTTCCGGAGGAGCCAGACCGCAAGAGCTGCGTGCTCAGTTTCCCTGGCTCCGAAACGTTTTGGGTTAAAGCCGGCCGAATTTACACTCTCATTCTGGGGTTTGCAATTCCAGTGTCAACTATCTGCATCTTATACACGATGATGCTTTACAAACTACGAAACATGCGTTTAAACTCCAACGCGAAGGTGCTGGACAAAGCCAAGAAGAAAGTCACCGTAATGGTTTTCATCGTCCTGGCTGTGTGTCTGTTTTGCTGGACGCCTTTCCATCTCAGCACGATAGTAGCACTGACCACTGATCTGCAAACGACCCCCTTGGTGATCGGAATTTCCTACTTCATCACCAGCCTCAGCTATGCGAACTCTTGCTTGAATCCTTTCTTGTACGCGTTTCTAGACGACAGCTTCAGGAAAGCTTTTAAGAAAATGTTGGAATGTAGACCTGCTTAAACAGGGCACGTTATAGCGCCTGGCATAATGTGCCATGTGAGGCTCCTGGATCTGAAAATACCAGTGTCTGGGACGGGCGGATATGAGGATGGCTAACTGGAAATACACGGAGACACGGTTTATTTCAGATATTGATTTAATTAGTAAAATAAAATCGCTATCATTTGTGGATCACATGCGAATGTTCGTTTTTGCCTTTTAAATTTGGATTACAGCTCATTACCTTAAAATAATCATAGGATTGTTTTTAAATTATTGAATTATAATTATAAAGACACTTTAATAATTTCAGTTCTAAAGTGTAATGCATATTATTAGTTAAATGAAACAATAACATTTTTCAAATTATTTAAACTATGCATCACGGCTAATATTTGATGTATACTTCCTAAAATCTTACAATTGTCAATGAAGAAAAAAAAAAAAAATCAAACGTGAAATTCTTAATATATTAGGGTTTATCGCCATCTTGTGTGGCCTGCTGGTATGAACGTAGCATATTTCATGATTTTATTGATAAAATACTAAGAGCATGGCACACATTTTTATTTTGTAATTATTTACATCAAAATAGATATTGTCTTTGGTGCAGACATTCGTACCAGATGGCAAAAACTGTATCCTTTTTCAGTGTTCAACATGTTTTATAATGTTCTCCTGCAGCATATATTTGAAACCTTTCAGCTTTACAGTATCAATGTATCTTTTACATTATGTAAATGTCACTTAAAACATTCTGTGATTTCCAGAGTCTCATAATATATTGTCATTAAAAAAAGGCTTTTAAATAACTTGTGTTGAACTTATGTGCTGCATAAAAAGGCAAATGTACTTAAAATGGTTCATATTTTTGAATCAATGTAAGTCTGAATGTACTATAATTATGCCATATTAAATATAAAAAGTAACTGTATATAAGAAAGCTTTGGTAATTCTATATTTTTCTGCTTTTCAAATGTTTCTTTGAGTATGTGAAAATGCAAATTTTGACAGTAGAATTAATTAAAATAATTGCTGGATTCACTTTTGAATGATAGTTGTTTTTATGCCTCTTTATTTTTGTTTTCCAGCAACATATGGCATAAAACAATTAAAAGAATATTTAAAATGTGCTGTGCTAACATTTACTACTACTACATTTTCTGCATGGAAAATAATGACAATGAATATATTTATTATATTTATCATAAATGCAGTTTACCAGAATCTTCATGTAAATTACCTGTTTTGTCATATGAGTTAAATAATAAATGTGCCCAAAAGCAGTTTTATTTTGAGTTATTTATAATTTTCAGCAAGTTACTCTTTATATTGGAGACTACACATCAAGTAGCAGTTCTTTTTTCAATATGATTTACAGAATAGCACTTTGCAAATGGGACCTTTTTATAAGGGGCAACTACAGGTACTGTGTGTGAGAGTGAGTTGGCATTTTCTACAAAACTCCTCTCAATTTGCTGGAGCCAAAAAACGTTTCAGAAGCATGCATGCAGGTGATGCTGTGCCGGCTCCAGTGTATCCCATAGATGTTGCAAATTTTATCCAAATAGCTTGCTCCTGTTTATCCCATAGAGACTGAAGCTTGATTGAAACCTTGTGACTGGAGACATCATTTCTAAATTCTGTCTTGGACGTTTGTCGTCTTTTGGCAAATTACATTATCCCACTGAAAAATCCCACCTGAAACAGGTATGGTACTATGGACTGAGAATTTGCCCCAAGGGATATGAGATTTTTGCTATGTTCTGCTTATGCCATCAATATGAATCATCAGAAATTGTGATTTATCTGATCAGACACTATTTTTAGGATCATTCAGTGTCAAGTACTTGAGTCTTTGGGGTACTAAAAGCACATTTCTGATTTTCTACCAAGAAGAATGAAACATATTCTGTTTTTTGGTAGCCATACCTCATCTGTAACAAGTTATGTTGACTTAAGCATTCTAATTTGACTCCTTCAGAATCTTAGTGGACTGGGTGCAGCCCCATTATTTACTCTGTACAAATCTCCCATCACCAATTCATCAACTTTCTGATTGTAAAACTGTTTTTTGCTGGTTGTTCAATGTGTACTGGTCCATCCTTGATAGATCCATATAGTCATACTGTTGTGCTTAGCCCATTAATTCAATATCCTGTTAAAGGCCATTTAAATCAGTAGTTTTGCCTGTTCTTGCTCTGAATTACATGCATAGTCTATACATGCCTTCATATTTGCTTTAGGTATAATTCTTGGTTTGCATAATAATCAGTCTTTTATATCAAAAGACAAAGCAAGCGATTTTTCAGTTAAATAACATTGCAGAATGATACACAATTTTCCATTGATTTCCTAAAATGTTTACTTATATAAGTATAATATCCTTCAGCAATACTGTCCAAAGATTTTACAAGCTGAACTTTTGCTGCATAAGGTGCATCTTTTTATGTCATCTTATTAGAGCTGGATAACATCATTGTGCAATGCTGCACACTTAAAGCACCATGAATTATTACAGTAAAGTTTCTATTTTTCTATTCTATTTAAGCGCCTTGAGCATGGAAAAGGTGCTATATAAATAAAATGTATTATTATTATTATTGTTATTATTATTATTTACATACTTTCAAATTCTTAAAAAAAATAGCATTTTCTTTTGGCTGTTCCCGTTAGGGGTCACCACAGTGGATCATCTTCTTCCATATCATTCTGTCCAATGCATCTTGTTCTGTTACACCATCACCTGCATGTCCTCTCTTAGCACATCCATACACCTTCTCTTAGGCCTTCCTCTTTTTCTCTTGCCTGGCAGCTCTATCTTTAGCATCCTTCTTCCAATATACTCAGTACCTCTCCTCTGCACATGTCCAAACCAATGCAATCTCGCCTCTCTGACTTTGTCTCCCAACCGTCCAACTTGAGCTGACCATCTAATGTACTCATTTCTAATCCTATACTTCATCGTCACACCCATTGCAAATCTTGGTATTTTTAACTCTGCTAACTCCAGCTCTGTCTCCTGCGTTCTGGTCAGCGCCACCGTCTCTAACCCAGATAGCATAGCTGGTCTCACTACCGTCCTGTAGACCTTCCCTTTATATTGTGCATTTTCAGAGAGAATTAATTGTGCAAGTTTGTAATTATTTTAAATCCCTTCAGTCTATTGGCCTTGGTTTTTCAAAGATTTGCATTAAATGGAACCTGAATAAAAGCAACTGTCACATAATTCCAGCACAATAAGTACCTATACAACAAATGAGTAAGTGGAAGTAAAGGAATGACTTCTTTCATCTATTCCCCATAAGATACTAAAAATAATGTAAAAAATATGGATGGTTAAACAAAGTGTGTAATATCATACTCTCTCACACAACTGTACATGTCTGTGCTTATTGGGACATACAAATCATGAAAATAAGATTGTTTATAGACATGCTCAATGCTATTCGTGTTTGACAAATTTTTTATTTTTAAAAGACACCAAGGGAATAACATCAACAGTAAACAGTACTAATTGCAAATCATTATGTACTGCAAACTAGCTGATTAAAAGTAAAAATGTAGAGCTAAACATTAGAATTATGGAGAAGAACAATGTCAGTTTCTACGCCTGTGAAACAAGTTGTAAATATAATTTCATTTCACCAGCAATATCAAATCGATTTTACACGAAACAGCAAGAGCATAGTTACTTTTTCACGTGAGCCTTCAGGATATTGTTGTTTATTTTTAAATAAATAATGACAAACTAAAAACTGCTTACCCATATGCATTCACTGTCATTATACATATATATCAATATGGAATTCTATGACATTTCAGATATTAAAACCCTCACCGCAAAACCCAAAACTATTCTGTGGGTCTGGGACTCATAAGTAACGGATTCCTAAAATGGGTTCATTTTGCCTAAAAGCTTTGGTTACTGCACTAAAACTAAATGAGGTAAGTATTTTGTTTTGAAATAAAATTTCCTTTGCCCAGTAGAGAAAATATAGCAAAGGGAGGAGATAATTTTGAGAGCAATCTGAAAAGAGTACAGTGGTTGATTATGTTTATTGATTGATTTAAACAACAAACCTCATATTGTCATGCTGGGACCCATCTTTTTAATTAGGTGAATGAAGACTGACTGAATTCCATTTCTATGTTAGCAATCAAAAGTGAATGGGTCCAAAATGTCACACATTGTTACAAATTGCTCCTCATATAATATACAGTAATATACAAATAATAGTTTAGTTACTGTTTAAATAATATATAAAAATGTATAAGCACACATTTCATTTTTACTTATTATTATAATTTTAATACAGTATATTTCATAAAATGATAAATGTTATGAATTTAAATATTTTACCATACGACAGCAGATTCCCAAAATTAACCTGCAAAAAAGAAAAAGGGATACCATATCTGGTCCTCATTTTTCCCCAATAAAGATTTTGCTGCACTTGAAACTGATGACAATGGGTCTTTTCTAATATTTATATATTCAAACTGTTCTGTTGCAACTTGTTAAACCTGTTCATTTATTAAGATTTGCAGTTTAGCTCCATCTAGTGGGTATATCTGGCATTTTCCCAACCTTCCCCTTGCCATATGAGGTAATGAGGAAGTTAGCTTAGAATCAGGAAGGCTGCTATTCATGGGCACGGAAGTGAACCAGTCGAATCCACTGTCATCCGCCCTGATCTTCACAATTGTGACAGCATTGCCCGTATGTTTTACTTTACTTTAAGTTACCTTTCCTTTTATACATATTTGCAGGCAGAAGTAACTCCTTTAGAAGTTTATTAATAATCTGCATATAATGGCAGTAATTTATATTTGAACAATACCTTTGTTATTTAATACTGTATAAAGATACTTAGTGCTTCGTATCTTTTTTTCCTCTGTTTTAGTTTCAACCTTTTAATTCAAATAAATCTGTGGACAAAGAAACAACAGTCTATATAGTTTTGGATAATCAGCGCTAGGTTGAATATGAAACAGAAAAGTACAGAAATTGCATAGGTGTAGTTGGAGGTAGGGCGGCATGGTGGCATGGTGGCGCAGTGGTAGTGCTGCTGCCTTGCAGTTAGGAGACCCGGGTTCGCTTCCCAGGTCCTCCCTGCATGGAGTTTGCATGTTCTCCCCGTGTCTGCGTGGGTTTCCTCCCACAATCCAAAGACATGCAGGTTAGATGGATTGGTGATTCTAAATTGGCCCTAGTGTGTGCTTGGTGTGTGGGTGTGTTTGTGTGTGTCCTGCGGTGGGTTGGCACCCTGCCCAGGATTGGTTCCTGCCTTGTGCCCTGTGTTGGTTGGGATTGGCTCCAGCAGACCCCCGTGACCCTGTTCGGATTCAGCGGGTTAGACAATGGATGGATGGATGGATAGTTGGAGGTACGATATACTATATATCTCTGCAAAATTCTAGCTTGCCCCTTTTTGTTGCACTTATAAACAGAAGTAACCTTGCCAGGCTTTTCTCTTTCAGGATGCAGAGAGTTGTGCTTGAAAGTAGCTGCTGAAGATTCCCAGCATTGATCATGAGAACAGCTGTATTGAATTACACTGGGCCCTAGCTACCTGAGGGTCTGTTCTCTGGTTAAGTGCCTCTGCCATGTGTTGCTGTGTTGCACTCGTTCCCTGAGCACTGAAGTTTCTCATTTTTTCCCACTCATATGTGGCTTTTATTGATATCCTAGCCAGTTAGACATGGTTTTCTTTATATCAATACTGTATCTCTTAAAATGAAGCTGCTGTAACATTAACTCCTGTCTTACTTATTACCAAAAGAATAGTTTAATAAGCACTTTTATTACATACTAATTGTAATGCTCAGTGCATATCTAAACCAAAGTTTAAAGAAAATGAGAAATAAATATTTATGAGGAAATGACAACTGAGCATAGAAATCAAATACAGTGGAACCTCGGTTTGCGAGCATAATTTGTTCTGGAGACGTGCTTGTAATCCAAAGCACTCGTATATCAAAGCGAATTTTCCCATAAGAAATATTGGAAACTCAGATAATTCATTTCACAACCCACAAATATTTATATCAAAATGATTCATACAAAATATAAAGTAAAAATACGTAAAACAAAATAACCTGCACATTACCTTTGAAGAGAACCGTGGCTGGTGTGAGATGAGGGAGAGGAGAGGAGGAGGAGAAGAATTATTGTGTAGGACGACTTTCACTCTAACTAACAGAATCACTGCTATCTGTTGGCTCACTGGAATCTTTTTCTTTTTTTGCGACTTTAACAAGGAAACCTATCCAATGACAGTTGCTTTTGTCTGAAGAGTCACTACACTTGGACACAAAATAAAAAAATGCTTTATGCACTGTAAGGCTTCTAAACTCTTTTGAGATTCCCCACCAATGGGACAACACACGTAAGAGCATCCTGAAGCAACCGCAGGCTCCCAGCGCTGTAGCAGTTCACCGTAAAAGTGAATCAGAAAAGATTGTGGTCAAGCTATAAGCACCTGCCATCGATGGGTGATGCAAGGAACATTATAAATGCAAGAGCACAGTATTACTTGGCCACTAACTTGGTCATGACCCTGCCTGATTGCTGTGTCTCTGTATAGGAGAGCAGTAGATCCCACTACAATAAATAACTGTGCTGTTCCTGTTTCACGCTGAATAAAGATGGTTTTGCTAAAGTACTGAGATTCAGCCTCGTGTTTTGGGGTGCATGACAGGGACTCGCATGTTACAGCACACACACGTGGTCACCATGCTGTAGTAAATAGTATATGCTCATTGACTATATGAGTGAGGCATGCCGAATGAGAACGAGCATGGGAGACGATTACCCACAATCCCCATGTGATGCTCGGCAGACAAAGCGTATATGTACTACTCATATTGCAAGACCTCGCTTGTTTATCAAGTTAAAATTTATTAAAAATTTTAGCTCGTCTTGTAAAAAACTCGCAGACCATGTTACTCGCAATCCAAGGTTATACTGTATGTGATTTTCGAATGATTGAAAAAGTAGACATTGTGTTCAAGATTAAAATGAGTGGCAAATTTAGTATGATTTAGATCAACAGAACTACCTGAAGATTAGTAAATCACAAATCTAATTATCCAGAAATCTCAGCAAGAATTAATCTTCCTGGATTTGTTATTATGTTGAAAACCTTAGGTGGACATTTTGAAGAGTACATCTCAAAATATCTAGATATAGATTATGTAGATATGAAAAATAAAATCTAAAAGCTTGTAGGGTAGTGGTTAAGTCATTAGTGAAAACTCACTCCCAACTCTAGCCATCTTTGTTTCCTTCTCAGACTGGTAACTTTCTGTGCACTGCTTGTACATTCTCCTCCTCCACAGGCTGACTTTTTCTCCAGAACAACTTGTAATGTAAAACTGGAGTCACAAAATAGATGGATGGATAGCAAAGTCTGCAAGCAGCCCTGAAAGGGGGGAGTGTAGCCTATGAAAGCAACAAAAAATCAGTATGATTGCAGTGCAGCAAACATTACATGAGCAAAATAAACAGAATTAAGTAAATAGTCAGGGAAGGAAGAAGATTTTTTTTAACCTAAAACACAAAATGAAAATCATATTTTTGCTGATCTCACATGGATGTTAAAATCTGATTTAATTTTGAGAGCAGTGACACTGTTATACTTTTGAAAATACTTACCAGCAATATTTAGAATGTGACAAGAATCCATTAGGAATTTTAATACAGCTCAAAAAATAAAATGTGATCTAAGGAAGAAACCACATTTTTATAAGTAAGAAAACCAGTGCCTCGTTCAAACACTAAATATTTTTTCAACTTGTGAGATATGATGCGCAGGTAAATAGTGACTGCAATGCTATTTTTATTGCCTTGCAAAAAGCATAAACCATTGATGAAGGGATGAGTATTTATATAATGAAATTATTTGGTTTCTTGCCATTTAAAATTGTGTAAAGTGTGCTTTAGAGAAATTACAGTATTTGCTTCCTTCTGCCATAAAAGATGGTATCTGTTCATCTGTTTACCTATATTCTAACCACTTTATCCAGTTTAGGTTTGTAGAGATTTGGTATTTCTCTTTGCAACACTGAGAGCATTGATAGATTCAACTTTTATCACAGACCAATGTAACAAAAGAATTATCATATTAGTAGGAGGCTCAAATTCGGCATCATTTTCAGAATTTGCATGTTTGAATGGAATTACAAAGATAGCTACTAGACATCTATAAGTCATCCTACAGGTTTGCATCCATTAACAACATTTAGTCATTTTTAACATGCACACATTAATTAGCACACTTGCATGGTTGAAGTTTGTAATTAAAAAAATGATAAAGTTAATATTAGTAGAGCAAGAACATTTACTAAATGGGCTGACTCCTTTATCCAAGGTGACTTGCAACATCTGAGAGATATAATTGGTTACATTTCTTTTTGTTTTTGCAGTTGGAACACAGGCAGGTGAAGTGACTTGTATATGGTTACACAGAGTCAGTAGTAGGATATGGCAAAGCCTAAACCACTGCTCTGCACTATCTGTATTAGGCCTCAAGGAAAAACAGCCAGGTCAAAGACCTCTATATTTTAGGTGAGGTGCATGGGCCTTATTTATGCACGGATTCGAATGTGAAAATAAGTGTGTGCCAACAAAAAAAAAAAAATCAGATTTATAAAACATTTCTATGCAATTTACCGTTTATAAATCACAATCACCTTGTAAATATGCATACATGAACATGCCTTGAATGCTGCTCTGAAACATCCAGATACAGACCACTCTAGGCAACCTCATACATATGCAATTATGATGATGCAGAACTTCATTGGCCGATATAGTAGCCTCCCTCCTGATTCATTTAGACCCCACAACCTGAATTCAAGAGTTTCTAGCTATGCTCCGTAACTGAGAGCTCCAAGATCATTATAGCATCTCTCCTCTGTGCCCTGGGGGTCAGAGAAAGGCATAAGGTGTCAGTATATGTAATGATGTGGATTGCTGCCTGTTGCAATGAATAGTACAGGCCGTATGAAAAACTGAGGGTTTAGCCAGTTACATTACCCACAAGCTATTTACCATGTATAGTACCGCCATATCTTCCAAAACTACTTTGCTTAGTTTCTCAGCATTAGAAAAGAAGAGGAATGAGTGAACACAAGATATGTTACAGAGGTGAAAGTAGTAATGTTTCTTAATGTGCTTTAAGTGGGCAGAATAAGAAAGGGAGGAATAAAAAATGACACCAAGATTCCTTGCATCAGAAGAAGGTCTGATGAGATCACTGTCAAGAGTGTCTGAAAAGGAGCTCATTTTCTTAAGTTGCACTTAAGGGCCAATTTGCAGGAATTCAGTTTTGTTGCCATTTAATTTTAAAGAGTTCTGAATTGTCAAGGTTTTAATTACGTTGAGGCAAGTTGTGAGCTTAGAAAGCCCTGATGAAGTTTCACTTTTAACATTGAAATAAAGTTGAGTATCATCTGAATAAAAATTATAACCCAGTCCATATCTACAAATAATATTACCAAGGGGAAGTACTGTATATAGATACAGAAGAGCAGAGTGCCAAGGACAAATCCTTGAGGAACTCTTTGTATGACTGGAGCTGAGCTGGATCTTTTGTTGCCCAAGACTAACAGACTATCACCTATCAGTCAGATAGAACTTAAACCACAGGAGGGCAGGGCCAGAGATTCCCAGCATGTTCTCCATTCTGGACAGAAGAATGTCATGTCTGACAGTGTCAAATGCTGCACTGAGCTCTAAAAGAATTAATATCCTGGTTTGTCCAGAGTCTGCTGCCATAAGCAAATTGTTGATTACCCAAAGCAGAGCAGTTTCACAGCTGTGCTGCTTCCTGAAACCAGACTGAAAGGGTTCCATCAAATTATTAGGAGTTAAGTAACTGGTGAGTTGCAACAACATGCTCAAGAGCCTTTGCAGTGGCAGTTCTACATTAAATTGCTCCCCGGGCGAGACTCCCTCCCGGCACAAAAAAAAAAATAACATGACAAAACTACACATTTTGTACACACCACACGTTTTTTTGTAGTAATTCCGTCATTCCGTAACAGACCAATTTTTGCAAAAATAAATAAATAAACTGCTCATAACTTAATTATACTCTGTACAAACCAATATTATTTAAGAAAAAATATTTTAAATTATTAAGAATAATATACAAATAAAATATAGAATAAATCACACTAAAGAAAATTAAATTATTTCACTGCAGAACAGAAAACACAAACTGAAACTAAAATCTGACATTTCTGGCCTTTCTAGATGCAAAGTCATCAATAATGGCATCATATGAGATATGCTCCCCTACTGAATGATTAATGCTTATGACAGCAAGGCCACACAAACAATGGAAATAAATAATAACTGTACTTGCAACAGTTTTGTTGCAAAGCATAATTTTGTGGTTAAATTTAATTAGATCTCGTGTTGTATACACTGCTGAAAAAACAATAGAACCCTGCCCAAAAATAACAGAAAATGTAATGGATTTAATGGTTATAATGGGAATTGTATTGGTTTTAATGGTAAGTATAACAGTGTCTGCTGGTATATGATGGATTCTATTGGTGGGTGGGATGGTAAATCCTATTGGAAAAGTGCCCAAAACACACTACAATAAGGAATTTTGTAATAGTTTCACTGGAAAAAAGTTAATGGTTCACAATGGTATTTAATAGAAACCATTAGAATTTCTGTGATGGTTTGTATATTAGGCTTTTACTGTGGTTTTTTTTTTTTTTTAGCAAGGTAAGCATAGCATGCATCATAAGCAAGAAGGCTAACAAAGTAAGAGTTAACGTTATACCACTAATTAACACAATGACATGAATAACAATCATACAGAGAGAATATTGTTGCATACCTTTATCTTTTGCCCGTTTCTCCTCATCATCTTTTCTTTTTTTCCTAAATTGGGCACCTGACAGCTTTGGCCTTTTTCTCTCCATCGCTGTGTTTACTAAGTAATCGGCAATCAACAGATTTCCCATCATCCCCCAACGCTGTCACTCACGACCAGAAGTCAAGACTAAACCAATTCACCTCCACATCATAATCGTTTTTATTACCTATTTTTATTAGCCATTTCACACAATTAAATAAATAAATAAAATGTGCCAATTATTGGTCTGTGTTTAAAATATTTTGAATGAAATGTGCGTTATTTGTAAGAAAGTCAGGTGTCACTGACATAGTTTAGCCCCCCTCCTTCTCCGCTTCATTTGGGAGAGGTGAACTGTACTCTGCGCCTCCTCCCCCCCAACCCCCCACCGCCCCTCATCCCCTCTCCTCTCCGCTCGCTCAGCATCTGTGCGGCTCCTTCAGCAGCAGGGGCGGCGCAGGTATCATAGATAATAGAAAACCGCTTAGCGGCACAGATGATTTTTTTTTTCTTCCAAGTTCGTGTGCCACCCCCCACGTGTCATGAAAAAATGCCGCCCCGGGCGGCTGCCCTGTTCGCCCATGCCTAAAACCGCCACTGAGCCTTTGACAGAAAATGTAAGTGAGAAATAGGCAGAACTTTGTCAGAATCAAGACAACTTTTTTAATATTGGGAAGCAAAAGTGACAGGCATGAACCCATGTCAAAGAATGTATTTATTATTGTTGTAACAGTCATGATTATGGCATGAAGATAGGATTTAAGAAGTGTGGTGGGAATGGGGTCCAATACACAGGTAGTGGGCCTCATTCTACAAAGCAGGCTATTAACAAATGAACTGTGACTGGTGAAAATCTGGAAAAAGAGCTGAATGGAGTGGGAAGACAGAGAAAGACATAAATGGATGATTTATTTATGTTAGTTGAATTATTTAGATCTTTAATTTTATTGCGGAAAAAGTGGGGGAGTTTTTCATAGACTTCAGTATAGGAGGTAATTGGGCCAGATGTAGGTTGAAGTACTTTATTAGCTAGGGAGAACAAAACCCTTGGGTTACGATGGTCACTTTGTCTTATTCTGCCATAATGTGTGTTCTTGACTAAAGTTAGTGCATCCCTGTAAGCCTTTTGATTGTCAGAGAAAGTCTGGATGTTTACAGTGAGGCCAGTCTTACGTGACATTCCCTCAAGGCATCAGTGAGCTGCCTTCATAGACCGCAACTCTGAATTGTACCATGGAGCTGAATGCTTAAAGGAAACCTTCTTATATTTTAAAGGAGCTGTTTTATGTAGTGTATTATAGTGGTCAACAAGATTATATAGTGTTGGTGAAATAGATGAAGATATAAAAAGATCAGAAATGGAACTAGCAAGGATAGAAGGACAGATATTTTTAGAATTTCTGAAAGAATTTTGACTTTTACAGGTAAGAGGAGGGAGAGGTAATGAGACTTAAAAGTACTGCTTTATGATCAGAGAGTCCCAAATCACTGCTATAAGTTCTGCTGACAGATAAGCAAGATATGCAGATCAGGTACAATATATAACCACAAGAATCAGTAGGAAAATCATCAACATGTTGCATCAAGTCAGAACAGTCCAGTAAGGACAGGAATTAGTTTCTCAGCTTACATGTAGCAAAGTCAATATGGATTTTGAAATTGTCAAGAAGAATGATTCTCTGCAAAAGGGAACTTAAGTGGGTTAATAATTCACTCAGATCAGATAAAAAGACACATTGTATTTTGGGAAATGATTGAGAACAATGAGTATGATAGAACCTGATTTTGTTATTAGCTTAAAAGCTAGACACTTGAAAGACAATGGGCAGTGAACTTTGATTCTTTTGATGTTTAATTCCACTCTAACCATTACTGTGACTCCTCCACCTTGTCTTGAGCAGTGAGGCTCTGTTAGATGCCCTTAGTCCAATATGAATGCAGTCAGGTGCTCCAGTTATGTTAGGGGAACCAGACACAGCTGCAAGTTGCATTTTTATTTTGGCAAAAACATGTTACTGTATGTTTTATGTACGTGCACCCACACCATACGAAAACTGATTTTAGCACCTCACTGGTTCTGTAAAGGCTTCTAGCACAGCCAGCATGACAGAGTGAAGGTTGGCTGAGATATTCCTGACCTGTCAGCCAGTTCCCTTAGAAGTGACAGCAAGTAGCTGAAATAAATTGATGAAAAAACAAAAATATTCTTCAGTGTAAATATGTAGCATTGGCCATCTTAAAAAGGAAAAAAAATACAATCTGTACATCATATTCAACATTTTTGAGGTTTAATGTTTGTCACGTCAACACACATTCTAATACTGTGTTATGAATTATTATACACTTGAGATGTAATTTACCTGGTTGATCAAGGGCATCATTAGTTCCTAATTTCTCAAAAATTTTGCTCATTATTGTGTCCAAGAAGTGTCAACAAGCAATTTAGCTGTGTCTGGAATTACATCCTGGCTGACATATAAACCATTACATCTAAAACACTATCAAATGGTAAATAAGTACCATATATATTCGCGGATAATATCTCCTGCAGATAAGTTGGGACTTGATTTTGCCATATAATTTCGGGTATTTTATAATGTTAGTCGTATAAGTCGAATGCAGAAAACTCACGCTATTGGTCCAAGAGATTATGATATGCTAATGCAAACCTGAGACAGTACCCACGGAGCACACTGGCGTTTTTTTCTATGTGGGTGCGGCAATGCACTGTATCAGTGCGTGCTCCTAACCTCTCTCTCTCTCTTTCTCTATTGTGCCTACGTGACCATGCAGTAATATTCTAACTATTCCGAAGCAACATTTGCACTGATCTGTGTTTTTTAAATCTCACACCCTCATAACCTTTATCCTTAGGGCATCCCTTGTCTACAAAGAAGCATTCGATCAGAAGAAAATATGAAGCTGGTTTTAAATTAAACGTCATTGAAGTAGCAAAAGAAATTGGTAATTGCGCTGCTGCAACAAAATTCGATGCGTCTGAGAAACTAATGCGAGATTAGAGGAGGCAAGAAGATGTAAAAAAAAAATGTGTCACATTTTTGAATGGGCATATAAGTCGGGGTCTGATTTTATGACCGATTTTTCAGGTTTCAAGACCTGACTTATAAGTGAGTATATACGTTACTTTATGGTAGCTGGTTCTTAGCAACATAAAAAACATGAACACATTTTTCTTTTCTCTCTTTTTTAGGAACTTCTTAAGAAGGCCTGGTCATTTGTGGATATTATTATTTTTACTCATTTGACTGACATCTTTATCCAAGGCAACTCACAGCATTTTAGGTACAATTGGTTACATTTCTTTTGTTTTTCTGATTGGAGCACAGGCAGGTGAAGTGACTTGCTCATAGTCAGAAGGTGTCGGAGTGGGATTTAAACTTCATGGTTTAAAGTCCACAGCCACATTTAGTTTAACAACTGAAACTGTGTGCTGAGCAGATCAGCTTACCTCTGTCTTTGGAGAAAGAAAAAAGTTAAGCAATCTATCAAAAAGCAGAATTATTGATTTCTTTATTATTTTGGTCAAATCGATGTGACATCTATAGTTTCAATTCTATACTGATTCTCTCATGATTGATTTTAAGAGCCAAAAAAAAGAAAGAAAGTTAAAGCTTTGAGTTAAACCCATATAAGTGTTGACTTAATTTAAATAGAATATGCATTTCTTTCATAGTCATAGACAATAGTATAGTCTTTTTCCCCTGTAAGTTAGTATGAGATAGAACTTTCTTGCTATAATTAAGATACAGTGTGATAATTTAGTTAGTTGTTGTTTAGAATAGGTCCCAGTGCACAGGAATTTAAAAGAACCATTTTCAGCATTGAAATGGGATAGGCATACAGTTTTCTGACCGTTTTGAAATGGTTCAGAAATGTTTAGAAGTGATTTGTAACGATTAGAAATGAAAGAAGAATTTTAAGCTTTAAACAGAACTTTTCTTAACAAGAACGTTTCTATTTGCTATATCAATTTTGTCTTTTTTGTGTGAATTGTTTTACTTTGAATTATTACTGAAGCTTTTAAAAACAAAGATATTTTGTCTGTGGAATCATCACCTTAACAGTAAAAAGTCCAGTAAAATAATAGTATTGGTTATATTCTAGGGGAGATGTTTAATAACAGCAAAATAAGTAAATATTGTATATTACACAGCAAGAAACAGAGTCAGGGTGAAGATCTTTGTATTGGCACTGTTTTAATAATATGTTCAAAAGTATTTCAGCACACACATGAATATATTTGACCTAAACAATTCTGAATCATGTCCATGTGGAGTAAATTAATAAATTACATACCTCAGCCACCAATGGAAAACTAGGGGAAATGCATTTAAGCATAGATATAATGCTTTATTTGTCTCAGCTGGGAAATTTAGCATGACAAAACCTCCTTCGTTAGTCAAAATATCTTAAAGATCAGTCAGATCAAACTACCAAGGCAGCTTAAAAATATCTAAATGAGATATTAGCCAAGTTTCCATCCAGTTTTTTGCGACATTTTGTTATCCACAAACAGAATATACGTTAAAAAAATGTGCAAAATTTGCTGTCTCCAGCCTGTTTCCATCCAACTGACTTTTTATCGATAAAATGGTGTGCGTGATGACGTCATCCCCCCCAAAACGAACTGTCGCATAAGTTTTGTTGTATCGCGAAAATAAATCTGCCCTTGAGCCGTTTCCATAAATAATTTTGTGTATGTCGCAAATTATCTTCCTTTTGTTTTCCACGTTACACCCTCTCCACTAAACAAAGAAACAAAGAAATGGAGTGATTATTCAGACAGTTTTTTGAAATTTGCCAGCTTACTGTTATTTCAGTTTCACAAATAATTGGAATTGTACATAATATCCAAAGACGACAGCAGAATGAAGCAGTTGCTTGTCTGATAGCCCTAAAGCTCGAAGAAAGTACCCCAGTGCGACGAACCCACAGGTATGGGAGAGACGACGGAATAAGACCTTCTGGGAGGAGGTGGTGGGGAGACACTTCACAGAAAATCTCTGGCTGCAACATTTTAGATTGACACGGCCGACGTTTGAGAAGTTGTGTGGATTCATCAGTCCTGAAGTTGCGCCCATCACAGGTTGCCACCGACCACCGGTTCCAACCCAAAAGTTAATTGCCATTGACCTTTACAAGCTGGCAACCTGCGGCGAGTATAGAGTAGTTGGAGAAACTTTCGGGGTTAGTAAAACTACCGTCCATCGATGTGTATATGCTGTGTGCACCGCTATTAAAGAAAAATTAATGCGGCGTTATATCAGACTTCCGACTGTAGCGGAGGCCAATGAAATTGCATACCGCAATTCCTTGGTACATCTTGTGCCACAGATTTACAGTGCGCTGGATGGCACGCATGTGCCTATTCTTCCCCCGACGGAAGGCTACAGCGATTACATTAATTGCAAAGGGTGGCCATCTATTGTTCTCCAGGCCCTTGTTGATGACAGGTGCATGATACGGGACATTTGCGTTGGCACTCCTGGAAATGCCCATGATGCAGCTGTGTTTGCAGCATCAGATCTGTACAGGTGAGCCTACCTTTCAGCATCCCTTCTCAGTGCGATAACAACTGAATTAGTACTGTAACCTGCTTCCCTTAAGGTTTTTAATTAAAACTGAAATTTGAATTAATACAAAATAACAACGTTTAATCATCCATCCATCCATCCATCCATTTTCTAACCCGCTGAATCCGAATACAGGGTCACGGGGGTCTGCTGGAGCCAATCCCAGCCAGCACAGGGCACAAGGCAGGAACCTATCCTGGGCAGGGTGCCAACCCACCGCAGGACACACACAAACACACCCACACACCAAGCACACACTAGGGCCAATTTAGAATCACCAATCCACCTAACCTGCATGTCTTTAAACTAAAGTTAACATTAATGAGAGAATTTCTCATATATGCTAAAACATCTGCCATTTAATAATAAGAAAAAAATGTTTAGATAATAAAACACACGGTTTATTAAATATTTTGACTGGCACAGTAAATTACCTTTGCGGTTTTTGTATTATTTAGACATCCTGAGAGACACCCCCAGGCTACAGTTGATGTGGAGGGAGTTCAGGTACCCCTTTTAGTAGCAGGAGACCCAGCCTATCCGCTACTGCATTGGCTCATCACGAGCAATAACGAGTCTTTTCATCAGACCATGCGAACCGCTCCGCTATTCTCGTTTTGATTGCACGTGACGAAAATGTATCATGTGACACATTTATTTGCGTTAAAGCCCTTTTTTCTGACAAAAAGTGTTTCCAATGTAGTTTTTGCGACATCTGAAGTATTGATATGGAATTTATGCGCTAAAGTTAAACAGAAAAATATTATATCGACATGTACAACATTTTATTGATAATTAGCATTTCCATCAGCTATATCGGTAAAAAAATTTGAAGCGCTAAATATTTTTTCGCAAAAACTCTTTGGATGGAAACCTGGTTAATGAGACAACTTAAGTATTACCCAACCAAATAACATAGATGGAGCTGCATTTGTTTGTCAAACTAATATTCCTAAAAAGAATTGCTTTTCTCGGTTTCTTAAAACACCACATCACAAGTGCTAAAACTAAATTTGGGAATAGGACCCAACAAAAATATGTAATATGTATATAGCAATACAGCACAGGTTTAGTAGTATTAGTACCTCTTGTTCCAGCCTCTGGGATAATGATCTAAGTGCAGAAACTAAGTATACCATATGAAGAAAATCCTGATATGTGCCCTAGCAGTAACATTGTGTATAAAGGATAACATACAAACCCATATTTACTGTATTCCCTACTGCTTTCTTGGTTCCTTTGACAGATTCCATGACTCTAGAAGAGCATCAGTGCGTGCTTTTAGGTAGAGTAAGATAAGTTCTCAAAGGTCTTCATTACAGAAACATTTAAGTACACTAACCACACAAATCAATCACAGTACACTAGATGGTACATACAATAATGCCAGTGTAGTGAGAACTGTGCAAATAATGCCACTACTGAAGTGACAGGTGGCAGGCAATATCAAAGTGTCAGATACTAAAGTGACTTAATGTCAAAGTAAAACAAAATAAAGTGACATGGCTTATGCTGATAGGGTATTAATGAACAAAAAAGGATTATACAGTAATGACCAAGTAGTGAAATATCAGATGTTTGTAGTGCATTGCTAATCTATACTAATAAAAGGCAAAGCCCTCACTCACTCACTCACTCACTCACTCACTCACTCACTCACTCATCACTAATTCTCCAACTTCCCGTGTGGGTGGAAGGCTGAAATTTGGCAGGTTCATTCCTTACAGCTTCCTTACAAAAGTTGGGCAGGTTTTATATCGAAATTCTACGCGTAATGGTCATAACTGGAAGCTGTTTTTCTCCATTTACTGTAATGGAGATGAGCTTGAACGCCGTGGGGGCGGAGTTTCGTGTGACATCATCACGCCTCCCACGTAATCACGCAGTACGTAGAAAATCAGGAAGACTTCCAAAAAGCGCTGAAGAAAACATGCATTATATAATTGAGAAGGCAGCGAAACAATAAGAAGCGAGCGAGTGACATGTACAACTATATTGATGAGTTCTGCTACTTCGGAAACAAAGCACGATGTAAACCTACACTTTAAATTAAGTTCATAGACAAGCTGCCGCTGGCGTTTGTAATTTAGTGCCTGCCCATATAAGGCCGTCCTTCAGCGGAAATCCAATAGCAAACTCCCACTAAATATTCACGGGTTAAGGACTGTGCTTATGCAGAGGAAGATGAGATGGTCAGGGTGGTGTTTGACACAAACTCAGCGAAACTGCGAGAGAAAGTTTTAAGTGTCAGGACTAAGGTAACATTAAATACAGCCATGGACATAGCACGAGATGGCACCAGCACAACTGGGGAACTTCGCTGCATGTACACCGAGCGGCTCACGTGAACTGACGCAGTGCACAGATAAAAGGCAACAGTTCCAAAGAGCTGAACAAAACCGAATTACACAATTGAAAAGGCAGCAAAAATATGAAGCGCCTGATACATACAGCATATTCATAAATGCTGCTACTGTGGAAACAAAGCACACGGTGGAAAAAGTCAATGTCCCGCTAAAGGAAGACAGTGTAAAAAACCCGTGCATGCAGTGTGCCAGGTCTCGGATAAAGACGAAGACGAGCTGTTTATTGATGCAGTAAGAAACTAATCGATGAATGAAACCTCTTATCTTTACAACGATTGACAAACACGGAATGTAACTTGAACACAACACATCCTACAAATACAAACCTGATTGAAAGAAATAATGATAATCAAATCCTTGATGACAGCAACACTCAGTAACACTCACAAAACAAATACTGTATATTGACAGTCATGTTACGTTATTTTTAAAATGTTCCCTTTTCTTTTTCATAACTTCTACTTCTCCACTGCGATACGCGGGTATATATTTAAATGTATATATATACCCCGATCTACAGTACATACTCTCGCATAGACAAGCACACGCTGTGGCTAATTGTAGAGTCTTAAGCCTCTAATGCGACATTCGAGGTTCGATTCCCGAGAGGGATGCACTGACTATGTACGCGCTATCCGATTCATTTTACCTTCGATCTCCTTGGTTTGGGACGTATGAAAAATATTCGGTTAACGCAGAATCATGTTACGTTATTTTTAAAATGTTTCCCTTTATTAGCACAAGCACAGCTGAGAAGCTTCGATGCATGTCCTCCATAACGCGTTAAAAAAATAAAGCATTTAATCACACTTTCAATTCCAAGCAAACGGGAACTTTTGTCAATGCATGATTTCCTGGTACATCCATTACACTGATGCACACATCACAGCTACAAAAATGTTAGAGTCGGAATAAAGCGCGTTCCTACGACTGATCATTTCGACTTCCCGAGAAGCCTTGATAAAAGCATGGTTTTGTGCACACTGAAAAGCAAGCAAAATTAGATGCATTACAGAAAGCAGACTTTGTGGCTCTTACTGGGGATCATTGGACTTCCGTGACCGTTAGTAATTCTAATTACATCTAATTACAAAATGTTCAATGATCACACTGTTTTAGCCTAATGTACAAAATAATTTTGGCTAAGGTTACTCAGAGTTTAAAGATTAAGTTGGTCAAATTACCTTTTATGTTTCTGACTTATTTTTTTAAGAAGAAAAACTGTACTTTATGTTGAAATTTTGGTTATTATTATTTAAAGACAATACTATTCTGAAAATCTACTTAAAGTACTTAAACTACCACTTTATTTTTAAGTCTGCCCAATTTTAACCAGGGATGATATTTTTGTTTCTGTTTTGAATTCAAATGCAGTTTAAAGGCTTTTTTTTTCAGAAATTAAAACAGCTTCAGTTTACAATATTCATGTACATGTCTATTATTTGATTCTGTCGCCCACTAAAACACTTTTAAATTAAAAAAAAACATTTGCGATTTGGGGCAAATTTACGTGTCGATTACATACGATTAATCCTCTAATTAATTGGATTAATTTTTTAATCGAGTCCCACCTAATATATATATATATGTGGATATATATATGTAGATTTGTATATATATGTGTATATACAGTATATATGTAGATATGTATATGTGTATATACAGTATGTATATATGTGTGTGTGTGTATATATACAGTATGTATATATATGTATGTGTGTATATGTGTATATTTATATATAACTGTGTATATATATGTGTATAGATGTATATATATATATATTTATATATATATATGTTTGTATATGTGTCAGTGTGTGTGTGTATATATATATATATATATATATATATATATATATATGCCAGCAACACTCATGACAATGACAAAACAATTACATTGTCAATCATGTTACGTTATTATTAAAATGTTTCCTTTTCTTTTACTTCTCGCTGCCAATCACAGGTATTTTGCTATATATATATATATATATATATATATATATATATATATATATATATATATATATATATATATATATATATATAGATATATATATAATATATACAGATATATATATATATATAAATATATATATATATATAAATAGATAGATATGACAACAACACTCAATATTAATGACAAAACAATTACATTAACAATCATCTTACGTTATTTTTAAAATGTTTGCTTTTCTTTTTCATAACTTCTTTAACACACTACTTCTCCGCTGCGAAGCGCGGGTATTTTGCTAGTACAACTAATATAGCTTTTGAGAAGAGAAAGTGTATCAGGCTCTGAGCTCATTCACCCCCACCCCTGTTGTAAACAGATGAAGAGTCTAATGGCTCTGGGGACAAAAGATCTCTTGTATCTGTCCATTTTGCAATCCTATGATAGCAGTATACCGATAAACAAACTCCTCTGCTTAATTATGGTGGCGTATGTGATGTTTGGTGATGTTTGTTTTCATAACAGATGCTTCCTCTTCTCTGCGACTGTCACTAGGGAGTCCATTTCCATTCAACCACAGATCCTTGTCACCTGATCAGCTTGTCAGTACAATCAGCATCCCTCTTCTTCACATTACCACACCCCCCTCCCCTGAGAACACCAAAGCTTAGAAGAGAATTACTGGCAACCACAGACTGAAAGAATATCTGCAGGGATTTCTTGCATATGTTAAAGGGGCCCAGCCTCCTCATAAAATAGCGCTGGCTTTGCCCATTCCTGAACTGAACCTTTGTGTTTTCTGACCAGTGCACCTTGTCATTCAACTGCCATGTCAAGGTATTTATAGGTCTTGACCCACTCCACATCAACCCCTTCAATGGAGACAGGTCTCAGTGGAGGTCTAGATTTATGATAGTCCATGACCATCTCCTTGGTTTTGGAAGTGTTCAACAGCAGTTGGTTTGACTGACATCATCCCACAAAGTCATTCACCAGACCCCTGTACTCCTCCTCCTCCTGTCCACCCCTGACACACCCTACAATAATAGTGTCATCTGAGCACTTCTGCATGTGGCATGTCCCTGAGTTGTAGCTAAACTACAATGCGTACAGGCTGAAGAGGAAAGTGAAAAGAACAGTCCCCTGTGGAACTCCTGTGCTACTGATTACAACCTGTGATGTGCAGTTCCCCAGTCTGACAAACTGAGGTCTACCAGTGAGGTAATCTGTAACCCAGTTCACCAAGAGTGAGTCCAATCCCATTCTGGACAGCTTGGCCCTCAGTAGAAGGAGCTGCATGGTGTTGAAGGCACTGGAAAAAGTCAAAGAACATGATCTTCACAGTACTATATCCTTTGTCCAGATGCGATTGGGTCTGGTGGAGAAGACAGACAATGGCATCATCCACATCTACCTTCTATTAATAGGCAAACTGCAGGGGATCTAGTGTGTGATTCACCTGTTGTCTGAGGTGATGAAGAAGTTGTCGCTTCAGGGTCTTCATGATTTGGGATTTTAAAGCCACAGGTTTCACTGGATCTTACTTTCTAGGGAACTAGGGTGAGACCTGAGGTTTTCCACAGTGTGGGGAACCTTCAAAGTCACAAACTCAGATTGAAAATGTGCTAAAGTTGTTTTGTCAGTTCAGCACCACAGGCCCTTAGAAGTCTTAGACACACACCTTATCTCAGCTTGCTGCCTTCCTAGGGTGCAGCCTCATGAGTTCTGCTCTAACCTGGTCAGCAGTAATGGTATTAGAAATGGGGGGTTAGGGAGAGAGGGCAGAGAAGCTGGGGACTGTTAGCACCTTCTGATGTCCAGCTTTGCTGGTCGGGGAAGAGGGATGTATGATCTATGCTGACAGCTCGAACCAGTTGAACTGATTGTATAAGAGATTGAACTTTATTGCTCTCTCCACATGATCCTCTGCTGTACAACTGTTCATTTGCTTATAGTCAGTGATGGTCTTCATACCATCCCACACCTCCCTGATGTTATTTTGTTGCAACTTGTATTCTACCTTCTTCCTGTAGGACTCCTTAGCCTCTCTTAGTTGAACCTTAGAATCTTTCTGTACATACCTCAGCTTTGCCTTGTCCTTGTTTTTGAAAGGTCAATTTTTCTTGTTAAGAAGGTCCTTAACATCACTGCTAATCCAGGGGTTATTATTAGCAAAGCAGCATATAATTTTAACAGGGGCAACATTGTCCATGCAGAAGTTCAGATAGTCTGTAACACATTTTGTAATCCCCTCAATATTCTCTTCATGTGGTTCCTACAGAACACTCCAATTAGCAGATTCAAAGCATTGTCTAAAGGCATTTTCAGGTCAGGAGACCATTTCCAGAAGTAGTGTGTAGTTGTGGGTTGTCTTTGATCTAGAGGTTTGTGTTGAGGCTTTAGGTAAACAAGATTATGATCAGATTTACCCAGTGGGGGGCTGGGGGACTAGAGGGGAGTTGTTTGGTAAGCATCCCTTATGTATGTATACAGAAGGTCAATTGTCATGGTCTTTCTGATGGGACAATCAACATATTAAATCCACCAATCCCAAGTCTGACTGAAAAAGGAGGAAGGTTGGGCAAGAACCTAGCAACCACGCCCTGAAGTAAAAAAAACAAAACAAGTGCTACAGAAATGCCAAGAAGCACAACTATAAACATTACAGTTTTGGGATAGGATTGAACGTACATGACACCAGACAGTGAAAGCCAGAGTCATCTGGAAGACACCAGGTCAGCAACCATCATCTCCACCAAGACCACCACCACCATTAGAGCATGGAATGTTTGAACAAAGTGTGAAACTGGCAAAACAGCACAAGTGGCTGCAGAGATGAGAATATTTAACTTCACCATCCTGGGAATCAGTGAGTAAAGATGGACTGGTTCTGGTCAGAGACAGCTGACCTCTGGAGAATTGCTGCTGTTGCAGGATGGCGCGCCACACACTTAGGGTGTGGCCCTTATGCTGTTCAAGACAGCACGGGGAGCACTCCTTAGGTGGGAGACATACGGCCCATGGATCATGATAGCCTCCTTCTGCACAAAGAAGAGGTGGATTAATTTGGACAAGATCCAGTTTGATGCCTCAACGTACGACAGTGGCAAGAAAGAGAAAGATGATTTCTACAACAGACTGCTATCATCCAAGACTGACTCAATCAAAACATTATCATCACCATGGGTGACTTTAATGTCAAATTTCACAGCGACAACAGGTGCTATAAGGATCATGGGGCAGAAAGGTTTAGGCAAGATGAATGACAACTGGGAGAGATATGCAGACCTATGGGCCAAAAGCAACCTGATTCATCATCATGAAACAACACAGAGGTGCTGGCAACAGAGGCTGAAGTGGCAGCTCACCATGGCACTGCACGGGACCTGTTACCACCATCAAGAAACTCTCGGGAAAATACACCAAGCCAGAGAGTCCAGTGAAAGACAGAGATAGTAGAGCGATACCAGATAAGGATTGCAAAAGAACAGGTGTGTGGTGAATTTTGAGAAACTGCTAAACAGACTAGTCCCACCAGAACCACTGGTCATTCCATCAGCAGCTGATGATCTTCCAGTAGACTGCAGTGTGTCCACGAAGGAGGAAATCCGCAGTGCCATCAAGCAGCTAAGAAACGGCAAGGCTGTGAGACCTGACAGCATCCCAGCAGAGATGGTGAAGGCTGACATGGAAAGCAGTGTGGGACTGCTGCACAGTTCAGCTTGATATGGAAAGTGGAGAAAGTTCTGACAGAATGGAAAGAAGGTCACCTCATCAAGCTCCTGAAAAAAGGCAATCTCAATTCTTGCTTAAACTACAGAGGAATAACACTACTATTCATCTCAGAAAAAGTGTTCAACCACATCTTACTGAACAATATGAAAGACGCAGTAGACCCAAAACTGAGATCAACAGGCTGGTTTTCACAAGGATTTGTCCTGGATTGATCAGACTGCAACACTGTGCATCATTTTAGAACAGTCGCTGGAGTAGAAATCACCCGTCTGCATCAACTTTTACTACAAGAAGGCATCTGACAGACTGGATAGACAGACAGACCATCTGTAAGCTACTGAAATACTATAGAGTGCCAGAGAAGATCACAAATATCATCAGGAACTCCTATGAAGGGATGACCTGCAGGATAGTGCATGGCGAGCAATATATTGATGCTTTCCAAGTACGAATCGGAATGAGGAAAGGTTGTCTGCTACTGCCCTTCCTGTTCCTACTGGCAATAGATTGATTGGGTCATGAAGACATCCATAGCCCAGAAGTGAAACAGTATCCATTGCACTTTCTGGACACAGCTGGATGACCTGAAGTCTGTGGATAATCTGGTCCTTCTATCACATTCCCAACAACAGATGACAGACAGGGTGGGGCAGATGTAGAGGTTAGAACCCGAAGCAGCAAGATGGGTGTGGTTTTCATTCAATTAAACGTTTGGAGATCCTGTGAAATCAACACCAACACCAAGGTCAGAGTCTTCAACACCATTACTGAGCCTGTCCTACTTTATGAACCTGAAACCTGGAGAAGATACTCAAGATGCGCTGGCCAGACAAGGTCAGCAACAAAGACCTGTGGCAACAAACTAAACAGTAGCCCGTTGGAGATGATATCCTTTAAAGATGCTGGAGGTGGATTGGACCCACCCTCCGCATACCTGCAACCAGTATAACAAGATAAGCCCACACCTGGAACCCACAAGATAAGAGGAAGAGAGCTCAGCCAAAAAGCACCTGTCGCCATGGAGCCAGTCACGAGGAGGATTGGCTACACACGGGAACAGCTAAAGAAATTGTCCCAGGATCGAAAAGGCTGGAGGGAGCTGATTGGCTGCCTATGCCCCAGATGGGATCACGGGCGGAGATGGAGAGGCAGAATCAACATAGTGAAAGAAGGAAGTCAGTGTCGAGTCCAGTGTAGTATGATTAAAATCGCCAGAGGTTACAATGAAAGCCTCTGGGTGTTGCATTTGAAGTCTCACAGTGGTAGCAAGTATGACGTCACATGCCTTCCCTGCATCCACCTATGGAGGAACGTAAACAACAACAATGATGGCATGAGAAAACTCCCTAATAGTTCAATGTCCCGACAGCAGATTGTTTCCTTAACTGTTACACGCTCTGGCTTACACCATTTAATGTTAATAAACAGTGCTAGTCTCCACCTTTGCTTTTGCCACAACATTTGTGTTCCTGTCGGCTCTTATTAAACCCAGAATGTCCACGCTCACATTGGGAATGCTGTCGGTTAGCCTTGTCTCCATCAGGCACAATAAACTGCACTATTAATAGATCCAATGGTTTTTAATTGTATGTGAATTTCCCCTTGGGGATTAATAAAGTATCTATCTATCTATCTATCTATCTATCTATCTATCTATCTATCTATCTATCTATCTATCTATCTATCTATCTATCTGTCTGTCTGTCTGTCTGTCTGTCTGTCTGTCTACCTGCCTACCTACCTACCTACCTATCATCCCTGATACCTGTGCCTCAGTTCTTCTGGAATGATTTGTGCTCCACCAGCATGTCTCTTTTTTACTTTATAAATAAAAAAAAGAAAGAAAAAGAAAGTCAAATGCTGTAACACAGACAGAGCTACCAGTTTGGTAGTGTTAAGTGTAAAATCTACTGTCCTTCCAATATATGTAAATGCAGTAAGTAACAGCACTGTGTGAATATTACGGTTAAGTCTTAATTTCTATAAAATGAAAGCCATTACTATTTTTGGGAAAATCTAAATGCTGTTTCTGTATTATTCCAATATGGGGTACCATGATTTACATTGTTACTTTGATCACAGAGATGGCAACTCAATGCATTGTGCAAGGGATTAGAAAGCTCTGACGGCACTGCTTCCAACATTCTAAGAGGAGCTGCAGAGTCTCCTGCTGCTTTCATGAAGTGCCAGCCCTGAGATGCTTACAAACATTGCTAGTTACACTGAGACACAAATACTGTTAACTCATCCTTGAAAGATCTAGAACAAGAAGGAAACATCAATATCTGGAACATGACCATGCACATTGTTTATGGTATCTGTATTGTGTCTGATTGGAATTACCAAAGGTAGCAAGACAATTTCAAGAAAGAAAATAATTTTTTTTACCTACAGAAACCTTTTAGTCTTGTATTTGACCTAAACTTCATAACACAAATTACATAAAAAAAAAACTTTTCAAAGATAAATTAGAAATTGGGAAAACATTTCAAATCGTTTTTCCTGCTGTTTCTTCTCCATTATTTAAAGTTTTATTGCATACTGTATAAAGTATTCATTTATGGTTAATAAATTTGCATTCCTTTGTGTCACTCAAACCTTCAAACATTCCTTTTTTTTAATCATTAATTATACAAGGGATGCTCAAAAAGTTTCCGCACTTTTATATTTTAATTAGAAGTGGTGAAGGTGAGAGGAGTAGTAATTGGACATTAAAAAGTTGCTACGGCGCTAGGAAAATTGCATTGCAAATGAAGGTGACTATGTAGAAAAGTAACATCATTTGTTTTTGAAATTCTTAATACAAAGAGTTAAAAAAAAGTGCAGAAACATTTTGAACGTCCCTCGTTTATACCTACAGAACTGATTCCTTCTAATAACAGTGTGCCTTCAACAGATCCACTTAGTAAGTTTAACACATAAGGAAAACATAGTCAAAAGCATAGATTTTATCACTACAGTAAAGTAATACATATAATTATTATATAGGAGGATAATAAAGGTGGGGGGGGGGGCACGGTGGCACAGTGGTAGCGCTGATGCCTCGCAGTTAGGAGACCCAGGTTCGCTTCCCGGGTCCTCCCTGCGTGGAGCTTGCATGTTCTCCCCGTGTCTGCGTGGGTTTTCTCCGGGCGCTCCGGTTTCCTCCCACAATCCAAAGACATGCAGGTTAGGTGGATTGGCGATTCTAGTGTGTGCTTGGTGTGTGGGTGTGTTTGTGTGTGTCCTTCGGTGGGCTGGAACCCTGCCCGGGATTGGCTCCAGAAGACTCCCGTGACCCTGTGTTCGGATTCAGTGGGTTGGAAAATGGATGGATGGATGGATAATAAAGGGTGTTTATAAAGCAAAAATAATTGTAGTTGAAGTTGTAAGTAATAACATTAATGAAATACTTGAATCATTGAAAACAAAACAACTAACTTTGTTCGCAATAAAGACTATAAACAAGTTGCATAAAATATCCATAACTGTTATTACATTAAGCTACAAACAAAAATGTATTTTCTAAAAGTGTTTCTAGAAAAGGCAAAAAAAAAATGAAATTTTAGCGATCAATATAGTACACATCAAACACATTTAAACACTTTTAGCAAAGGTGGACATATGGCTACATTTTGAAAATAAAGCAGCAAGAAACAACGCTACGCCTCTTAATAGCTGGAGAAATTTAAAGTTTGCTCAATTAATTTAATTTATTTGTTTTAGAATTTTATATAAAAAGCACCTAAAAGAAGCTCCCTTTCTCTGTGGACCTGTCAGCTAATAGTTAACTTTTAATGTGTGTTAGTGGGATCACTGGATGTTTATCCTTTCTATAAGTAACCTTTTTACTTGTTTTTGTGGGAACAATGACATGTGGTAAAAGCTTATATTGGGCAGCCAGCCTGGAATCATGTTAGCAGCGTACAGTTCTTACTAATTTAGAGTGAATTCTTAGAAGTTATAACTAAACGACACGTGCACTGAAACGTTATATACTGGTAATCATGGATTCATTTTAACTGAGCATATAATGCTGCTGTCAGTGTCATTATTTTCTGCAGGTTGTATTAAGAAAATCCCAAATATTGTTCATATAAATATATACAGTAAGGTACCAGTTTATTAGGTATGCTGACCAAATACGGGGTTGGTTTTCAGTTTGATTAAAAGGAAAGCTCAATTATGTTGGGATCATGACCTCTAAAAAATTGCATGACTGAAATGCTGAGCCAAGTCAACACTACCTTTTCCCAGAATAGTTGGTAGTTTATCTCAACTATAAATCTGTGCTGTGTTATTGCACAGATGCATATTAGGAAGGAGGCTAACACATTAATTCACTCTTTTGTTCTTAGATTCATCCCCAGAGTGTCATGGATTTAGGAGAAAATGTGTATACACCTGCAGAAAACCTAAGGCATTAAGATTTGGCGAGAAACTTTTTTTTCCCTTAATCCCGAGTTGTTGTTGTTTTGTTTTTGTTTTTTTTTTAAAGAGTGGTGCAGTAGTTAAAGCTGGAGCCTCACATTTCCAGTACATTTTGTTCAGATTCCAGTACCAACACTGTCCATGTGAGGTTTTCATATTCTTTTGATAATTGCCTTTTCTATGCTAAGTTGTCCTGTGACAGCAATGGCCTTGTTTTGAAGTGGCATACTAAACAGGGTTAGTTCCTAGTTTACACTGGATACTACTTGGACTGCCAATCACCTCCTTCAATTTTTTTCCTGGATTTCTAACACTGTTACAAATCATCTTCCCCTTCAGTCTAAATTTAAATTTCTGGAACAAAAAATGATAAAGCGGTGTTTGTGTGTGCGCTTTCAGGGTGCAGCAGTATAGGAAGGTGCACTGTCATGATAGAAAATGCTGTTTTGCGGGTGCCCCTACTTTAGAGTTTTTCTTCTGATGCTTCACCACAGATGCCTTAGCAGTTTAGTGTAATGCCACCAATTTACAGTCTGTTCACAGGGAAACTCTTTATTAACAAGTCTGTCAATGTTGAAAAATGTGATCATTGTTATCTTGTTGGTCGATATGACTTGACATGCTTTATTTTGAGTTTCACAAAAATATTGTCGAAGTTACGCATACGATTGTAGAATACATGTCAGAAATACACATCTAGATCAATTCAGCACAGTGCCACTTGACAGACTGATTAGCAACACAATACCACTAA
The DNA here is from genome assembly GCF_016835505.1 of Polypterus senegalus. NCBI lineage: Eukaryota > Metazoa > Chordata > Cladistia > Polypteriformes > Polypteridae > Polypterus > Polypterus senegalus. The sequence goes on from NC_053167.1 coordinate 41,313,324, forward strand.
CAACAACCTACTCCCGTGCTATTGACCATTTTGAGAATTTTTTTGTTGCCTTTGGTATATTATAGCAATTTCTGAAGTTAAAGCATTTTTACTTCTTAACAAATGCACAAGACAGTTAAACTAACATAATTTACTAGAAACAAAACTACTAAAACTGATCCTGTTATGGAGTTTGTTCCTGGCTTAGTTTAGTACAACATTGAGAGAAAAAAAAAACGTAGGGAATATGCAACATATCTCCTTCTAATATCCGAAAGCTGGAAAACTTAAGCTATTGTCTGGCTTTTGGGTTGGTTTTCTACCAACTGCCCAAAACCCTTCTAGTATAAGCTCACTGTTTAGCTTAATTACTGTAATTATTCAAATATATCAAAATATCTCACTAATAATAAAAGCTACAGTTTTATTATTTAAAATATGTATTTGATTTGAAGCATGAACTTTTTACATGAAGGACTCGACTGACACTATAATTATAGCACTTATATGACTTTAAATTACAGCTTTTAAAACTTGTTTACTCTTTGCGCCTGCCAGTTAATCATACTTGAACTGTGCTGTAACCACACAACTAGCATTCCTTATGATAAACCTTGTATACTTAACTAAAGAGAAAAAAAATATCTAAGAGTTTTCAGAGAGACATGGCAGGCAAGGGAATAGTTACTGTATTTTACACTTCAGTATCCAGTTCATGAAGTTTGGGGATATCTGAACAAGGAATTATACAGATTTTGGCCAGCCTTAACCACAAAAAAAAAATGACTGCAGTCATTATTTTTGGAAAATGTACAGTATAATACTTGTAAGAGCCATTTTCCTAGTTCTATAAGATTCATGAATATTTTACTAGATGACAATGCATAGTCTATGGAAGGTTCCTATACACTGTAAGCTCCGTAAATAGAATTGTATTGGTATATTCCTGCCATTTCTAACAGCTTTGACTAAAACAATAATCTTCAGTTAGTGACAGCCTTGCCTTGAGTAAGGTATGGAAGGCTTTGGTTTTAAACCATGCCTGGGCACGGGCCTTTTGAGTGTGTGAAGTAAATATGTAAGAAAAAAGCACTTAATATATGTGCTGTGCCATATGCTTAAAGCATACAGAAGAAGAAGCTAAGAATCTTTAAGTAGAGAAAAAGAAGTAAAGAACTTTCAAGTACAGAAATAACTAAAGTTCTCAAGAAAAGCTAAGTTTAAGACAAGATACGTTTTTTCTTTTTTTGGCCTTTTATTCTACGTGTGTAACTATTTTTTCTTTTATTCTTGTGTGGATTATTTGCTTTTAACTTTCACTTAATAATTTTTAAACTTTTGGACTGAGAGATTTCTTTCAGCACGTGTTTTACCCGTGCTTGACCATACCTTATTTCAGCAACTACAATACCTAAATCGAAGCATAATTAAAATAGTGTGAACATTATCTATTTACATTTATATTCATGGCTTATTGGTATAATGTAAATATAGTATATAGAAAACATAATTCTTTCTAAATAGGCATATTTAAAAAATAATGCAATTCTATCCTTTATATATAAATATATACCCAAATATAAATGTACAAAACATAATTTTTTTAATCATTCTGTAACTTTGCTGATTGCTAGTATTGACGATGATTACACTTTTATTACAGACTTTCAGTCTCCACAATATAATATATTCAGGCTCATGAGGCATACACAACAATGTTTCTTCAAATCAATCAAAGCTTAACAAGCCACAAAGTAGATTACTTTTTTTTTTTTTTTTGGATGTAGGCCCTTATTTGTTTGATCTATAAATACAGCCTTTGCAATCTGTAACACACTTTTACTTTCTGTTCTGGCCTCACAAATGCCTAGGCTTTTCCCCTTATGTATTAAGAAAACCAGAAAGAGATCAAACCTTTCAAACAGACAAAAGAAGAAAAAATTTAGGGAGCATAAACATGAACCTTCAGCAACCATCCATCCACCCAACTTCCTAACCTGTTTATCCAGAGGAGGGTTGCATGGCAGCTGGGGCCTATCCCAGCAATCATAGGGATTAATGCAGGAAAAACACCTGGGCAGGGTGCCAATCAATCACATGGTGAACATAAATACACATACACAAACACACACACACACACACACACACACACACACGCACACACAATAGGGTCAATAACAAACCCATTTAATCCAGTTCAGGGTTGTGGAGGGCAAGAGTAGATGACTGAAATTATTAAAGAACTGAGTAATGGTGTTTTGGAACAGTAAGAAGGCCATCACCTCACATTTCAACAGTCTAACAGACGTTAATGGTGTGAAAAGAGTTGACAGTTATTCTGGAGAGGTTCAGACAAACAAGTTTTAAGTCAGTGACAGAGTTCCAGAGATGATTCACTCTTGTAGAGAAAATCAAAGCAGACATGCCAATTAGATCACAGCATTTTGTTCCTCACACCCACAGTAACATAATTCTTAATCTGTTATACACTGTTGATACAAGGCACATGAAAAACAATAAAAACAAAATTGCAAAATTGCCATTTAGAAGTGATAAAAGCATGGAAAAGTACCTCAGCATCAGAAGTAGAGAAGTATGAGTTGGAGTCTGGCAATATCTCATTGATATTAAAATAAATTTTTAAGCAGAAATTTGGGAATTTATGGCCATCCTGTCTGTTAGCTATAACTTTAAGGATGGTCATAGAGAATAATGTAATAGCTTTGAAAGATGGAGGTTTAGCAACAAAAAAAAAAAAAATGTTACTAATTATGTTTTTCTGATGATTCAATAGTTATTGCATGGAGTCGTTGCTTTGTTGTTGCTCCAGGTTCAAGGGGAGGATTCTTCATGAATTGGAGTGCACTCTTTATCTTTGCTGCATGGTCCTTGTCAATGTTGTACTGCTGCTTCCTCAGCTTGCCTTCTGCAGTTTTTTTGTACTTCATAAGGAAAAGGAATTAGTCATTCTGGCACGAGAGTTAAGATGCAAAAGTTCTTTGGCTTGACAAACTGGGTCTCACCTTCTGGTCCAAAAAAATATGAGTTTATCAGCATCAGCTACCCAAGGAAAAGTGGCTCATAGCTTGTTTTTAGCTTTTAAGAGAAGATTTTAGAAAGTCAATTTGTGAAATGCACACAGAGTGCTCCTGGAATGAGTCCTGGAGTTCTCTAGGATTCTCTAGAGAATTCCGGTGAGGAGGAGGAGGTTGGGAGCATGCACTGTTTACAGTGCATTGCTACACCTGAGTGTTTTCAAAAGCTTCTCTTTGCTTATCCCCATTTGCCTTGCATCTTTTTGTCTCTTCTTATTTATGAAAGATGGGGTGCATATGGTTTTAATGGATGGTTTAACATTCTCTTGATAGGATTAAACTCATTTCCAGTTTCAAAACTGGTGTCTCTTCATAGGCAAATTTTTACTTTAGTTGTCATCCCTGGAATTATAGGTCTTTGTCCTTGCTAGAGTTCATTTCATACCTTCTGGCTCCAGAGGTCTGCAGAGGGTCCGCTGGAGAGATGTCAGTGCAACTCTGATTTACACCTTTCTTATCAGATGAAGTCCAGGCAGATCTGGTACAAGCTGTAGTTCAAGTTGGGGTTTTGTGCAGCTGGATGCTGGCATCCTTGTTAAATCTGATTTCATAACAGATCTGGGGCCTTATGTATTAACAGTGCGTATGTACAAAAATGTTGCGTACGCCTGTTTCCACTCTCACATTGCAATGTATAAAAACTAAACTTGTCGTAAAGCAACGCATATTTTCACACAAGCATCAAAGCAGTGCTACTGTTCCTGTGTGGTTTCCCTTTATTTTTTAGATTCACATCCCTGACCCAGCCTTATCAAATACATTGAAATTAACCGCATATTGTTTATTAATTTAAGGCATTTGATTGTAATCCACCCATAACCCTATAATGGAGCACAGAATGGCCAAACTATTCCAAATAATATAGCTGCTTTAGAGTTGTCACTGTCATTGCACCACTCAGGGTATTTAACCCACTGTATCTGAGTGTGGAATCACAGCTCTACAGCAGCTGATCGGAAAGCTCTACCACAGATTTTGTCAAGAGCGGGGAGAAATATTGGGATACAGCTTCTAGCACACGCTGCCACAGTCTATTTGAAATTCTCCCATTCAGTAAACACTTCAGAGCCTTTCCTGTACGGACCTTGCGGTTCAGAAACAGTTTCATCCCAAGAGCCATAAATGCACTCAATCAGTCCATCAAGTGCTCCCGGTAGAACTGTTTGTACTTATAAGTACAATTATCTCACTGTAAACTTGCATTTCAGTTCTAATATTGCACAACCTGAGCCACTTATGGTTTCTGTTCTGCCCCACATCTTGTTAGTTGAGACTGTTATTTGTTGAACTGTGCTCCCCCTTTATCTTGTCATTTATTAACACACCAGTCAGTCACACTCACTGTGGTATTATAAAAGTCTATGAAACTCACGTAAAGCGTGTAGGTCCCATAATAAACATTTGAATACAATACACCCCATGTGTCTCACGTAGGCACCCCTTTATCTCTTGTTTCAGTCACGTCCAAAATGTATCCTTAGGGTATACAAACCCCTGTGTCTGGTTAGTTGTGGTGCACAGCAATTTGAACCTCTGTCTATGTGCTTCTCTTCGCCTTGATCCAACTGTGGAAATCACTCGCCTTGTGTCTTTTATAGCTTTATTGTTTAATTTACACTGTCTGTTATGTATTGCTTTGTAAATCATTCTTTATTGTCTTTGATTGTACACCTGTAAATGCCTGTATGTTTCTTTTGTATATATATTTCAGTTTACAACGAAGTATGTCCAGTAAAAGCCTTCAAGATAGCTCACTCACCCCTTGTCGTTTTTTATGTGGATGTGCCGAGTTGTTTAAGCTCTCTGCGGCCACATTGCACAAGACAGTGCAGAGTGAGGCAGAAAAGTGAAAAGGTGAATCCACGTCGCAGGAAAGACTGCAAGCGAATCGTTAAGACAGCTAAGTAAAGGAACGTTCTGGTCATGCGGATCAAAGAAGGATCCTACAGCAACTTAGAAAAAGGGCAATTCCACGGCGCGGGACGGAACTGCAGAACATTGCTCCTCACCTGCTAAGTAAAGGGACGTGTGTGCCAGGGTTCAAAGGGAGGATCTCTGGGCAACTTTGCTAAAAGACAGTATTCACACTGCAATCGGAGTGCAGCATCTCCACAGCATCTTTTAAATCAACTGACCCCGCCTACTGACAGGTTGAAGCGCAGTAAGTGCTGTTCAAGCTGTGCTTTCCAATATAGATTGGCATTTTTCGTGGCTGTAAACAACGAGAAAATCAGTTCACAGAGAAGCCGAATTGGGATCTGATTGCCTTAAGCGTTTCAGCTTTATTTACTTTGCCTCTCCTGAATAGCCTGAAATCGGCAGTCTTCTTTTTATCTAGCTCACTTCAAAAGCACTTAGTTCAACTTATACAGTCCAAACTCCACTGTTGCAGACATGGAGAAGGTATGCAAAACTGACGTTACTTCTGTGGCCAGTTCAAGACACATTCGCTATTCCAACGCATCAGCAAGCAGCCCCACAACCAAAGCTCGTGCAATGGCTGAAGCTGCACGAGCACGCGCATCCTTTGCAGAGAAAGAGCTTGCCATTAAAAGAGAACAAGCAAGAATGGAGGCAGCACTAGAAGCTCTTCAGTCCGAAAAAGAAGCTGCTGCCGCAGTGGCAGAAGGTGAAATATTTGAAGCTGCAATGGATTTAATAAATGATGAGATCCGCATCCGCCAAAACTCATCTCAAGCTAAGGGAAGGACAGCAGAGTATGTACGGGAGCAGAGTGTATGGCTCACTCTTGACACTGTCACCACTTAGCCTAACTCAACTACATGCATAGAAATGGTAAAATCACCTGCAGCACAACAGGACTTCATACTGAGGAGTCCTTCACGCATCTCAGGTGACCACCTGTTTTCTATGAGGGTTCAAGCAGGAGAAAGTGAAGATGTCTAAAGAGCGTCATCACACTCACCCCACGCCATTTACCCAAAACTTCCCCAATAAGCAGGACTGACTGATCAGCAAATCAATACCCCTCCTCTAAAGAGCAGCCCTCTTACAGATCAAGCCTTAAATACAGGACTGTTCCACCAGCATAACCAGCATTCTATGCAGCAGGTCCAGGCTTCTGACATGGTTGACTTTGCAAAGTATTTGGCACGCAGAGAACTTGTTACAACTGGACTCAAAGTTTGATGACCGACCTGAGAACTACAGAATGTGGCAGTCATCCTTTATGAACGCAACCCAAGGGTTAGACCTGACTGACACTGAGGAGCTGGATCTGTTAATAAAATGGCTGGGGAAAGAATCAGCAGAACATGTCCGCAGAATCAGAGCTGTTCATATAAATAATCCAAGGGCAGCTCTTAAAATGGTCTGGGATAGACTGGCAGAATGTTATGCTGCCCCAGAAGTGATAGAAGACATTCTGTTTAAGAAACTAGAGAACTTAATACGCATATCCAGCAAAGATTATGTCCGGCTAAGAGACCTAGGAGACCTTCTCATGGAGTTGCTGTCTGCAAAAGAAGATGGATATCTACCTGGTCTTGCTTACTTAGATACAGCTTGTGGAATTAATCCAATTGTAGAAAAAGTACCTTACAGCATCCAAAAAAAATGGATATCAGCAGGATCAAGGTTTAAAGAGGAACATTTCTCTTATTCCACAAAGTTTGTATGCAATGAAGCCAGAACCAGGAATGACCCAAGCTTCACACTATCTGGAAGTTATAGTGATCCAGTCAGGCATGGCAAGCATTTATACAAGAATTTTAATCAAAAAGCTAGGATATCTGTCCATAAAACAGATGTTGTCCCATCTATGGTTTCAAGTACACTTAAACCAGGAAAAAGGGATGAACTCCTGAAGTACTGCCCCATCCACAACAAGCCTCATCCCCTGGCAAACTGTAGAGGTTTTAAAGAAATGACCATAGAGGAGCGCAAGACATATCTGAAAGAGAATCGTATATGTTTTAGATACTGCGCTTCATCTTTTTGCATAGCAAGAAACTATAAATTGAAGCTGAAGTGCAACGAGTGGAAGAGCAACAGACACAGCACAGCCATGCGTCCTGGCCCTGCTCCCTGGTCATCAAAATCTGATGCACAGGAATCCAGATATGAGGCTAATGAAGAAGAAGACCTCAGCAGCTCACCTACAGTTTCTTCTCATTGCACTGAAGTATGTGGCCAGGATCTACAGGCACGCTCATGCTCAAAGATATGCCTTGTTAAAGTGTATCCACAAGGGCAGCCCGAGAAGACAGTTAAAATGTATGCCTTTCTAGACGATCAAAGCAACCGGTCGCTAGTGAGATCAGAATTCTTTTAATGTTTGACATTCAAAGCAGCCCATTCACATACTCTTTAAGAACCAGCGTTGGAGTTATGGAGACAATTGGCAGGAAAGCAGTTGGCTTCCAAATAGAGGCTGTGAATGGAGGAGTAAGTATAGCCCTGCCTCCACTTATTGAATGCAATGAGATTTTGAACAATCGCTCTGAAATACCAACACCAGAGGCAGCACGTCGCCACCCTCACTTACAGTCTGTGGCATGCCACATCCCAGAATTGGATAATAATGCCCATATTCTGCTACTGCTTGGAAAAGACGTCATCAAAGTGAGGCAGCAAATTAATGGCCCTCATAATGCACCCTTTGCTCAAAAACTTGACCTAGGTTGGGTTCTTGTAGGCGAAGTTTGCCTGGGAAATGCTCATAAGCCGTCAGTTTGTACTTTCAAGACAAGTGTGCTGGAAAATGGACGACCTTCACTTTTCACGACTTGCTACAACCACCTTTGCTTGAGAGAACAGGAAACTTACGGCGGGAGCCAACACCAATTGGCCCCTTTGATCAAGTCTGCACATAATGATGTGCTGGGCAAGTCAATATTTGAGAGAACTGAAAATGACAACAAATTTGCCCCCTCTATTGAAGATCAAATCTTTTTAAAAATTATGGAAGAAGAACTTAGCAGAGATGAAGCAAATTTTTCTACTGAAAGGACCAGACTTAAATAATTCTCTGCTTGGCGTGTTGATCCATTTCAGAAAGGAACCTGTAGCAGTAACTACAGACATTGAGCAAATTTTCTACTGTTTCATGGTGAGAAAAGACCACCGGAAATATCTGAGGTTTCTGTGGCATCAAGACAATGACACAACTAAAGACATACAGTGATCCCTCGCTATATCACGCTTCGACTTTCGCGGCTTCACTCTATCGCGATTTTTTTTCATACACGCTTACATCACTACGCATGCGCTTTCTGAGAATCTTTTATCTAAGCCCCACGATGGCTCCTAAACATGCTGCTTTTTCTAAGCCTTCTGACAATAAAACTAAGCACTGGAGGAAGATGCTTACTATCCAGGAGAAGGTGAAACTCTTAGATATGATCAAAGATGGCAATACCCTACAAAAGCCTCCTCACGCATATGAAAAGACAGCGCCAGCAACTTTCTATCAAGATGTTCTTCAGCCGCGCACCCAGACACCCATTTCCTACTCCTAGTACTCCTTCAGGGGAAAAAGACAACGACGCACCTGCTGAAGATACTGCACCACCTGAAGACTTTCCTACTGAGATCGTGCCTTCATAGGTTAGTGGTTGTGTGCAAGAACTGTGTGTGTGTGTAATTAAATGTACAGTACAATAATCTACTATATAAAAGCGGTCAGGATTGTCCTTCTGTCCCGTGAGTGGAAAGCGTAGCGGTGTTCCGCATATCACAGACTTACTACTTGCAGCTTGCGGTACGAAGCGACACGATGTGAGCAGAGTTCTGGTGCTCCCATTGTTCCCTTGCTTTTGTGTGTGATGCGCTGGAAAAATAGACAAAATTATGTCTCTGGAAATAATTAATGTTGATGGAGTACAAATGCCTCAGTAAATATCAGGAGATGGTGCTTGCTTATTCTGATCTATAGCTTATTTAGTGCATGAAACTCTGTCTTTAGCGGTACAGATTCGGGCTGACATTGTATGACTTTGGACAGGCACTCGAGGGGATAAAAAAAACTTTGGTTTTCAGGAGATGTTATGAATGGGCACTTTGATGTTCTCATTCTTTACACTTACACATGAAACACACACAAATTGAGGATAAAAGTCGGTTACCTTAAAAGGTGGGTGAGCCTAGTAATCTATACTAATAAAAGGCAAAGCCCTCACTGACTCACTCACTCACTGACTCACTCACTGACTCATCACTAATTCTCCAACTTCCCATGTGGGTGGAAGACTGAAATTTGGCAGGCTCATTTCTTACTGCTTACTTACAAAAGTTGGGCAGGTTTCATTTCGAAATTCTAAGCGTAATGGTCATAACTGGAACCTATTTTTATCCATATAATGAAATGGAGTTGAGTGCGATGGCCGTGGGGGGCGGAGTTTCGTGTGACATCATCACGCCTCCCACGTAATCACGTGAACTGAACTGACGCAATACGTAGAAAACAAGGAAGAGCTCAAAAAGCACTGAAGAAAACATGCATTATACAATTGAGAAGGCAGCAAAACAATAAGAAGCTAGAGAGTCACACATAGAACCATATTCATGAGTGCAGCTACTGCGGAAACAAAGCACAGTGTAAACCTAAAGTTTAAATTAAGTTCATAGACAGGCTGCCGCTGGCGTTTGTCATGCCCACGGGTAATGCGGGATACAAGTTTAATGAGAGGACACAGGATATAAACGAGAGTTTTGATCACTTTGCAACTAAGTTAAAATTACTGGTGAAGAGCTGTGCTTATGCAAATTCCGAGAGACTGTCTTTGTGGGGGGGATTGACAGTTAAGGCGGGTGGGAGAGTCACGTCATCATCTCCCCTCCCATTCACCTCATTTCGCTGTGAGCTGAGCTCCGCAGCTAACGCAGTCTTGAGGAACCAATTTTGTGACGCTGCCACCAAATACTCACAGAAAAATCCACAAGTTAATACACACACTGTCTCTACAGTTTCTCCACACTCTGAATCCTCCAGGCACTACTTACAAAAGGTTACATTGACAATCGTGTTACGTTATTTTTAAAATGTTTCCTTTTCTTAGCACAAGCACAGCTGAGAAGCTTAAAAAATGAAGCATTTAATCACACTTTGCATTCCAAGCAAAGGGAAACTTCTGTCAATGCATGATTTCCTGGTACACCGATTACATTGATGCACACATCAGAGCTACAAAAATGTAACAGTCGGAAGAAAGCACGTTGCTACGACTGAAAATTTCATTTCAAAAGACTACCCGACGGAAGCCTTGATAAAAGCGTGGTTTTGTGCACATATATATATGTATATGTATATGTATATATACTGTATATATGTGTGTATATGTACAGTATATATATGTTTATGTGTGTGTGTATATACTGTATATGTATATATATATATATATGACAGCAACACTCATGACAATGTCAATCATGTTACGTTATTATTAAAATGTTTCCTTTTCTTTTTCATTACTTCTTTAACATACTACTTCTCCGCTGCGAGGCGCGGGGATTTTGCTATATATATATATATATATATATGAATGACCTCCAAAGAGAGCAGAGACTTTTGATCATGTGAACGTGTGTGCAAAAAGTGGCGTCTCCTGCCCTGCAAAAGTCGAGCAGCCGGCGCGCGTGCATTGCTGTGCTGGCCCTTGAGACGCTGACTGCGCTTCTGCCTTAAGTCAAAGTGAGCACTTTTAATTTTTTTCATCCTCCCCCTGAGCTATAGCCCAGACAAGTGCAAACACGGGACCCCTTTTCTACACCGCGGCAAACTAATATTAAGGTGCTTCGCACTTTCTTTTGCACGTATACGATTATGAGGTCGTCAGCTCGGATTATAAAGACACGCACAGGAGTGGAGGACCAACAGTGCTATCCCAGCCGATTAATGGCAGGGAGGTCTCACCAGTCTACACAAGACCCACCGCAACTGTCCCAAAAAGGCGCTCATATCATCAGCGAAGACATCTCTCTACACTATATAAAAGAAAAGGCCAACTTTCCTTTCTTTATACCTTTTTCCTTTTATCCCAAACCAAAGCCTTTCTCTCTTAACACTGCAGAGGACACAAAACTCATTTTCTTTAATTGCTGGTAATGCCAGTAAGGCACATTACCAGAGGCAGAAATTTGGACGTTCACATAGAAAATGTAATTTCTAAACCACAGCCGTCGTGTAGCGCCTTTCAAAAGGAATCTACTACCGAGAGATGATCCATATACATTTTAGTTGCTGTTAGTACTAATTACCTGTTGTGTTACACAGTCTTTTAAAATGTAGTTTACCCGCAACCACTCCAGTAGTGCTCAATGTACCTTTACTTCTTAAAACGTTAATGTTTTACTGTTTAATAACTTATAGACTACATTTTATTATTTTTCCCTTGCACTCAGTGACCAAAGCTATACACACACATATAGACACATACATATATATACACATATATATACCTGTGTGTATGTTTGTATGTATGTATATATATATATATATATACACACACACACACACACCTATCTACATTATATATATATATATATATACACACACACACACACACATACATACATACACACACACATATATATAATTTATGTGTGTGTATGTATGTATGTATGTATGTGTGTGTATATATGATGTAGATAGGTATTTATATATATATGTGTATATGTAGATATGTATATACAGTAGATATGAAGATATGTATGTGTTTATATATATATACAGTATACTGTATATGTGTGTATATATATATATATATATATATGTAGACTCAAACCCATTATGACAGCAGCAATCCAAGCTGTGAGAAAACAGTAAAAAGGAGGCGTGTCAGTCGTCGTGGTACATTTTCTGATGCAGCTAGACGAAAAGAACTCTGTGACGCTGCCACCAAATACACAAAACAATTACTTTGACAATCATGTTACGTTATTTTTAAAATGTTTCCTTTACTTTTTCTTTCCTTCTTTAACACACTACTTCTCCGCTGCGAAGCGTGGGTATTTTGCTAGTAATATGATATTTGTAACGTCTAATATGTCTTATTTTCTCTTATTTTGTCTAATATATTGGGTAATACGAGTGTAATGGTGACTAAAGGGTGTTATTTCATGTCTAGAGGGCTCTAATAATGTTAAAAAACGTATTTAGAAGGTCATAAACAGGTTTTCTATACTCTTAACTGTGAAAATATTCGATTTATAAATAAAGAATCCTACTTCGCGAAAATTCATTTATCACGGTAGAGTCTGGAACGGATAAACCGTGATAAACGAGGGTTCACTGTAACTGAATATCAGATGCGAGTGCATGTTTTTGGAAATAGTCCTTCCCCTGCAGTTGCCATGTATGGGTTGAGAAGAACAGCTGAGGAAGGTGAACATGAGCATGAAGCAGATACACGGCAGTTTATACAGAGACATTTTTATGTAGATGATGGTCTTATTTCTCTGCCAATGGAAACTGAAACCATTAGTCTGCTAAAACGGGCACAAGCATCTTTGGCACAATCTAACATAAAGCTACACAAAATCGCTTCAAACAGTACCTTAGTAATGAAAGCCTTTACAGCAGATAACCTAGCCAAAATCATAAAGGACTTGGATATTACTAAAGAGATTCTTCCAGCCCAAAGAAGTCTAGGACTCAGTTGGGAGATAGAATCTGACACATTTACATTTACAATTTCAGAAGGAGAAAAACCATTTACACGTCATGGAGTTTTATCCACAGTCAACAGCCTTTTTGACCCCCTTGGTCTAGTAGCCCCGGTAACCATACAAGGGAGGGCTTTGCTGTGAAAAATCTCCTTTGGCCCTGGTGACTGGGATTCCCCACCTTCAAAGGATAAATTAGAAGAATGGAAGATCTGGCAAAACTCTCTACAGGATTTAAAATATCTTCATATCCCACGCACATATGCTCCTCATGGCCTGGCCCAGGCAAAGCATACTGAATTGTGTGTCTTCTCAAATGCATCTAATGTGGCCATTGGTGCAGTAGCATACCTTAAAATTACCACCAAGAGTGAATAGTGTTGTATGGGATTTGTTCTGGGAAAAGCCAAATTGACCCCTCGGCCAGAACCAACCATACTGCGCCTTGAACTGTGTGTAGCAGTACTCGCAGTAGAAATGGCAGAACTCATTCTAGATGAGATGGATTTCCAGCCGGACTCAGTCAAGATCTACTGCGACTGTAAAGGTGTTCTCGGCTACATATTCAATGAGACCAGGCGTTTCTTTGTGTATGTACATAACAGAGTCCAACGCATCCGTCAGATGACAAAGCCAGAGCAGTGGCATTATGTTCCCTCAGATCAGAGTCCTGCCGATCTTGCAACAAGATCAGTACCTGCTTCTCAGCTTGCCAACATTTTTTGGTTTACCGGACCAGCTTTTCTATACAAGCAAAAACAAATTTCCCATGAAGCACAAGAAAACTTTGAACTTATCCAACCTGAGCTAGATGCGGAAGTACGCCAACAAATAACCAGCTTCATCACTCTGACTAGAGAGAAACCACTTGTCCCAATTTCCTCTGACCCAGAGGTGCCATTTTTATTGAGCCCTGCAATGCTGCTTACGCAGAAAACTGGTGTGTCAGCACCTCCAGGTAATTTCACAAGGAATGACCTTTTTAAAAGCCAGTGGAGACAAGTACAAGCCATGGCAAACGAATTCTGGACACGATGAAGACGTGAATACCTCCCTACTCTGCAAAGCAGGCGGATATGGGCCCACCCATCTAGAGATTTACAAATAGGAGACATTGTGTTGCTAAAGGAGAATCAACTATCACGCAATGAATGGCCTATGGGATTAGTCACCTTGGTATTCCCTAGCAGTGATGGTACTATAAGAAAAATAGAAGTTAAAACTGCCTCTCAAGGCATCTCCAGAAACTCTATCATGCATATCATAAAAATCTTTCTACTGGAAAATGGATAAGTTCTAAGTTAACACAATGTTTGCCTCTATGTACTGTTTAGTGATATACAGTAATGTTATTATATCAGACGGGGAGTGTTCTACCCCTTCATCTTGTCATTTATTAACACACCAGTCAGTCACGTCCCACACTCACAGTGGTACTATAAAAGTCTATGAAACTCACGTAAAGCACGCAGGTCCCATAATAAACATTTGAATACAATACTCCCCATATGTCTCACGTAGGCACCCCTTTATCTCTTGTTTCAGTCACGTCCAAAACATATCCTTAGGGTATATAAACCCCTCTGTCTGGTTAGTTGTGGTACACAGTAATTTAAACCTCTGTCTACGTGCTTCTCTTCATCTTGATCCAACTGTGAAAATCACTTGCCTCGTGTCTTTTAAAGCTTTATTGTTTAATGTACACTGTCTGCTGTGTATTGCTTTGTAAATCATTCCTTATTGTCTTTGATTGTATACCTGTAAATGCCTGTATATTTCTTTTGTATATATTTCAGTTTACAACGAAGTACGTCCAGTAAAAGCCTTCAAGATAGCTTGCTCACCCCTTGTCGTTTTTTATGTGGATGTACTGAGTTATTTAAGCTCTATGCGGCCGCATTGCACAGGACAGTGTGGAGTAAGGCAGAAAACTTTCATATTGTATATTTTACACTGTTTTTTATCCAATTATTATTATTATTGTTATTATTGTTGTTGTTGTTTTACCATTTAATAGGAAAATACGTTTATAGAGGATTTGCATATTAAATCTAATTGTACCATAGAATAACAATAAAGGAATTCAATTCATCAGAGAGCACTTATTTACAGATGATGATGACTGGCTTCTAAGTTGATTTAGATTTCCAGGCGCTATTTTCGTGGAGCTCTTGATATCATTTTAAAGACAAAATGCATTAAAGTATATATATTACATTATACAGATACATATTAAACTTCATTTAAATAATGTATATTGTTAGTGATTAAATATGTCAGGACTCGGTGGTGCAACGTCAGTAGTTCAGGGATTGTTCCTGCCTCACACTGTATGCTTGCTGGAGCTGGCATGACACTGGAAGGATAGATGCATAAAATAATTAAACATGTACTATGAAGATATTTCAATGTTCCATAAAAGTTTTGAAGAATCGGCATTCTAAGCTTACAGATGGTTTGACATTTATTAAAGAGCTGATTGTTTGGCGATTGGTAATTTGGAGAATGAAAAGGAAGGAACAGAAATCGGGGCTTAGCAGATTTGAAAGAAACAGTACTGCTTCAATAAATTATTTTATTGAGGGTCGTGCACGGGGCAGCAAGCATTTTGCGGGAGGCAGGAAAAATCTGTGGATGGGGTGCCAGCTTGTCGCTACAACTGCACCAACATGTCTCAATGTTTTATACATGCTTTAATTTCTGTCATCATGAAAATATCAAGTATATATCTTAGTATTTAAATTGTTCAGAGAGCTATAACATCATGAATGTAATGTATTCCGTGTTCTGTCAGCATAAGAGAAAACCTGTTTAAGAAGCACACACTTAAGAGTACATAGAATACAAAGCATTTAATGTGCTACTTTAGTTATGGTGGGATTTGAGAAACTATTAAATAAAACTATTTTAAGATGAAGTTTATGGCGTTTTACTTAAATGGCAAAATAAACTAAATGATTAAAATGGAAATTTTTACCTTTTTATCACACTGTGTCCCAGTTTTTTTTCTTTTCTGTGTACCCTAATACGCTTTAATATGACACTCAGACGGTTGGCCACAACTTGCCTTTTCACGGCGTCTTTGATATCTGACCACTTATATATTTTGGGCACTGTGCGACTTTCTGAACTTGAAATTTCGAGTTTCTCCGCCACTCTGTCACTGGATCAACTTCCTTTTGTTGTTTATATCGACTGCTTAAACCAAAAAATGCAAATATTATGTTTTTCCTTGCCTCTACTTGTTATTTGCTGAAATTCTTCTTTTTCCTCGTGGTTTTGCCATTGTATTTTCACAGAATGCAAAACATAAGGGGCTATTTATATTGATTTGCATATTCAAAGAATCATAATAATGAAGCACCACATAGTTTTAGCATCGTGAAACTGGAGAATATGAAACATTGACCTTGACTCTGGAGGTAACTTAGGGACATGGTCAGAAGTGGGCAAAGAAAGGGTTTAAAGCTGTCAGTCACTTAACATTTTTAGATTCAGAGTGAGAGAGAGATAATGATAATCACTCAGCTGACAAAAGGAAGAAAGGCAAGAGTCTGAATAGAGGTATGGGAGGTGAAAAAGGGAGTGAAGGATTTGACATACTGTTGGGGAATTAGATAAGCTAACCCATACAACTCTGTTGTACTGCCTTGTTATACTATATTTTTCATGCAATGTTTATTCTTCCTTGTCTATTTAATTTTCCTTTAAACAGAAAGTATTATTTTTGTACTTCTTGGTCTTCGTGTTATTCTGAGTTTAGTAATAACTTAACATTGTCTCATATTGCCAACAGTTTAATGACATGTCCTGGTAGTTCACTAAACTAGCACTGCAGAGTTTTACCTAGCAGAAGATGCTTGGAAAAGGTGAAACTTGTGACCTGATGGAAGCTTCTAAACATGAGGTTTTGCTGCTTTCCTGATTAGTTGAACTGGACTAATAATAAAGGGTTTCAGCAATTCAGTGAAATGCAATTATTGTGCTAAGTAGAAACAGCTCAGGCATGATCAGGAAAAGTTGGAGATTTCACATGTTGTGAATGAGAAATTTACAGAACCGAATAACAATATGCTGAAGCTGAAGATGAATACAAGACTGTCACCAATAATAACAGAAGATTTTCAGACACTTTAACCTTGGTCGTAATAAAATAAAATAGATTAATGTCAGGATAAGACAGTGTTTAATCATGATTTAGTACATTTTTCCCCTGTATGTTTTAGTGGTTTTCTATCACTTTGTTTATTTGTATAATTGGCCACCTAATTGCATGCTAAAGATCTACCCCATGAGAAGCATGTTGCTATGCCACGGAGTCTTAATCATGTGTGTAACACCATGGACATCATTATGTGGTGAACACATCATTGCTTCTTGAACTTTAACACACTAATCCATCTGCACTTTAGAAATGTAATGTCTGGGTAATGCAAATTTTTCAAGGGATATTTCAAAAGATAGTTAAAGTGCAGGCTGGGATCCTAAGAACCTTTTCCACTATATCAAACTACCAAAATGACATGAGCAAACTGAAAGTCAAAAATAAGTATGTCTTTTCTTAGTAACCTAATCTATAATTATTTCTTTCAAGAGCAGTGGTGTGAATATGAACATATACCCCATGAAAAGAATTATTTTTTGAGTACTGTATGACAAATTAACATTTAACCCTAATTTTAACAATACTTACAGTTAAAAGTGATCTAATTATTCTTTGTAATCCTTTGTTGAATGTAAGTCAAAAAATATTGGAAAAATATAAGTACACTCCTAGTTTCAATAGCTTATGTTGCCCATTTTGGCAGAAATAATTTTGTATAGGAGATGGTTATAATTGTCCGTCTCGTATGTCAACCTGAAAAATTTTTATTTTTTTGCTTGCTTCGCCTTACAGGATGCCTTAAGTTATGTGATGAGGGTTATTTTGCATGTACTACACACAACATTTCTATCTAGTGAGGTCTAGACTTTAACCTACGTCTTTCTGAACCATTTCTTTGTGGATTTGCTTGAGTTTTATGTGTCAATTTCTTGTTGCAAGGTTCAGTTCGAGTTAACCTTCAGCTATTCTTCTAAGGTACTCTGATAAAATGTTGAAGTCAGCTTTGACTCTATAATTGCAAGCTGGCCAGGTCTTGATGCAGAAGAGTAGTCCTAAAACATAATGCTTCCAGCATCATGCTTCTTTTCTTTTCACATTTTCACCAAACAACTCTACCTTTCTCTCCCTTTTCTACCAGTACATCAGTTCTTCATCTAGGTTTTATCTATAAACTTCAGTCATGTAGCTATATATTTTGTTTTGAGAAAAGATGTTTCTTCCTGATGCTACATGTTGGGCAAAGTCATGCAGTCTCCTTCAGATGGTAGACTCATGCACTTTTACCAGTGGACTGATTTTATTTTCATTTGTAGATGATCTTTAGAAAAGTGAACAGTTGAGTACAAGATGTTTGAAGATGTCTTTAAAACTTCACTCAGAAACATTTTTTTTGAGTGGCATCAGAGAGCTCTTTTGATCTTAATATGATTTAGGCACTCAGTTGAACACTCTGTGACCTTCAACACCACAGGTTTCTGATGGCAGGGACATGCAAGCCACTTTTTAATGACGTTCTAATCTTTTACACCTGTTTGGGTGCATTTTAGTTTAATTAGGCACTTTATACAATGATAAAGGTAAAGGTAAACCCGGTTTTTCTACACAAGAAAATTTAATTTCTGTTGATTTAAATTGTACAAATTAATGCAAAATATGTAGTGTGTTAAAGTTGTGAGAAGCAATGTTATCTTTTAAAATTAGGTCACATTTATCTATTTGTATTGTTCAAATGGTAGTCTAGGATTGTTTTGTTTAAAAATGTGTGGAGTGTACTTAATTTTTCAGATCCACTGCAGAGTAAAATTCCTAATGCTGTTTCTTTTTATGACAGCTTTGGTGGAGGAAGGGTGAAAGTATCGCACATCACAAACCAGATGACTAACAATCTGGGATTGTTGTTATATACAATATATTGTATCCATACACTAAATTTAAAAAAATTGCAGAGCTTCTCAAAAATATTTTGATTAGTAAAGTGAAGAGCATTGTTAATATTTCCAGAGTAAATCAATTAATGTCACAGTGGTCACAGCTAGAACCTTAAGCACTGTTGTGAAAGAAAATCTCCCTTTAAGTATTTCAGGTAAAATGTGGAATTCAGTCATTCACAATAAAAACATTTCACTGATACATGCAAAATATGCTGTGGTTCATGTGAAAAGTGTACAATGGGCACAAAACCCCTAATTGAAATTATCTATGATAGATAGATAGATAGATAGATAGATAGATAGATAGATAGATAGATAGATAGATAGATAGATAGATAGATAGATAGATAGATAATTTATTAATCCCAAGGGGAAATTCACATAATCCAGCAACAGTATACTGATACAAAGAAACAATATTAAATTAAATAGTAATAAAAATGAAAAGAATTAAAATAAAATTAATGTTCATTTACTCCCGGGTGGAATTGAAGAGTCGCATAGTGTGGGGGAGGAACGATCTCTTTAGTCTGTCAGTGGAACAGGACAGTGACAAAAGTCTGTCACTGAAGCTACTCCTCTGTCTGGAGATGACACTGTTAAGTGGATGCAGTGGATTATTCATGATTGACAGGAGTTTGTTTAGTGCCCGTCGCTCTGCCACAGATGTTAAACTGTCCAACTTTAATCCTACAATGGAGCCTGCCTTTTTAACAAGTTTGTCCAGGCGTGAGGCGTCTTTCATCATTATGCTGCCACCCCAGCACACCACCGCGTAGAAGAGGGCACTCGCCACAACCGTCTGGTAGAACATCTGCAGCATCTTACTGCAGATGTTGAAGGATGCCAACCTTCTCAGAAAGTATATTCTGCTCTGAGCTTTCTTACATAGAGCATCAGTATTGGCAGTCCAGTCCAATTTGTCATCCAGCTGCACTCCCAGATATTTATAGGTATGCACCCTCTGCACACAGTCACCTCTGATGATCACAGGGTCCATGAGGGTCCTGGGCCTCCTAAAATCCACCACCAGCTCCTTGGTCTTGCTGGTGTTAAGGTGTAAGTGGTTTGAGTCGCACCATTTAACAAAGTCTTTGATTAACTTTCTGTACTCCTCCTCCTGCCCACTCCTGATGCAGCCCACAATAGCAGTGTCATCAGCGAACTTTTGCACGTGGCAGGACTCCGAGTCATATTGGAACTATATATACTATATATATATACTACTATACTATACTATAAAGGTCATTGACCATTAGTTGTGAACAATGCCACGTAGCCCCAGCCTCACTAGGGCACATGTTTTGGGAATGCCCTGAATAAAAATCTTTTTGGTCCAAGATATTTTCTTATTTATCAAATAATATTAAATTTTGATCTTCTCAAATCCGCTCACAGCAGTACTTGGAGTTATTTCTGATGGGATTAGATTATCTAACTGCAGGATAAACTCATGATGACTTTCTGTACTATGTTGTTATTGCATATTTGTCAGAAATTGTTTTTCTGCCTTTTGTATTTTTCGTCTCCAGCAATGTTTGTTTGAACATACTATAACACTTCTCTTGTAATGTATATTTTTGGAACTGAATACAATGTATATCAAAAAATGGCAGCATTAATGGAAAAAAGCAAACAAAACACAGTTATTATCATATCATAAAAATAACAGTAAAATTAAATAACACTTAAAAATAACAATACTAACACTTCCTAAAATTACACAAAACAAAAAGGGACACTATTGAAGGCAAAGAGGGATATTGTGATTATAGGTTGTACTTTAAAATGAAGAAGAGCCTTTACCTAATGGAAACTAAATATTAGAGTTTAGCAGTTTATTTGAACAAATAAAAGCTCTTAGTGCTATGGAGATAAAACTCTCCAGGGCTCATGTTATATAATAATATTTGTAGTGTTTCGATTCAAAATGCAATGAAGGCCATACTGGGCTTTTCAGAAGCACTAGTTTATAAAGATTGTTGATTGATTCCATGCCATACTGAAATCAAATTTTAAAAAACATGTCAGATCCTACTGCTCAGCACATTAAGATATATACTTTCAATTCAGAATGGAAAAATTGCAATTTTCACAGTACAAACTACTATATGACAGTGTGTGGTATCACTGTTGGTGGCATTAGGCATTGTTGTGGACTTAATTAATTCTTGGGAATACAGAAATGCTTTCTTGAGCATGGGTCAAATAAAGTACAGTCTATCTATCTATCTATCTATCTATCTATCTATCTATCTATCTATCTATCTATCTATCTATCTATGGCTCATAAACAGTATACAGAAACATCTAAACTATATACTGATATTTTATCTCACACTCTGCATAGACACACATTCTATAGTACATTTTTATTGGATTTACTGTAATACACTCTATATTTTTAATTTGCCAAGCATTCACAATTAATTAACAGTTAAAAATTCAACCAAGTTGTAAATTAATGTGTGCTGTTTTGCATGTTTTTCAAAGACGTTTCATAATAAGGAGTACAGTAAATTCTACTAAGCCTGATTTCTTTGCCTTTAAATGTTTTTCGTCATCTTTTATGGAATTGCTGGATGCTGTCTTCATGATGTTGTTTGCAAAATAATTCAGAAGACATTTTCTGCTCCTGCATTTTATGTCTACCCATCTTAGTCTTTTTGTTATTAAATGTATACATTTTTTAACGTAGCACCTGTTTGTTCTTTTTTTGGAAATGTAATGTTTTCTGAAAAAAAAGCTTATAATGGATATTTTGTCTTCTGCCTGAAAATAAAAAAAAAAAGCATGTTTTAAATAAATTTTGAAAGTGAACAATTTCAGTATACTGTATATTTAACTGGTAAACTTTAGATTGTCAGTATTCAACATAGCAATTGATCACAACAAAAAAAGGCTAAAATGAATATATAGCATTTTACAATCATCATTTGGAGTGTACTGGAATAACAATCAGGGAGACCTTTGTTAGTGGCACAGTGGTAGCGCTGCTGCCTTGCAGTAAGGAGACCAGGGTTCGCTTCCCTGCATGGAGTTTGCATGTTCTCCCCATGTCTGTGTGGGTTTCCTCTGGGTACTCCAGTTTCCTCCCACAGTCCAAAGACATGCAGGTTAGGTGGATTGGCGACCCTAAATTGCCCCTAGTTTGTGTTTGGTGTGTGCCCTCCGTTGGGCTGGCACCCTGCCCTGGAATTTGTTCCTGCCTTGCACCCTGTGTTGGCTGGGATTGGCTCAGCAGACCCCCGTGACCCTGTAGTTAGGATATAGCAGGTTGAATAATGGATGGAGACCTTTGTTTAATGAAAAGTATAAAAATGCAGTAAAGCATTTTGTGTTAAAGGTAACAAAACCAAATCTAGAATTTAATGTAACAGAATACATAATTTTGTGATATATATAAAAAAAAACTGTTTAAACTTTAAATTTGCTGGAAAACTAAAAAAAAATTGTGTGGGCAAATATAAGAAAATATGATTTGGGAAAAAGAGGTGTGCATTTGCTTTTATGACAATAAGCAAAGAGCATTTATATGTGTAGTGGGAAACTGAAACACAAAAGAGTTCAGGTGTTTTTTTTTTTGTTTTTTTTTGACATTATACAAAAAAGTAAAATGTAAAGTGTTTATTTCAAAAGATTGAAGAAATACCTGTCTGTTTGTGAAGAATGGGAAAATATGATGGGACGTTCAGTGCAACAGAAGAGGTACTTAAAAAACATGAAAACTAAACAAAAAAAGATTAGTTATGTGCACAGTATATAAAACAAATGTGGCCAAAGAAGGGCTAAAGCAGAGACCATGCTCATGAATCTGTAGCACCAAAGATACCCAACGCAGTAACAGTCATGGGTTTTAATGCTAATGGTGCTCAAGTAATGAAGCGCAAGAGGTGAGTCTAGTAAACACACAACGGAGATGGCAGGTTAATTTTAAGTCATGCACAACAGGACTGACATGTTTTAAGCACATGAAATATTGGATGTTTGTCAAGCATGGAAATAAACATCAGTGTTTAGATTAGATATCTGATTCCAGATCATTATAGTCTCATCTTTGGAAATATTGCTTCACCTATAAATAAGAGTTACAGACTTTGCAGATTTACAGATTTAAATCACAAATCTGTTGAGGTTGCTTAAACTATGCCAATCAAAAATAAAATTAGACTTTAAGGAAATAAATTAAAAAAATGTTTTTCTGGTCAACTAAATCATGGTAAATGGGGGGTTAAAAGAATATTTTGCATAGAAGAGCTTTGAAGAGGACTGTTTCCTGTCAAGAAGACCATTACTTCAGGACAGCACACTCCAGCGTTTTGGAAAATTAAGAAGGAAAAAAAAAGGCATACTGTAAGGACTAAGGTAACATTTTTAAGGAGGGTGACCAAGGTCTGCTTGAAGTAAGAGACCGTAGGATAATAAAATGTACAGCAGGAGACAGGAATGCATGGTTTGAGGACAGAACGTGGACACTGCAGCTGGAGAGTGGCACATAACAAACTTTGATATGTTAGTTTCAGAGGTTGAAAGACAGGAGGGGCTGGTTTTAAAAGAGATTAAATGCATTCAAGAAAAACTATCACCATATTTTGAAGTTGTAGGTTTTTAAAGAATTCACTGTTGGTGTCCTACACTTCTTTGGTTATATATAATATATAATGCCATTTTTATGTATGACTCTTTCAAACAATATCTTTCTAAGTTATATTTCTCATGATAGTATTTTTGACTAGTATAGTAATCATTTTGTCATAGGTTTTGAACGCAGGTAGTGCCTTATGTAATACAAAAGAAAGTACATGTTTGCCATCTAGTGGTCTTCCACTGTAATATGAAATAATTTGCTATCCTTCATTTAAACCACTACTTTTCATTTTTTATTGTTCACGTATTGCAAAATTAAGAAATTCCTTGTATAGAAAAAATGTTAAAATTGCAAAGGAAGTACCTTACAGTAAATATTAATATAAAAATGTCTATTATCCAGCAGTTATACACTGCTGATGTTCACAGTAAAACACATACAACAATAAAACCCATGAAGCAAATTTTTTGTCAGGAATGTTTCAATATGGGAATATGGTATAATATAAATAGACATTGTGACAGTAGATGGTGCTATACTAGTGCTTAACCCAACACAGACAGACACAGGAGACACACTTATAAAACACAAGCTTTTTATGTTTCTTTGCTGATGTGGAACGTTTTCCCCATCCCCACGAGACCACAACACAGTCCGCGGACTAAACACAATACTTCACTTTTCTCTTTTCTTATTCTTTCTCCTCCTCTCCTCTCCTCTCCTGCAAGCTTTGTCTCCCTCCTCCCAACTCTGGCTCCCCGAGAAGTGGCTGCTGGCTCCTTTTATAAGGCACCCAGAAGTGCTTCAGGTGCTTGTTGACCTAATTCTGGCAGCACTTCTAGGTATGGCGGACAAGCTGCTCTCCAAGGCTCAGCAGCAGCTACAGCACCATCTGGCTGGTCCAACTCCATCTCCTATGAAGCCCTGCGGGAGCCCGTGGTAGCACTGCAACCCATGGGGGCTGCCATCTAGCGTCCCGGGGGAGGAACTGCTCTGGTCACGCTTGCTCCCCCAGTCCTCTCAGTGAAGAGGTGTCCCGGCTGGACAAGGATCCCCACCGTCTGTGACAACATATAATATAATAATATAAAACAAATAGATAATAATACTCAATCTTTTCTTTAAGTCTTGGCTATTGGAACATTGAGGTTTTAAACTTTTAGGATGGTGGTGGACAGTAGCATTTCATAGTTTCACAGTTTTTATTACTTCATTTACCTTATTAATAATTTTTGTTCTAATGAAGATCAGTTACCATATTCATTTTATAATTATGATATTTAATTCACAGTTAGAAATTCAGTCTCTAACTGGCCATTTAATGTCCTAGAAGTGGAAATGGCTAACAGTTTATGAGTGTAACTTGTTATGCTTATTGTCTCATTAAAAACTATTAATAATGCAAACAATTTGTCAGAAAAAAAGGGCAAAGAAAGTATGGGCAGCAGTATGGAAAATGTATTATCTGTATTTTTTAATGTTTTAGATGTATTGGGTTTTAACCTATAACATGTTAATGGTGTCAGAATATTATTTGGGAACATATATTTATATTCTATTTCTAGCTTACAATTCATATTTAAAGAATTATTTATTGATATGTGCTGTACTTTAATTGATTAAGTAAGTCATTAAAGCTGCTATTGTGGAATTGGAGCATGATTTGAAAGTAAAAACTGTGTCACTTATGCTTTTCCAGCAGGTGTCACCCTTTAACAATTATGAATACACTGGAAATAAGGAAAGGTATGGAAACTCTTTGTATTCAGTGTAATGAATATGTTTATTATTGTAAATGTAAGAAAATATTTCTTTTTTGAAACAATGAAACATTACCTTATTTAAAAAATAGAGAGATGCATGTTTAGCGTTATATATTAACATGATAGATATACAAGAATGTTAGTTTTCTTCTATATCTGTATTACAATTATACATTTTTAAGAAGTTCCAAAAATACAATATCATCAGTGTTGCCTTAAAGTATTACCACAATGAATAATGAGCATGGTAATTGGTAGTTTGTACAGTTAATAAAGTAGCAATATCATCTTTCATTTACAGAAATGTGAAAGTAGTCAGTCAGTCATAATCCAACCCGCTATATCCTAAAACAGGGTCAAGGGGGTCTGCTGGAGCCAATCCCAGCCAACACAGGGCGCAAGGCAGGAACAAATCCCGGGCAGGGCGCCAGCCCACCGCAGTGTGAAAGTAGTATTCACTGAAATGTTGACATACAGTACATTTTAAAATGAAGACTATGTACATATTTTCTAGAAGATTGAAGCTTACCTGTCCTAATGGTAATTGTTTAAATTTGCAAATTGCTCTACAGTCACAAGATCCCTCATATCACAAAAATAGAATAAGTGACTGCAAAGTGCTAACTTTGATTGGTAAGATAACAGAAGGGCTGTTTCTCCACTTGATAGACTTTTTTTAAAGCTGTTACCATCTCATCTTTAAATGCAGGATGTAACTCATTAGTTTGATCCATACTGCCATTAAGCTTTTTATTTTGTAATAAAGGGCTTCCTGGATTTTGGCTAAAGTAGAATTCTCGTAATTTCCATACAACATATATCTAGTGCATATTGTACAAGGAAGAGTCAAGCTAAAGTTAGAAAATAGAACGAACCTTAATAAAACTGATCATGTCATTTCTCAATGTAGTCTCCACCCTTCTTAATGCACTTGTGCCACCTGCCAGGAAGTGCCTGGATTCCGTCAGAACTAAAGGCTGTTTCCTTTCCTTGCAACCACTCATGCATCTGTCTTGAATCAATGACAACCCAGATGTTTTTTTAGCTGTCCAAAAAGGTGTAAATCACACGGTGCCAAATCTGTGAGCCTCAAACTTCACTTTCTCCTGATAAACCTTAGCGTTCTTAGCAGTATGTGTTCATTGTCTTGCAGCAAAAGGACTCTTTGAGACAGCAGTCCCTGGCTCTTCGATCGAAGAGCAGGGTTCACATTGGTCTCCAGCAAGTCACAGTAATTTTTACTTGTGACTGTAGTACCCCTCGGCATGTAGCATTCGACAATAACTTCTGGTGCATGAGTGGTTGCAAGGAGAAAACAAAACCTTTTATTCTGCTGGAATCCAGGCACTGCCACACAGGTGGTGCAAAAGCATTGAGAAGGGTGGAGAGTACATTGAGAAATGACATGATCAATTTTGTTAAGGTTCATTTCATTTTCTAATAAATCCCATCTTCTAACTTTAGCTTGACTCTCCCTCATATAGTACATAAATATTTAGGAAAATAAAACTTTCTTCATAGCAAGTAATAAATCTAATATTCTTTTGTTAACTGAAAATTTGTGCTCAACTCTCAATCTTTATTATTTTTATATTTTATCATCAAAAGCAAATATTTTTCAAGTTCTATTAAACAAATGTATTCAAAATCATTGTGTACTGACTATATCCAATTAACTAATTTTTACTTCAATAAATGCAGCAGAGTGAATTTAGTGATTTGATTCACTATTGGGTATCCTCCAGTAAAAATAAAAAAGGCATAGAGAAAAGTACAGTAAGTATGTAATAAGTAGTATGATCTGCCTTGATCTTAATCATATTACCCATTTCAGTCAAACAACAAAAAAACATTTGTACACACTAATGGTTAATTCTAGTGTCTTTTACCAGATGTTTGTGATTTCTTTTTTGGCATTTCATTTTCTTCATCTTATAAATATAATAAAAAAACTGAAAGGTCACATACATTATCTTCTCCAGTTGCTTCCTGCAACACAAAGCAAAAAAACAATTCAATTTCATTTTGATCATGCATTGTTTGCCTTTGCTACTGTGCAGTGTGAAGAAAGTCTACACATAAGTTTTATCATATTCTTTCCAATGTGCTTCAGCATAAATAAACTGTAATAAATACTAGCTGAAAAATCAAGTATTATCCAGGTGTGTTTGAAAATGTAATATTACTGTTACTTAATAAAAATACAAAGAAGAACATAGCTCAGATTTCATAATTATACAAACAAGCATTTATTAAATGGAGATACAAAACTACAAATAACTTTTTGTAAACTATTTCCATGGTTTATATATTTAGATATATCACAGGTACATTATTTTTATTTTCCATGTTGAAGCAACTTGAATAAAATGAAAAAGTATGGATTCCTACAGCAGTTAATGGATATTTTTGATCGAATGAAATCTGCAGGTTTAGTCGTAAACCCAGGAAAAACTGTTAGTGCCAAGACAGAGGTGCAGTACTTTGGGTGCATCATGGGGGGCAATATCATCCGACCCCAAGTGGAAAAAATGACCACAATAAATGATCATCCAATTTGGCAGGCTAAGAAACAGGTCAGGTTGTTCCTTGGTTTGGTGGGGTAGTACCGAAGGTTCACCCCCAACTTATCAGATATTGCAGCACTCCTCACTGACTTGCTCCAAGGCACAGCACCCAGGAACATCACATGGACAGATAACTGTGACAAAGCTTTTAATACACTGAAAGAAATTTTCTGTAAAGATGTCCTGATTTTAACAAACCTTTTCTCATACAGGTGGATGCTCCAGGGGAAGGTCTGGGAGTGGATGTGAAGCAAGGAGTAGAGGAAGTAAAGTATGCCACATTAGAAAAGGAAGGGCATGCGATCAAATGGGCAATAGACAGTTTAAAGTATTATCTTTTGTTAAGTGATTTTGCAGTGGAGAGCAACCACTGAGCTTTGCAGTGGATGTAAAGAATGAGACACTCCAGTGCTTGAGTGGCTTGCTGGTATTTGGCATTCCAGCTTTATCGATTTCAGATTCACCATGTTTCAGGGAAAAAGAACCTTGTAATAGATTATTTATCCCATCCTAATGCACTGGACTCTTAAAGGAGAGGGTTTGTGTTAATTCACCTACCTGGCATTACCACTTTAAAGAAACAAGTCCTAAGAAGAGTGTAAAGATGACATACACATAGGAAAAAAAAAGTTTAAATCGTTGAAGTGCAGGGGTGCATTTTCGCAAGAATTTTAACTTTGAGTTTGCCAGATTTGCAAGCATCTCTATAGCTGCCTACTGTAGATAAAGTAAAAAGTGTAGAGCGTTTTAGTTCATGCATACATGCATTTGTTTTGAGGAGGGGATCCCAAGAGAAAGACCCAAGAAAAACAACTTACTTTCTGGTGGAGCGTGTCGGGGAGGACATGCTTATGGCCGTGCTTGCTTGCACACACGCAAGGCTACCATTCTATTTAATACATAGTCCTGCACAAGCTGAGTATAGCACCTGTGGAGAAGTCAGCTATAAGTGGGTGGGAGTAGCGTGTAGAAGGATTGGCCAGAAGATTTGTTCACCAAGTATAAGAGGCACTCCCTGCCCATAGGGGTTGTCTTTGACTCAATTGAGTGGAGAGTGTAGTTGGCATAGTGATTTTTTACAGTATACCAAATGGTGGCTTCTGACTTTATTTGTATATATTTTCTTTTGTATATAAGGTAAGTATAGATCTCTCCTAGTTATATTTTAGTTTTGATGGAGGTATTTATATAGATTTTGGGTTTTTGCAGCACTGTTTTTTTTCCTTATAAGTATTCTTTGTGGATTCATGGGACTGATTTTTGTGTAGTTTCTTCCTGAACACATTTTATTTAATTACTACAGTTTTGGCGTATAAACATTTTTGTCTTTGATTATTATTCATTTTTGGGACTGGCAAAATCCATCCATCCTTTCATTATCCAACCTGTTATATCCCAACTACAGGGTCATGGGGGTCTGCTGGAGCCAATCCCAGCCAACACAGGGCACAAGGCAGGAAATAAACCCTGGGCAGGGCGCCAGCCCACCGCAGGGCACGAACACAGACCCACACACCAAGCACACACTAGGGACAATTTGGAATCGCTAATACACCTAACCTACATGTCTTTGGACTGTGGGAGGAAACCGGAGCACCCGGAGGAAACCCATGCAGACACAGGGAGAACATGCAAACTCCAACACATGGTGGACCCGGGAAATAAACCCGAGTCTCCTAACTGTGAGGCAGCAGTGCTACCCACTGGCAAAAATCATCCATCCATTATCCAACCGCTATATCCTAACTACAGGGTCACGGGGGTCTGCTGGAGCCAATCCCAGCCAGCACAGGGTGCAAGACAGGAAACAAACCCTGGGCAGGGCGCCAGCCCACTGCAAGGCATGCACGCACACACTAGGGTCAATTTAGAATCGCCAATGCACCTAACCTGCATGTCTTTGGACTGTGGGAGGAAACCAGGGCACCTGGAGGAAACCCACGCAGACACGGGGGGAACATGCAAACTCTACGCAGGGTGGACCCGGGTCTCCTAACTGCGAGGCAGCAGTACTACCCACTGGCAAAATCATTTTAAATAATATTCACTATTTTTGATTTTTTTTTCTTTGAATTTCCTTTCTTTTTTTTGTGCACCTGTAAATAAAACCCATTGTTATTTTTGGAAATACCAGCCTTTTGGGTCTGTGTCTCCA
This sequence comes from Polypterus senegalus, assembly GCF_016835505.1. Lineage (NCBI taxonomy): Eukaryota > Metazoa > Chordata > Cladistia > Polypteriformes > Polypteridae > Polypterus > Polypterus senegalus. The sequence continues at coordinate 41,343,131 of NC_053167.1, forward strand.
TGTCTGACTTCTTTCAAGTCTGATCACACTCTGTCCCAAACTGCAAGATGCCCAGTGTTTTGTCTGGGTCCAACCTTGCCACTGCATAATAGTGCAAGATGCTCAGAAGTTAATTAGGTCTTTAGTTGAATAGATTACTATAATGTACTCCTAACAGGACTACCTCAAGAAACACATTAATTAATCAGTTCAGAATTCAGCAGCAAGAATCTTAACCAGAAAAGATAGTTTGAGTACAACTCATCATTACATTGGTTACCTGTGACTTTCATAATTGTTTTTAAATACTATTTATGGTATATAAAGCTCTAAATGATCTTGCTTCTTCCTACAAGTTGGAGTGCCTGTCCCTTTATATTTCCGGTTGTAACCTTAGATCCTCTAATAAGTTGTTTGCTTATTATTCCAAGAGCTAAGTATAAAAGAAGAAGTGAGGCAGCTTTACGCACCATAAATCTGGAATGTTTTACTAATAGAGATATACCAGGCTAACACCATAGATGATTTTAAAAAAACTGGCATTTTTTTAGCTGCATTTTAGATGTACATGTAAAAGATTATACATGGTCTAGAAATGTATTCTTTATGGATTTTCAACCATTATTAACCTCTATTTTTCAACACTGCTACCTAATTAAAGTACTGAGCAGCTAACTGTTAGAATGTTAGAATATAAGTGGATAATCCAACTGTCATCAAGACCCACTGTATTCAATTTCCTAGAACGCAGCTTAAAAAACAATATGGAACTACTTAAGTACATTTATGTTAGGTAGAATGCCTGGGCTGGGTAGTTTTATAGCCTTGGATCCTCTGCAGATTTTGTTTTTTGTTCCAGCATCACAGCCCTTGCAGTTTTGTTTTTTTTCTGTTCTCCCCAATCATCACACCATAGCATCTTATCTTTTGAGACCTAAAAATATATGTATAAGGACTCTTTTCTCTGTTTCTTTTAATGGTATATCTACTGTATGTTATGTAAGAGCATATTGAATTATTTTTATCTATTTCTTTGGTATTTGCTATTTTTAGTATTTATTCATTCTCATTTTTATCTATTTCTAAAATGTTTTACTTTTCTTATAACCTTTACTTTGATATCTCATCAATGTGCTGTGGAAAAAAAATGTTATTATTGTTACTTTTATGTAAAATAAATAACGCAGCATTATGCATTTTATGACCATTTCACTAATTGAACATTTTTGGTGCAGACAAAGTCAGTTATGAACAACCTCAGGAATGGAGCTAGTTCATATTCTGAGATCCAACTGTATGTGAATAAGCCTCATTCTACAGTGTATGTGTTTCAGTATGAAGTGTATATATAGTTAAAAATTAAGTCCTAAATGATGTCTCAAACAATAATTAGCAATAAATAACTCATTAAAAGTCAATAAAGCACTTGCGTAGCACTACCAATGATAAAGCCTTACACCTTGACATGTTGAATGTTTGGAAAGCACTGATTGGCCCAAAGTATTTATGGTGGTTTGTTCTAAGACAAAAGTGATATTTCTTATATTCTGAAAATATACAGTTTAATAAATTGAACAGCAGGATATGTCATGCTTTAGTGAAAAAATCATTACATTTGAACATCCAAACAATTTTGAGAACAGGCCATTTAATCTAACAAAGTTTTCAAATGCTGTTTGCCTAATTTGTCCAAAACATCTTTAGTTAAGTTTTGAAAGTCCCTAAAGTAAAACTTTCTACCACCCTACTTGGTAATTCCATAAGTCTAGTTTCTGTGTAAGAAGAAAAAGAAACTTTTGTGTGACATCTGCCCTTAATAACTTATGGTCTGTGTCCTTGTGTCCTAAAGTAATAACTGCGATTCACTGTACTAATTCCCTACATCATTTTAAACACCTCAATCATATCAAAAGGCAAGTTTACAGGGAGATATTATAGTCATGGGGGACTTTAATTATCCAAATATTAACTGGGATAACCTTGCAGATGGAGGAGCGGTTTTTGGTCTCCAGGCTACAAAAAGGACATAGCAGCGCTAGAAAAGGTCCAGAGAAGAGCGACTAGGCTGATTCTAGGGCTACAGGGGTGAATTATGAGGACAGATTAAAAGAGTTGAGCCTTTACAGTTTAAGCAAAAGAAGATTAAGAGGAGACATGATTGAAATGTTTAAAATTATGAAGGGAATCAGCACAGTGGATCGAGACTGTTATTTATAAATGAGTTCATCAAGAACACGGGGACACAGCTGGAAACTTGTTAAATTTCACACAAACATTAAGAAGTTTTTCTTTTCACAAAGAACGATAGACACTTAATAATAATCTACCAAGTAGTGTGGTAGACAGTAAGACGTTAGGGACTTTCAAAACTTGACTGGATGTTTTTTTGTAAGAAATTAGTGGATAGGACTGACAAGCTTTGTTGGGCTGAATGGCCTGTTCTTGTCTAGAGTGTTCTAATGTTCTAATCTCTTCTTGTTCTCCTTCTGCTTAAACTACAATATATGGAGACAATAAATGCACACAGTACTCTGGGTGAGGCCAACTTGTAGGTTTTATAACTTAAGCATAATTTCCCATGACTTGTCCTTCACACATCATGTTAATGTATGTAGCTTAACATCCTATTAGTCTTCTCCATTTCTTTGGTACACTGGATGTATGAGTGATGATGAGTCCATTACGACTCTTACATCCTTCTCATAATTTGTACCTCCAAATTACAGGCCTCCCATCACATATTCAAATCTAAAATGTTTAGTTGTTCATTTGTGCAATGCCTTATATTTATTTACATTAAACTTGAACTGTCACAAACTTGTCATGGCCTTTATACCGTCTAGATCCCTCTAAATGGCTTGGCTGATGCTGTATTTTCTGCCATTCCACCTACTCTGGTATCATCTACAACTTAAATTGGCATGTTTTTTATATTCTTATCCAGATAATTTATATGCAGGGGTGGGCAAAAGTAGGTTAACAGTTGTTTGTTTGGAAAAAGACATGCACGGTTGTTCTAATAGCTTTATTAACTTAAAAGAGTTCCTCAATAATTAATAAATAAGTGATGATACAAGAATAAAGTCTGTGTTTCACGAAATCACAACTCTCATCTTACATTCACACACCCTGATACAAGAATAAACTCGTGTTTCATACATTCACAACCTTAAACCTCCTTTTGCACACCCGCCACAGAGCTGATTGAACTTTGATTGCTTATACAAGGTGGGCAAAAGTGGTCTGAATGGACAAAAGACATGCAGGTTAGGGTTATTCCAATTCCTCATTAACACAATAGCTTTATTAACTGTATTAACTCAAAAGAATGTTACAAATAAACCAATAAAATACAGTAATTATTAAATAATTAATAATACAAAAAAGCTACTTTTACACACTCTGGTACAGGAATAAACAGTTTTGCACACTCAAAACTGTAAACCTTCTTTTGCACACCCACCATGTACATAATTGTACTTCAATTGCTTATACAAGGTGGGTAAAAGTAGGTTTACAGTTGGGAAAAATCATCTTCTCCTGCCTGCACAATGAAACAGCCAGAGACATTTCTTCAGCTTCCCTTTAATGGAGGTATGACTGACATCCAAACAAAATCAAACCAGCGGGAGGTGATTTAGAGCTGTGTGTCTATGGGGTCGCTGCACATTCTGTCCTGTTTAACAGTTCATGTTCATTTTTACACACAAGTGATGAAACCCAAAGCTGAATGAAACATTTCTTAGTGTTGACCCACGTTTCTTCTCTCAATTAAGTCATGTTTTTTAACTGTGCAGATGATAATAGAAGCAGAGAGATGCTAGACATTTTAAAAGATAGATGTTCCCAGTGAATTGTGCGTTTCAATTTTCATTATGGATATGTTGAGGTGACAAGTTTAAATTCATTTTAAATCCAGACAAACCTTCGTTAAAGCCAATGTAAAGAAATTTGTGTGGCTTTTAGTGTGGGATACATTAAGTGGGGGCACAGTAGCATGGTGGTTTCACTGCTGCCTCATATGTCCTGTGTACTCTTCTATGTTGTGTTGCCATGTTCTCCCTTCCTGGATGTCCACCAAGTGGTCCCATTTCTTTCCACAGTTGAAAGTTATTTAGGTTGGGTAGATTTGCAATGCTTTATTGGCTTATGTGCTTAAAATATAGATGACTAGATAGTTGATCCTTAAAATACCTTTACATAATGAGAATAAAGTGCTTAGGAACACATGAAGCTTTTTTTCTAGTAGCCAACTTAAAAAATTGAGTTTATTGAAATACATCCTGATTAAAAATTGTTTTAATTGTAATGGAAATTCTAACTCGCCTTACTCATTGAAGTGTCCATTGGATTTTACCAAACTGTTGCATTAATTTTTTCTGTTGCCCTGAAACATTTGTGTTTAGAGTGTATGTACATCTCAGCATGAGAAATCTGCGTATATTTTGATATTAGAGATATCTTTGTCAAAGCCAAACTAATGATGATTGGCTGGCATTTTATTTGCACTATCAGTAGAATATATTTTGGGGCAAATTGACTGTTTGTCCAATGCACACTTGGTCATTAAAATTTTTAAGTATTGTTGTAGTAATGGTAGTGATTCAGTACTGGGCCTAATAAATAACTTGCACGTGTTGAGTGCTCTGTCTATTCTTAATTATGTTTTTAAAATACACAAACTGTTTGTTTCGCAGAGGCAGGCTGGAAGTTGTAGATGATGTAATGTCAAACGTGTAGCCTGTTCTACATTTTGACATGAAAGTAGAAGTGTTTTTGTACATCTCATGAAGATAAATTTAGGTTTGTGTCAAGCCAGACATTCTTTTGTCAAAGCCAAACTAAAGAAAACTGTTTTTTAATTTGCACCTCGAGAATATGAAGCTCTACCCTAAGTCATCACCTTGACATGTTGGTGGGGTTTGTGCACATTACTGATTCTCAATGTTTGGTTGTCTACAGCTTTTTGTTCCTGGAGAGGTCACTATTGCCAAACAGGTCTAGTCGAAAATGTCAGACAAAGAACAGTTCACATTCACTCTTATGAAGGAAGAAATTACAAAATGGAGTGCCCTGCATATGACAGGATTACCAGGACTCGCTTCTGGAGCCCAAACCTGGAGTTGGCATTCACTGTGGGCTCAGCTCAGAATTGAGATATTAGCTCACCACAAGACATTTCTCAGTACTGATTGCCAGCCTTAAAAAAATGATTTGTTTAGTTTGGACACATTAGCTGATCTCCCCGAACAGGCACTGAACAATCAGGCTGAAATCCATCTGTTATATCCACCATGCTGCTGGGTTAGAGGATTTAATTAAACTAAATTGGTCCACACAAAGTCATCAGTGTACTGAACTGATCCAAGTCCTTTAAAAGTTTCAAATAAATAAATAAAAATTGACACACATAAAGCCAAAGATTTGTTTAAACAAACAGAAAACAGAAGAGGTACAGAGTAACATAAATGGAAAACAACAATATCCATCAATTAATTAATTGTGGAATTCTGGCTAGTTGAGAATGGAAGAGAAGAAAACAAAAAATCAGCCAGCAGCATCAGTGGGAAAAATCAATCTATGGGGGTCTGTCAGAAGGGAAGTCCAGCTACTGATACCAAAACTATTAACGCTACGTCTCAGAATCCCCCTAAGAGCATAGTGGCTGCCAGTGAGGAGGTGCACAAACCAAGTTGAAGTTAAAAGTTTAAAAATACAGTGGTGTGAAAAACTATTTGCCCCCTTCCTGATTTTCTTATTCTTTTGCATGTTTGTCACACAAAATGTTTCTGATCATCAAACACATTTAACCATTAGTCAAATATAACACAAGTAAACACAAAATGCAGTTTTTAAATGATGGTTTTTATTATTTAGGGAGAAAAAAATCCAAACCTACATGGCCCTGTGTGAAAAAGTAATTGCCCCCTTGTTAAAAAAATAACCTAACTGTGGTGTATCACACCTGAGTTCAATTTCCGTAGCTACCCCCAGGCCTGATTACTGCCACACCTGTTTCAATCAAGAAATCACTTAAATAGGAGCTGCCTGACACAGAGAAGTAGACCAAAAGCACCTCAAAAGCTAGACATCATGCCAAGATCCAAAGAAATTCAAGAACAAATGAGAACAGAAGTAATTGAGATTTATAAGTCTGGTAAAGGTTATAAAGCCATTTCTAAAGCCTTGGGACTCCAGCGAACCACAGTGAGAGCCATTATCCACAAATGGCAAAAACATGGAACAGTGGTGAACCTTCCCAGGAGTGGCCGGCTGACCAGAGACGACTCATCTGAGAGGTCACAAAAGACCTCAGGACAACGTCTAAAGAACTGCAGGCCTCACTTGCCTCAATTAAGGTCAGTGTTCACGACTCCACCATAAGAAAGAGACTGGGCAAAAACGGCCTGCATGGCAGATTTCCAAGACGCAAACCACTGTTAAGCAAAAGAACATTAGGGCTCGTCTCAATTTTGCTAAGAAACGTCTCAATGATTGCCAAGACTTTTGGGAAAATACCTTGTGGACTGATGAGACAAAAGTTGAACTTTTGGAAGGCAAATGTCCCGTTACATCTGGCGTAAAAGGAACACAGCATTTCAGAAAGAACATCATACCAACAGTAAAATATGGTGGTGGTAGTGTGATGGTCTGGGGTTGTTTTGCTGCTTCAGGACCTGGAAGGCTTGCTGTGATAGATGGAACCATGAATTCTACTGTCTACCAAAAAATCCTGAAGGAGAATGTCCGGCCATACGTTCGTCAACTCAAGCTGAAGCGATCTTGGGTGCTGCAACAGGACAATGGCCCAAAACACACCAGCAAATCCACCTCTGAATGGCTGAAGAAAAACAAAATGAAGACTTTGGAGTGGCCTAGTCAAAGTCCTGACCTGAATCCAATTAAGATGCTATGGCATGACCTTAAAAAGGCGGTTCATGCTAGAAAACCCTCAAATAAAGCTGAATTACAACAATTCTGCAAAGATGAGTGGGCCAAAATTCCTCCAGAGTGCTGTAAAAGACTCATTGCAAGTTATCGCAAATGCTTGATTGCAGTTATTGCTGCTAAGGGTGGCCCAACCAGTTATTAGGTTCAGGGGGCAATTACTTTTTCACACAGGGCCATGTAGGTTTGGATTTTTTTTTCTCCCTAAATAATAAAAACCATCATTTAAAAACTGCATTTTGTGTTTACTTGTGTTATATTTGACTAATGGTTAAATGTGTTTGATGATCAGAAACATTTTGTGTGACAAACATGCAAAAGAATAAGAAATCAGGAAGGGGGCAAATAGTTTTTCACACCACTGTATATGTTATTAACTGAAGAAATTGTGAGTTATTATTAGGTAAGTTGGATGTGCAGTTTAAAAAAAAGATATTAATTAAATTGCAGTATGAACAAAAAAAAACGGCACTTAGTAAAAGAGTAAGAATGCAGGAATAAAAATCTGGAATACATATACATCCATCTCTCCATTAAATAAACCTAAATAAAAAAATGAAAAAGGCTAAGGAAATGAAAAGAAATCCACTTTATTTATTTATTTGTTGTGACAGCCAATATCAGCCCATCTTCAGCCAACTCTCCCAAGTTAAGCACACCGATTACAGCAGCACCACTAGCCTGTCTACCTCTCAAGCTTACTTCAACGAACAATGTAAGACGAGACTGTACCATCTCAACAAAAATCCTCAATCTACAAATCAAACATATTCAAGTAACTCATAAGGAACACATCATGTCTTCCATTATTTAAGACTAGCCAACCCGCAGCGTACCATACACCGCATAATCAGACCGGTTTTTTAATGATTTTTAAGCACAGGGAGAAAATTAACATTTGAAAAATCGGTAATGTAATAAATCAGCAAGAAAAGCAACATTGTAACAATGCATGGAACGAACCAACACAGAATCGTCTGTGACTGAAAACTGGCGGACCGCCATCGCGCCCTGCCTGCTTATGTGCCCACCTCCAACTCGTCACTTGAGTCGTTGTCGTCTTTGCACAGTCCACATGCACCTGTGACTCATGTAGATTTTTCATTGCTCTGTTCGGTTTTGGCTGCTTTTCTATATATAATCCACCAAGACACCCGACCACGGTAGTAGCGCGAATTGCTGTATGTAGCGTGTAAAACAGTTTGCTATGATGCATGCGGTAGGGCGTCGTAACCGAAAATTCGGTTTTTAAAGAGTGCTTACTTCATTGTGTTTTAACCTCAGTTGGAAAGGATTGTTTTAAGGATCCCATGGGATATCCCTGTTTTAGACGCTGCATATGGCAATTCACCTCCGCAAGAAACATGCCTATATGAACAGTCAACGTGGCTCGGAGTTGCATGTGGCCTCTACGACAGACGAATATAAATGACGCCATTTTTTCTGTGTCGTCGCGTCCGAGTTGGTGGGCGTGGCTCTGTGAGTGGTTGTCGTATCCAATGGTCTTGGAGTTGGTGGGCGTGGCTCCTTCCTGCGTGCGCCATAGGTGTCTTACTTGTCGGCGGCTTAGTGAATCCACACCCCTTCCGGCGTGCTTTCCATGGGTGTCTTGCCTTAGTGAATTATATATATAGATAGATGGTAAATATCACTTTTATTTTTGTCATTTTTTCCACTTAGTCCAACACCAGTAAAGCCCTTTTAGGGTAGACTCCTAAATCACCCAATACCTCCTTCTGGCCATTGGAACAGCCCTAAAATCCAATTTATAAACCCAAGCAATGCTTGTTCTGGTATAGCCTGGAATCCTAGCAAATCCCTCAAAGAATGAAAGCAGCTTCCTTCTCAACATGACCTCACCAGGAGCTTCTCAAATGAAGTGTAGTCTTGTTTTTTATTTACTCAGACTCACTTTTTCTGCTCTCCTGCAAAGTAGTAACAATTCCGTAGTATAACATATGAAGCTACTTATTTTGAACCTTTGAAACTAAATCACTATGTTAATGCCTGTTAATGCTTTCAATTCTTCCACGAAAAGTGTTTAGTGCATTGTGTTTCTTCTCTAAGAACATTTTAATTTTTTTGTTGTTTTCTAATTTTAATTCTAATAGAACAGGGTGTTTTCTTTGCCGCCTTGAAAATTCTTTTAATGGGTATTTTCCTTTCCTTTTTAGTGTGCATCTTGCCTTCCATAAAGTTTCTTAAATGTCACATATCCATTGTCTCAATTGAAGGACTTCATCTTTCTTTTATTTCCTTCCTTCAGCTAAATGGTAGTCTTTCTTTTTTTTTGCACGTCTTTTTCAGTGACTTTACTTTCCCTTGTTGTATGGTCCACTGTTTGTTTCTGCCTGCACTCCACTCTTGTTTCCCTCCTTTTTGTTTTTTCTTCTAGCAACTCTTTCATAGGTGGCTCTCCAAAAGAATTGAAAACAATGCATTTCAATTATTCTATTATCTTTTGGCTGCTAGGTTTATTGGGGCCAAAAGGATTATTTTTCTTAATATAATGGTGGCCAGGAGAAAGGCTTCCACAGGTAGCTTAATTACCTCAGTTTTCTCAGGCTAATGGTTTGGTTTATCTTGCTGTACAACTTTTTACATTCTGGTCTCTTTTTGTCTTGGTGTTTTATTTATGGTTGTTAGTTATTTAAGCCCTCATAATAAACATGACATTCTGGTTTTCTCATGTTAATTTGTGTCCTCTGCTTTAATTGTTTGATGTATTTTAGTCCTTCCTGATTGAAGAAACTTCTCTTCAAACTACAGTGATGATGCCAATGAATAACAGACAGTTCACAATCTCGTTCTCACTCCATGGGAGCTCTATACCCTTCTCTTATTGTCTTATGGTCCAAAAGTGAATGCAGAGGATGAACAAAATGGCTGACAAGAGGCATCCATATTGGGACCCCTCTTTATATTTTTGTCTTTTGTCAGGCATCTGTTTATGAGAATTTTGCTTGTCATATTTTCTCATACTTCATATATTGTGTTTATCTTGTATTCTGGGAAGTTGTTTTTGTTTTGTTCCTAGGCCCTTTACTACCAAACAGTGGTTTAAAGAACCACATACTTCTTGCAGCACAATGTTTAAAAGGTCTAATTGGATATTTCCAGTATTGCATGCATTACAACATGTAGTGATGGGTGGACAAAGCCCCCATTTATTGTGTCTGAAAAAGATTAACATCTTCTGAGATGTTAATGGAACAGCAGGACAGCTGTGCTGGTCAAGTGCCTGAATGAGGAAGTTGTGGAGTGCTACGAAACTCTGCACCGATAGGCAAGAGGATGGCACAAGGTGCCAAGCTGTTAAGGAGTAGGGCCAAGGTAACAAAGCCGTTGAGTTTCAGCAAAGGGGCCAGAGAGGAGACAAAAGAACATAAATTACTTGCCAGGGAGTAATTGAAGTTGTGGTGTACTGGGTGTATACGTATGCGTGAGTGTGACTGGGAGAGTCCTGGATTGATGTAGTTCCTTCCAGATAACATTGTATACAGAACCCTGCATGAAGGCGCATGAGGTGATTGGAAGGGGGTTGGGTGGGGCATCTATTGGGTGTGTTGTACAAAATGCCATAGTTGTATCAATTGGAAAAATGGACACTGCCGGGCATCTTCGTCTTTTTTGTAGAGTCAATTATTAGTGGAGTATGGATCAAAGTGCTTCCCTACAAAGGGATAAAAGGAGGTGCATTGAACTTGCAATTATCACCTGGTGCCGAGAGTGGAGATAATGGACTGAGCTGGACATTCATTTAATTTAAGTTTATTTTCTTCTTTGGAGAAACTCCTTGATTCTCTTGAGAAGGCTGAAATTGGAAATCGAAAGAGTTACAGCTATTTTTTTTCTGTTCCAATTAGTAGCTCATGCATGTAAGAAAGTAATTTGATTAACTTGACTGATCATTTGCTTTCACTCATTTTCATTTTTGATTTTCTAGTATTGATGTTACTTAGTTTTAAGTACAGAACTGTCCATGTTTTTGTCATTTTCTTTGTGTCTCTCTCACTAACTATTCATTGCCTTTGGTACGAACCACGAGATGCTTTCCCTGGTTGAACTGTTGCAAGGTATGTGATGGGTACAGTGCACTTTAGACAAAGGGTTAGATCTGCTCTTTTTTTGAACCATTGCCTAAACACACTGACAAGGTTAATTAAATTGTTTTAAGAGAGTGCTACATTCTAGTGTATGCAAATGAGATAAAAATCCACAATCATATGTAAATGTAAAGAAAACAGTAGAGCAAAGTGTTACCTGTTACAATGTTTTATGTGTAAGCTCAGATAAACTAACTACAGGTAAAATTCCGTTATAACAAAGTGCCAGGGACATAAAAAATATTTTGTTGTAATGAGATTCGGTATTTGTTACTATAGCGTTTTCTTTAACTTGTATCCAGGTGTTTGCAATCATTTTAATAGCTTTTTTCACGTTACTTTTAATCTCTTCCTGCCTATAAGTTATGCTGATGAGAATTTTTCTCAGCATTTTCTTTCCATAATACACTTTCAGAGTGCGAATGATGCCCAAATCCAATGGCTGAAGCGCTGCCGTGCAATTGGGTGGGAGGTATTTAAAGCGAACATTATCTGAATGTGGAAGCATGTTGTGGGCAGCACAGTGTTCAGTCAGGAGCGGAATCATTATTTCTTCTTCATATTGTGAGGTTTCTGAACTCTTTTGAGACCCCCCACTCCCCACCCAACGGGAACAACATGCTGAAGAGCGTCCTGAAAAGCGATTGCAGCATCTGTGGAAGATTGTTTGTCCGTTGCTGGGGCAGGGCAATAGGAGGCTCACATCGCTACAGTGAAGCGCCACAGAAGCAAATCATAAAAGATAGGGGTCAAGCTATAAGTCCCTGTCTTGCACCCCAAAACATAAGGTTTAGTCTCAGTACTTTAGCAAAACCAGCTTTATTCAGCTTGAAACAGGAACGGCACAGTTATTTATTGTAGCATGATCTGCCACTCTGCTATACACAGACACAGCAGTCAGGCAGGGTCGTAACCAGTTCTGTGACCAAGTAATCCTGTTATCTGCATTTACAATGTACATGCCCCTAACCTTGCATCACCCATCGAGATCTTTTCTTTTTACTTTGGCAGAGAAACACAGCATATCTGTGAGCCTGCTATTGCGCCATACAGATCGCACTTTGGGACACTCCGGTTTGCTGTCTAGTTGGGGGAGGACTCAAGAGAGTTTACAAACCTCACATTTTCTTGAATGAGCGCCGCATTAATAGGAATGTTTCTAGGACGAGCATCACTGAACCACATAAAAACGGCTTTTTCAACGTCTTCAAATGCAGCAGTTCACATACGTTTGCAACCCGAGATTTTTCTACTTTTTTTGCTCTCTTTCAAGAAGGTCAATGGCAAAATTCCAAATTCACTGGCAACGTCTTTTTTCTTTTTGCAGCAATCAAGAGCTGCAAAAAATGTAAGGTTTTTTTTCTAATATGAACTGTTATTGTTTTTCTGTGTCTGCCGTTTCTATAGGAGGGTGACAATGAGTTAAATTCCAATGGATGTTTTTCAAATGTTGACGAGAAATAAGTAAAAGGTATCACTGAAAACCACAGGAAACAAAAAAGGCAAAAAAAAAAAAAAACAGTACGAGGAAAGTTTGAAGAAAGAAAGAAAATTACAGTGTTTCTGTTTGGGGATCATTGTGCACAACTGAACTGCGGCCACAGAACTAACTGCTCTGTGGATGATTTATTCAGGCATTGCAAGGTCTTTTGTGCACTTCGTTGTAATGAAAATATCTGCTGAATGTACTTTGCAGTAACGAGATTTCTATAGACTCATATCATATGGGGAAGCTGTCGGGACCATAAAAATACTTCATTGTAATGAAAATTTTGTTGTAAAGATATTCGTTATAATTGAATTTTACCTGTAATGTGTACAGCATACAGTCAGCTTGTAAGATGATGTGAAATTGGGGGATTTTGTGGACTGTTTGTGGGCTGTTTAAGTTGTATGTCATAATTAGCTTAACATAACTTTGAGGTTGACAAGTAGCAAAGAGCAGTGGTGCATTCTTATTCATTTTACAAATAAAGTACATTTGCAATGCCACTCCAGTACATGTGCAATGCTACTCCTTATTCAGGAAAAAATCCCAGTCGTTCCACGGAAGAAAGAATTTCCAAGACTAAAGCTTATGAAATCATTTCTGGACAAAGGCAGAACTGCAACAACAGGAGCGCCCACCTGCAGTTAAAGTCAATTCAGTACACATGTACTTTGCGAGTATGTTTGTATTGTTGATGAAACACAGGAAGCTCTGCAGTCTACTTGTCACTTTACGATGTAGGAAGATAAGTAAATACATCAAAGTAAATAACATTCGATCTGGCTTTTATATAAGTAACATATACATGTTTTTATATAAAGACCATCACAAAACGTAATCACAAATGAAACTTTGCACAATACCATGGCAAGCTCAATAAGCCCTGCTTTTTCTTTGAAGGACACATGTGGGGCAGACTGAGTGGCAAAATGACGTCCTACCTGTTGCTGCATCTAAACGGTGCCATCTTTTGCCTGGTGTAGCTGCGTTGTTCTTATGTGTGAGTGGACGTTTCTTGCAGGGAAGGCCTCTGTTCTCTTTCTCCGCTGTAGAACCCTCATCCTCAGTTGAGTACACCTCTCTTATATCACGTCTTTATTTGAAAACAGCAGTGTCATTTCGGGGGGAGCGTGAATGTGAACATGACTGAGAATAAAACTAAATAAATAAAAAAAAACACAAAAAAAAAACTAACTTTTACAAGTACCATAAATTTACACTGGCTGTTACAGACTCAAATCAAATGTATGTTTTTATTCTATAATAGTAGAAATAAGAGCAGCTCACTACTCAAAGCGGAGGCGCCCGGGATTGAACCGGGATGTCTTGATTACGAGTCTTATTGCTGCACCACCCAAGCAGTCATGTCAATGTGGTGTCATACCCTAACCCAAGTTCTTTTTCTACAGTTATATTCTTGAAAAATGCACACTTGTTTTGTTATACTTGTACCTTTTGTGAAAGTGAGTGTTTATTTGATATTTGGACTTCAGTCTTCACACATTATACACTTCATGTCTACATTTTGTCAATTATTACTAAAATATGAAAAACATTTCTTTTTTAGTTATGTGTTTAATATTTCTTGCATTTCTTGCATTTTCTGTCATCCTAAATTTACATAGGTCGTTGTAGACACAGAACACACATGAGGTGTATTTGTTCCAAATAACAATGTAATATTTACCCTATACAGCTCCAGGTACCTCACAACCAGATAAACAAGACTTGAGCTGGAAAAACGTTTTGCCCTTTCTGTGGTGGTGGTGGGGATGGGATAGTTGGCTGGTTGCTGCTTGTGCTGATCAACACATTTACAAAACAAAAGGCACTGATGGAGAGGTGCGAAGGAATTTAAAGTGGGCTGGGATTACTAGTTTTTTTGTAGGCTTCAGGGATTCTAGTGTTAAACAACTACTTCTGCATAACTGACAAAGCAGCCCCAGTGTCTATTTCCATACCTATAACCTCATCATCAATCAATAAAGTTGATTTAAATGGTTGTTTCTGTTTATCTATTTGTACTGAGAACATTAGGAGCTCATACTGTTCCATTTCCACATATTTTGTACTTTTTTATGCATTCCGATCTTTACTTTTGCTGACGTGGTTGTGTCACTTGGCATGTTGTTATATTAAAACCTATTTTCCCACAACTGTGACATTTTACTTCTTTAAAATTACATTCATATGAACTGTGGTTTTTACCATTGCAACAATGGCACTGCCTGTTCCTTGTTTGAGTGGGAAATTGCAGCCCAACTTTTTGTCCTGTATTCGAAGAGGTGTCCTGCAGCCTTAGCTGCTGTGTGTTTGGTTCTGCTGTTTCTATGCCAAGCACAACCTCAAACTTTCTCATGAACATGAGATTCATTTATCATAACGGCCAACGCTCGCAAGTCTCTCTCTGAATACCACTCACAAATTGGTCTTGCAGTGCCTCATCCAAAAATTGCCCCAAACTCACAATTTACAGTTCACTGCTTCAGTTCTGCTGCATACTGAGTTACTGTCTCGTTGGCCTTTTGACTGCAGTGGTTGAAACAGAAATTCTGCAATTATCAGCTGTTTGGGCCTAAAATGACCCTTCAGTATTTCCACACGTTGTTCAAAAGTTTTGTTCTTGGGTTTTAAAGGGTGTACTAACTTTTTCAGTAGCCCATAAGTGCAAGTAGCCATTATGCTTAAAAGAGTGGCAGCCTATTTATCTTATACTATGCTGTTAGTGACAAAGAACTGTTCCATGCGTTCTATGCATGCCGACCATGAATTGTTGCCTGGTGCAAATTTGTTAATTCTACATAAATGGGCCATATTACTCACTTCTCGTAATTTTTGTTATTACTCTTTAAATCCTTATCACCAATTTTTGTGGCGTATCAATTGAATAAATAAAAGAAGGTCAAGTATGCTGCTGTTTAAACTTTTTATTCAACATCCCCCATAATGCCTTTTTGTTACTTTTTAACTTTTAACTAGACGGAGATTTCAAAAACCCAAAAAACACAAACATACAACCTTAATACACTACAGTATGTGTCTATAATGTTAAGTCAGTATGACTTACAACAAATTCCCCACACTTTATGTTTAATTTAAACCAACTTGACACATTACCTAAAGAGCCAACACACTCATGCATGCACTAAGTGAAAATGCTACCATCAACAGTATCAAATGTAGCGTTCAACTTTAAGAGAACAATAGTTGACATTTTAATTGCATTAGCATTAAATTGTAAGTCATTAACTGCCTTGATTAAGAGCAGTTTCTGTGCCATAACTAGATCTAAAACCTGACTGGTACTTACCTTGCATAGAATTTTTATTGAAGTAATCATTTATGTTTTGCAAAAAAATCTCAGACTTTTACTTGAAAATGGTGTATAAGTTATAGGTCTAAATAATCCAAACAAACGGGAGAGGTTTCTCTGTTTCTATGGTTAAAGAATTAGGAAAAATGTTAGATTCTATTGAATAGTTAACAGTGTCTATAGAAGTGAAATTTTCTGTGTTTTTACCTGTATGCATTATTCTTTATACTTTTTTTTTTATGTAGCAAAGACATTCCAAGATGGTAACAGTCAAACAGGTACTGTAAATAGGTAAATGAATAAAGAGTAATACATTCAAGTAGAAAGTAATAGGCCTAAATAAATAATAACAATAAGAACTAATAAAAATAATAATAATAAAAACAACAATAGTCATAAATATACTGCATATAAATAAACTGCTAGAAACAGATCTGAGGTTCGGGGGCAGCACAGAGCTCACAGTCTGGACACCCTAGGGGCAGAGGCTGTTGCAGAACCTTGCAGAACTGGTTTAGATGCTACAAAGAAGAGATATCCCACTGGCTTACTTTTCACATTAGTAAGGGTTTGTTCAGTGAAATTTTTTATTGCATTACTTAATTTACTTAATACAGGGTGAGGCAGAAAGGACGGACGTCTTTTAAATGGTTAGAACTCACCACTAGGTGGAGTGACAGATGTGCGGTAGCTGGTGTTAGGCTCGCGAAGTCTTAGCATTTTTTTATTTTCTTTTTGTTGAAGCCATGGAGCCATGGACAATAGAACACCGTGTTTTTGCGTACAACTGTTTTGTCAAGAACAACCAATCTATTACCGCAGTTCAGCGTGAGTTTCGTTGCCATTTCAATATCCATAGAAATAAAGCTGTTCCTGCTCGTAACACTGTCCTACATTGTATTAAAACATTTCATACACGATGTACACTAATGAACAAAAGACCTCTGAGGGCTACACAAATGGCACGTACCCCTGAAAATGTGGAAAAGCGTATGACTAGCCCTGCTGCGCAGTCCAAGTCGATCTGCTCGGAAGCATTCTTCTGAGCTTGGCTTCAGTAATTGTTCAGTAAGGTGTATTTTGCATTTAGACCTGCATTTCCATCCCTACAAATTGTCAAATGCTATTTCAATATGAACTCAAATCTTTCAATAAATTTCTTTGTAAGAAAAAATTAACAATTTTGTGATTTTGTAAAAAATGTCCGTCCTTTCTGCTTCACCCTGTATCTATTGTTTTGTTAAGTATTTTGATAGTGTTGTTGTTGTATTTGTGTTTATTTAGTGGTAGATAACACAAATGTAAATAAACTTATGTTGTTTTTTTGATAACATAGCAATATTTGTTTGGTACTGGTTCTTGGGATGTTTTGAAAAATAACTGCCTATAGAAAAATGGTCACCATATGGATTTCAGGTAAAAGGCTTAGCCTGAAAGTCTTGTCAAACTGAACAGGAGTGCAATACATACTGGGGGAGTTGGAATGCAAAGCAGGATTGTAGAATATTTTGTTTGGTTAGATTTTGCAGCTTTTAATTCCCATAGGAAAATAACCTTGAACTTAGCAATAATGATTTCTGAAACATTTTCTGTTTTGAGAAACTGTAAAAATGTTGGTGCACTCTGTGAATAGAGATGAAAACAAATACACCAGGGGCCTCATGTATAACACCGTGCGTAGAACTCGCACTATAACATGGCGTAAGCACAAAACCTGAAATGTGCTTACGCACAGAAAAATCCAGATGCAGGAATCTGTGCGTACTCCAACTTCCACGTTCTTCCGCTACATAAATCCCGATCAGCGTGAAAACTAACGCTTGTGCACGCGCATTATGTAACGCCCCAAATCCTCCCAGAATTACGCCTATTTGAATATGCAAATCAATATAAATCGCCCTTAAGCGCAGCCTTCTGTGAAAAGACAATGGGAAAAGCACGGGGGGAAACATAAGAATTTCAGAGAATACCAAGTGGAGGCAAAGGAAAAACATACTATTTGTTCAAATAAACCGTGGTATAATCAACAAAAGAAAGTTGATCGAGTGACATAGAGTGTTGGAGAAACTTGAAAGCTCACATTCACAAAATCGCACAGTGCCGGAAATAAAAAAGAAGTCACATATCAAAGTCGCGTGGAAAGCCGAGTTGTAAGCCCACTGTCTGAGTGTCATATGAAAGCTTATTAGGGTACAGAGAAAAAAGCCACACGGTGGGGAAAAAGCACGAAATGTCCGCTTCAATCTCGACATTTCCACTTTAATCACGTAGTTTATTTTGTCATTAAAGTAGAACATCATAAAATTCATCTTAAAATTGTTTAATTAACCAGTTTCTAAAATCACATCGTAATTAAAGTAGCACGTTAAATGCTTTGTTTTGTATTTGATTTTCTATGTGCTCTATGTGTGTGAATCACTACTTGCTTCTTAAACCGGCTCTCTTCCTCCAACTGGACACAGAGTCCATTACATTCGTGATATTACAGCTCTCTGAATAACTAAAATACTGAGATGTATACGTGATATCATTTTCATGATGATAGGAGTTAAAGCACGTTATTAAACATGTTTCACTTCGATGAAATAATTTATTGCAGCAGTACTCAGGGGCGGCTCTAAGCTTGTGGTGGCACTGGGCAGAGGAAGAATCGGTGGCTCCTTCGCCGCCAATGTCATGCACGGTGGATGGCCACGTATGTTGCAGACACTAGCCGCCTCGTGCTCATGACACAAGCATTTAACTTTAGCCGAAATTTGTCGCTGCTTTTAGCTGTGTTGTTATTTTATCTTTCTGTTTTATATTCAATATATATTGGCGTAGCCGTCACTGCAGTCAGTGCTTTTCTTTCCCCAAGTAACCGATCGCCATACAATCAGCTCTGTAATAGACGTTAAGCCATCTGTAAGCTTAGCGCCGATTCTTCAAAACGTTTAAAGAACATTGAAATATCTTCGTAGTACATGTTTAATTATTCTATCCTTAAAGACACTCCCAGTGAAGAATATAGATTATTTAAATGAAGTTAAAGTTTTATCTGTATAATTTAACAAACATATTTTGCTGCATTTCACCTTAAAAATGATATCGTCATCATATGTAAATACGCGCTTTATAAAGTGGCTCAGGTTGTGCGATATTATAACTATAGTGCAAGTTTACAGTGGGGTGATTGTACTTATAAGTACAAACAGTTCTACAAGGAGCACTTGATTGGCTGCATTTAAAGTTCTTGGGATTAAACTGTTTTGAACCGCGAGGTCCGTACAGGAAAGGCTTTGAAACGTTTTGCCGTGGCAGAGACAGCGTGTCCTTGAAGCTGTATACCGATAATTCTCTTTCCGATCAGCTGCTGCTGTGATTCACACTCAGATACAGTGATATAAATACTCCGAGTGGTGCAGTGAGAGAAATATGGAAAAAGATGATCCGCTGTGGCAACTCCTAATGGGAGGAGCTGAAAGAAGAAGAAGAAGAAGAAGAAGAAGGAGAAGTGAGAGTAACAACGCTAAAGCAGTTATGGCATTTGGAATACTATGGCTGTTCCCTGGACCATTATATTGTTACGAGTTAATTACAATCAGATGCATTACACTAATAAACAATATGCGGTTAGATTCTGTGTATTTATAAAGCCGCGTCATGAAAATAATGAGTAATCACACAAGAACAGTAGCACTGCTTTAACGCTGGGTGCCGCCAGTTTGCAAAACCGAGCGGAGAACTTGTGTACGACAAGGTATGAGGTACCGTGGAAAAGTGCGTGGCTTTACGCCAAGTGTAGGTTTTATACATCGCGATTTGAACGTGGAAAAGTTCTTACGCAACATTTCTGTGCGTACGCACCATTTATACATGAGGCCCCAGGTGTTTTTAATGTGTGTGGGAAGGGTGTGAGAGAGTGTCTTTTAACAGATGCTTTTCAGTTTCTCTAAGTTGCCATTATGGGTACATTCGTGAAGCTTTCTCTCAGCTGTTGCTATGCTGACACGTTGTAAAAAGCTCATCTCTTTTGATGTGCACTTGCAAGGTGCAGTCCTCTACTGCTACTTTTGAAAGCACTGCTACATACACTTCATGGAGTTCTCTCTCAGCTGCTGGAAATTTTGCAAAGAGTTTTCTCTCTCACAAGACATCCTTAACTTGTAACTAAGAAACTGGACAACTTGGAGCATCTTGCTTAATTAAGACTTAACTCACCCAAGTTGTACAGTTCTTTGTATTGCTTTATATTTGCTACTGTTGTTTTTTATGCATGTAATTATAATTTTTTTAATTAAAGCTTAAAGGCCTGCTCCTTTGTCTGACTGCTACAGGCATTGCTGAAAGGTTTAGATTGTTAATTCCTTGTCTAACTGTGGTTCCTTAATGGCATATGGGGATACCCTTGTGAAGCCCTCTATTTGTGCTAAACTGGGTTGAAGTAAGCGAGTAAAAGTAAACACAGTCTCTGTCGGAAAATGTATCATGACCTCGGACAGCGAGTCAGGCAAGAGGTTATTGTAATAGTTATATACCTGGTTTCAACATTTCTTCCAATCCCCATTTAGAAAAGAACCCAAGAGGTTAGTTGGTACCTTTTATGTTAGGTGTATCTGATAACACAATAAAACACTGCCAGTCTGCTGCGTCAGATAGTGTGAGAAGCACTGACTTAAATGGTAGCTGTATTGTTTCTGTTTTCCCTGTATAGTCGGGAATTTGCAGCCTATATGCCAATTGTTTTCTTTCTGTTTTATTCAGATGATCATCCTGAATGAAGCGGCAGCTATTTTGCTTGTTCCATTTTTCCAAACTGCTAGATTTCTTTATTATTCTCGCTGTAATGTTTGAATTCTTAGTTCTGACCTAAGAATGTTACTTGATATATGGTCTTGATTTATTTTTTTGCACCTCTTTACTAATATTCAAGAGTTACAGTGTTTTATTACTCGTTGTGGAATGTCCAAAAATACAGAAATATATCTAGAGAACAAAGGGGAGAGCAATGTCATAAAAAGGGGAGACAGTCTTATAAAGAGCAGCTGAAATCTAAGTCAATGTCAGTGCCACCACAGAATCCACACTAACTGACTATGCAATGCCATCAGAGCATAGAGCAGAAGATCATATAGAAGAAGTTTGTGAGTTGAAGGTACTGATATTTGCAGTTGGAATGGTTTTGAGAAAAATGAATGTTAATCTGAAAGATCATGAGGTCCATGTAAATAACAGCTTAGAGCTATAGTTAATAGATTTAAAGTTCTGGTCAGAGTCCATGATTACACCTACATCTTTACTTCCTCCTTGACTTTTAATGCTATGGGATTGAGTTTATTTCTAATATCTTTGTTATTTCCATTTTTATCAGTGTCTAAGATTTTAGTTTTTTCCTTATTTAGCTTGAGAAAATTACTACTCATGTACAAAAAGTCTCAAGGAAATACAGCATTTTGTAGGACAGTGCTTTTATGAATAAATTGAGCAAAAATCTTCCAATGAATCTTTAGACACCTAAAGCAATATTTTAATCCAAAAGACACACAATGTAGATGGTAAGAAAGCAAAACAGCATAAACCACTGTTTGGCAGTGCTGTTCATCACACCCCAATATATATACTATGTTAAATTTCAGTACATCTGAGCTTTTATTGCCCAAATAACTGGATTGTTTGACAATTAAGACAGGGAGTGTTGCCTGATGATTAGAAACTGCATTATAAAAGTAATGTTTCCGGATTAATTCCAATTTATGATTACAGGGCTAAAAATCATTCACCCTCTTGGAAATTCTTATATTTTATTTTATATACAACATTAAATCACAATGTATTTCATTTGGGCATTTGACACTGAAACATGCGCTTTAATGTCATAGTGAAAATAGATGAGACCAAAATAGAACTTTTTGGTTTAAATAAAAAGCGTTATGTTTGGAGAAAGGAAAACACTGCATTCCAGCATAAAAACCTTATCCCATCTGTGAAACATGGTGGTGGTAGTATCATGGTTTAGGCCTGTTTTGCTGCATCTGGGCCAGTACGGCTTGCCTTCATTGATGGAACAATGAATTCTGAATTATATTAGAGAATTCTAAAGGAAAATGTCAGGAAATCTGTCCATGAACTGAATCTCAAGAGAAGGTGGGTCATGCAGCAAGACAACGACCCTAAGCACACAAGTCGTTCTACCAAAGAATGGTTAAAGAAGAATAAAGTTAATGTTCTGGAATGGACAAGTCAAAGTCCTGACCTTAATCCAATCGAAATGTTGTGGAAGGACCTGAAGCGAGCAGTTAATGTGAGGAACCCACCAACATCCTAGAGTTGAAGCTGTTCTGTACAGCGGAATGGGCTAAAATTCCTCCAAGCCGGTGTGCAGGAATGATCAAAAGTTGCCGGAAACGTTTAGTTGCAGTTATTGCTGCAAAGAGGGATCACACCAGATACTAAAAGCAAAGGTTCACATACTTTTGCGACTCACAAATATGTAATATTCGATCATTTTGCTTAATAAATAAATGACTTAAGTATAATATTTTTGTCTCATTTGTTTAACTGGTTTCTCTTTATATACTTTTACTTCAAGTGAAAATCTGAGGATGTTTTAGGTCATATTTATGCAGAAATATGGAAAATTCTAAAGGGTTCATAAACTTTCAAGCACAACTGTATGTAGGGGCAGCACAGTGGCACAGTGGGTAGTGCTGCTGCCTCGCAGTTAGGAGACTCGGGTTCGCTTCCCGGGTCCTCCCTGCGTGGAGTTTGCATGTTCTCCCCGTGTCTGCGTGGGTGTCCTCCTACAGTCCAAAGACATGCAGGTTAGGTGCATTGGCGATTCTAAACTGACCCTAGTGTGTGTGTGTGCGCTCTGCGGTGGACTGGCACCCTGCCCAGGGTTTGCTTACTGCCTTGCGCCCTGTGTTGGCTGGGATTGGCTCCAGCAGACCCCCGTGACCCTGTAGTTAGGATATAGTGGGTTGGATTATGGATGGATGTAACATATGTAAAGCACTTTATGAATGTAGTCATGTAACAAGTAATATGACAAATAATAATTACTTTTAAAAAGTTATGTGTTTGTTTATCTATTTCTGTGGGCAGTGTGTAGGACAGAGGAATATATCACGTCTCTGTGCAGAATAACAGCAAACAGCAGTGGTAGACGTTCTTTGTTATAACAATGCTTAAAAATTAACTGAACAATAAACTGGCCATATTCTAGTTAGTTTGTTTTATCATTCTAAAAGTGTTTTGGCACACATCTGGTATCTTCAGGAATGATTTTCATTTTAGGAAATCTCACAGTGCCATAGAAACTAACTTTCAGCCTTGTTTAATCTGAAGACAGATTGTCTCTTGTATATTGTTTCAGATGAGAGGACAATTAAAAGCACTTTTAGTTTATTATTTGTTGATTATAAGCAAATCTAAGTCAATGTCAGTGCCACCCCAGAATCCACACTAACTGACTATGCAATGCAATCAGAGCATAGAGCAGAAGATCATATGGAAGAAGTTTGTGAGTTGAAGGTACTGATAATTGCAGTTGGAATGGTTTTGAGAAAAATGAATGTTAATCTGAAAGATCATGAGGTCCATGTAAATAACAGCTTAGAGCTATAGTTAATAGATTTAAAGTTCTGGTCAGAGTCCATGATTACACCTACATTCTTTACTTCCTCCTTGACTTTTAATGCTATGGGATTGAGTTTATTTCTAATATCTTTGTTATTTCCATTTTTATTAATGTCTAAGATTTTAGTTTTTTCCTTATTTAGCTTGAGAAAATTACTACTCATGTACAAAAAGTCTCAAGGAAATACAGCATTTTGTAGGACAGTGCTTTTATGAATAAATTGGGCAAAAATCTTCCCATGAATCTTTAGACACCTGAAGCAATATTCTAATCCAAAAGACACACAATGTAGATGGTAACAAAGCAAAACAGCATAAACCACTGTTTGGCAGTGCTGTTCATCACACCCCAATATATATACTATGTTAAATTTCAGTACATCTGAGCTTTTATTGCCCAAATAACTGGATTGTTTGGCAATTAAGACAGTCAGTGTTGCCTGATGATTAGAAACTACATTATAAAAGTAATGTTTCCAGATTAATTCCAACCTATGATTACAGGGCTATAAAAATCATTCACCCTCTTGGAAATTCTTATATTTTATTTTATATACAACATTAAATCACAATGTATTTCATTTGGGCATTTGACACTGAAACATGCGCTTTAATGTCATAGTGAAAATAGATGAGACCAAAATAGAACTTTTTGGTTTAAATAAAAAGCGTTATGTTTGGAGAAAGGAAAACACTGCATTCCAGCATAAGAACCTTATGCTTAGATGCTTTGGCACACATCTGGTATCTTGAGGAATGATTTTCATCTTAGGAAATCTCACAGTGCCATAGAAACTAACTTTCAGCCTTGTTTAATCTGAAGACAGATTGTCTCTTGTATATTGTTTCAGATGAGAGGATAATTAAAAGCACTTTTAGTTTATTATTTGTTGATTATAAGCAAAACAAAAGCACACTCTTGCAAAGCATTGCAAAACATCTAATCTCTCTTTGCATTTTTTAGAATAATTGTAGCATCTCTCACTCTCTTATACAGTGGCCATTTACAAAAGTAATCATTTTTTTGTCATATGCTGGGCAGTGGAAGCCAAAATTGTAAACCTCAGCTTTGCTAACTATTAAATAATCCATGAAGGAGGATTAATTAGTGTTTCTTTCATGATATAAAGAGATTAACACAAAGCATTTTGAAAGGCAAACATTACTCCACAATTTGTCAAAATAAACATTATATATATATATTTAATAGAAGCAGCAGTAATTAATAAAACTGTACTTCCATACTGGGTATAAGTTGAATTTTGTGTTTTTGTCTGTAACAGAATGTTAAATCACTCTGAACTGAACAAGTAATAATTACAGATGGGCCAGGTGAAGGATGATGACATTTGGTAGTGTCATGACTCTTGCAGCAGCATTTGACTCAGTTGGAGTCTGTTAGTTCTGTTTCCAGGGAGACCATCTGGCGAGAACTGCAGAAATAGTAATTTTTCAAGTGATTCAAATGCTGTTGTTAAAAGCCAGATGCAGCAATGAGATCAGAAAGAACAAGTACAGAAGGTTATTCAGCACTTAGATGGGAGTCTTTCATGATGGCTTTGGAAGTTGTTTCGGGGCGTTGGTGACCTCTGAAAAAAAACATCAAAAACTTGTATCATGTAGATGAGAATATCAGTTGTACAAATGAGAGACACCATTCTCTCCATCAAACTTGTATATACTTTGGCTAAACTGTTCAGGTATTTTTAAAGGTTGTCACCACTTTAACTAAATGACTCAGAAGTCTTTTAAAAATGACCATGACTAACTTCCTGAGAGTTTGGTTGGTTTAATTCAAATTATTCTTTTGTAGTGCCACATTTATTTTGGTCACTAATGTATTTTGCTTTTTATGTAACTTGTACTTTAGTTCAGAATATCTTGTATTGTGTGTGTGTCAAAGAACAAACCCAGAAATGCGGAGGTAGTCTTATTTTTTTCCTTGCTACCTGGCCAGCCAAGTGGTTGTCCATTTATTCATAATAAATGTTACTATTGTGGCTTTCTTCCCCAGAATCTAGATTGGACTGAGCAGGTTAAAGAATGTCTTGTTATTTATTCTTATTCTTGCATTCCCAACCCTTGAATTCTGAATCCTCATTTAACAATTAATGTATCCCTCAGTTATCCAGTTGAAGATCAGCAGGACAAATGGTGTTCTTGAAATGCTTTGCTAGTTATATGTCCATCCTTCCTTCCTTCCTTTTTTTGCATTCAGTTTTGTCTAGAGCCTAAGCACTGAACCTCTGCCTCTCAAACTGAAACTAGAAAGTAGGCAAATTAAAAATATGAACGTTTCCTGTTATTTATTCATCTGCCTAGCTGAACTGACATAAAATGTTTGAATTTTAAATATTACTCTGAAATCAATAAATATTAATTACTGATGGCCAGTTTAAGGATAGTGACATTTGTACTGTTTCCAGGTACCAACAGACTCTAAAACTCAAACACTGTGTGTATTTACAAATGTATTCAAACAACAAAATAGTATACAACAAAACAATGTTAATACAAGTATAAAAATATGCAAATATAACAAAAACAACAACAACATTTATTTATATAGCACATTTTCATACAAAATGTAGCTCAAAGTGCTTTACATAATGAAGAATAGAAAAATAAAAGACAGTAAGAAAATAAAATACTGTAAGTCAACATTAATTAACATAGAATAAGAGTAAGGTCCAATGGCCAGGGTGGACAGAAAAAACAAAAAAAACTCCAGACGGCTGGAGAAAAAAATAAAATCTGTAGGGATTCCAGACCATTAGACTGCCCAGTCCCCTCTGGGCATTCTACCTAACATAAATGAAACAGTCCTCTTTGGATTTAGGGTTCTCACGGAAGGGCTTCATGATGATGATCACGTAGACCTCTGGCTTTTAATGCATCCATCATTGTTGGAGCATCATGATGCTTTGAGTAGGTGCACCGCCTCCACAAAGAAACCGGAAAAAGAAACAGAAGAGCGAGTAGAGGTTAGTATGGATTTTTGAACCACCATGAATAGTTATTATGATGAATTGGACATACAGAGTATCAGGATTAAGTTAAAGTGAAGTTATAAAAAGGCCATGTTAAAGTAATGTGTTTTCAGCAGTTTTTTAAAGTGCTCTACTGTATTGGCCTGGCGAATTCCTATTGGCAGGCTATTCCAGATTTTAGGTGCATAACAGCAGAAGGCCGCCTCACCACTTTTAAGTTTTGTTCATGGAATTCTAAGGAGACACTCATTTGAGTATCTGAGGTTACGATTTGGAATATAAGGTGTCAGACATTCCGATATATAAAATGGGGTGAGATTATTTAAGGCTTTATAAACCATAAGCAGAATTTTAAAGTCAATCCTGAATCACACAGGTAACCAGTGTAGTGACATCAAAACTGGAATAATGTGTTCAGATTTTCTTTTTCTAGTTAGGATTCTAGCAGCTGCATTTTGGGTAGTCCTGAGAGGAGTGCGTTACAGTAATCTAGTCAACCGAAAACAAACTTGTGAACTAATTTCTAAGCATCTTTCAGTGATATAAGAGGTCTAACTTTACTTATGTTTCTTAAGTGAAATAATGCGTCCTAGTGATCTGATTAATATGCGATTTAAAATTCAGATTACAGTCAACAATTACCCCTAAACTTTTTACCTCCGTCTTGACTTTTAATTCTAATGTATCCAGTTTATTTCTAATAGCCTCATTGTATCCATTATTGCTAATCACTAAGATTTCAGTTTTCTCTTTATTTAACCTGAGAAAGTTACTATTCATCCATTCTGAGATACAAGTCAGACATTGTGTTAGTGAATCAAGAGAATCGGGGTCATCAGGTGCTATTGATAA
The DNA here is from genome assembly GCF_016835505.1 of Polypterus senegalus. Classification (NCBI taxonomy): domain Eukaryota; kingdom Metazoa; phylum Chordata; class Cladistia; order Polypteriformes; family Polypteridae; genus Polypterus; species Polypterus senegalus. Next base: position 41,370,425 of record NC_053167.1, read on the forward strand.
GTACAGCTGTGTGTCATCAGCATAGCTGTGGTAGCTCACGTTGTGCCCTGAGATAATCTGACCTAACGGAAGCATATAGATTAAGAATAACAGTGGACCCAGGATAGAGCCTTGTGGAACACCATATCGGATATCATGTGTCTTTGAGATGTGATTACCACAACTCACAAAGAATTTTCTCCCTGCCAGGTAGGATTCAAAACAATTTAAGACACTGCCAGAGAGGCCCACCCATTGACTAAGGCGATTTCTAAGAATATTATGATCAATGGTGTCAAATGCGGCACTCAGATCTAAGAGGATGAGAACAGATAAATGGCCTCTGTCTGCATTCACCCGCATATCATTTACTACTTTAACAAGTGCAGTTTCTGTGCTGTGATTTGTTCTAAAACCCGACTGAAATGTATCAAGAATAGCATGTTTATTTAGGTGGTCATTTAACTGCATAATGACTGCCTTCTCCAGAACTTTACTTAAGAAGGGCAGGTTAGAAATGGGTCTAAAATTTTCAAAGGCAGAGGGGTCGAGATTATGTTTCTTAAGAAGGGGTTTAACTACAGCAGTCTTAAGACAGTCTGGGAAGACCCCCGTATCTAATGACGAATTTACTATGTCAAGAACATTATCAATTAGCACGCCTGATACTTTTTTGAAATAAAATATAAAACACAGTTATAATTTTTAAATAAATTGAATTCTTAAATTATATATTAATAGTAAGCCCCATGTGAATTTGTGCTCTTTGGTGTATTCTCCATTGTTAGTTCTTGCTTTATGATCATTGGGTAGGGTTAGAAAACTAATGAATCAATAAAGAACAAGACTCTTTTACAGGCACATCGGTGGTGCAGTGGTGGTGCAGTGTTCCAGTTACTGTCTGTGAATATTTTTCTATGTGTACTCTTAATTTTCTGTCCACATCTAGAGAATATGCATTAACTGGTGCCTTTTAAATGCCCTGGCATGAGTGAATGTGGGTGTGTGTGAGCATACTGTATGTGACTGCAACCCTATTCTGCTTAGTAGAGGATAACTCAACAGTTATCCTTTGCTAGATCAGATCCTGTAATTCTCAAATGAATTAAAAATGTTTAGATAATGGATAAATAGATGAATGGTAACTATTATTCCTTTAAGATAAGACCACTGTGCAAAAAGTAATTCAAAATTCCCTGCTACCGATATTCCATTATCAATGTGAAGTGGAAACAGCAGTCTTACAAAAGTGTGTTTAATAAAGAGATGAATAAGATCTGATAAGAGGATTAGACTAGGGCACCAGTAATGACCCATGACTGAAAGGAAAAGTCAGTAACATATTAGAAACAGATTTACTGTATATTATTAACAAAATAATTAAAGACAGAAAGAGTTGGGTGGAAAGTCATAAGGGTGTGGTCATTTGAAGCCTTATAATAGTAGCCTTAGAAACACGGATAGATTGTAAGCTCTTCAGATTTATCTTGGGGAAGACAGACTGTTCTCTTTTCAGATTTTCTTAGTATTTTTGGCTATTATTTTTTACACATTGTGACAATTCACCGGGGAACTTGCCCCTCCGGGACGCCAGAAGAAGCTAAGGACTGGGAGAGGGGCAATTTCTTTGAGTACAGTCCCCCGGATTGCATGGGAGCCATGGAGCTTGGAAGTTCAACCCTGTGGGGGTCCGTGGCCTCTGCCAGGGGGCCCCTGGATAGTTTCAGAGACATGGACTGCAGCACTTCCGCCAGACCAGGAAGTGCTGCCAGAACAGGAAGCAGGTACTCCCAGAGTGCTTCCAGGTGCCCATGCAGCACTTCCGCCACACCAGGAAGTGCTGCAGTAAGGTCATTAGGGAGCACCTAGAGCACATCCAGGTGCAGTATAAAAGGGGCTGCCTCACTCCATTTGGAGAGCCAGAGTCGGGAGGCAGAGGATGAAGCTTACAGGGAGAGGAGTAGAGGCGGCAGAAGGAAAGTAAAGTAAAAGTAAAAAGGACTGAGAAATTGTTTCTGATTAGAGTATTGTGTGCTGTAGAGACAAGGAGCAAAATAAAAGTGTGTATTTTTGGACTTCTGAGTCAGTGTGTCTGTCACTTGCTGGGCTGATCTTCCACAACGTTATTGTTTTCTTGTTTACCTGTTTATTTAAGACAGTTTGCCTTTTTTCTTATTAAGCACTCTGGTTTTTACACCAATGAGCAATTAAAATGTCAGTCAGTATGAATGAAACACACTCTGCAGTGCAGATTACTGTCATTTAATTTAAAATTTCTTCAGGCTAGTTATCACACTGTTACTATAAAAATATGTTATAGTATGTTAATATGTTATGTTAAACATTTTTATGCAATTTTTGAGACTATTTCTTTATCTTAAATTACTTATAAAAGTGTTTGGGGTCACCAAATTAATTTCTGAGGTCAATTTGTGGTTTAATTTCTATTTCCTTATGCCATTTTGTTTTCCACAGGTGCCACCAGTTTATGGTACAGTCACCACAGTGTCGCCATGGAAAATTGACTGGAAGTGCATGATATGTGATGTCGCTGTCATGATGGTAAGAAAGTACCGACTCCAAAAGAGTTGATGTGTATGTTTCTTTGTGGCGTTTGCCTGGTTAAAGATTCTTTTGCTCAGCTTTATTGACTAGGAATTTGGTTTAATGTTTTAGTTACATTATTTAATGAAAATAATTTTCTGTTTATTACCTTTGGCCTGTTATTTTTGACTTTGATTTCATCTTCTGGTCCCTGTTCTCTTTCCATTATAAATTCTTATTACCTTAACAGAGCAAGCAGCCATGAAGGCTTTTACACTATGTGCTGTTTGAAGTACAGTATTTGTTGTCTCTATTGCCATTAAAATCTTCATTCAGTATAATGTTTGTAAAAATGTATAATATTTTTTGAATACCATCTGTTTGAGATACTGTAAAGCATTCTGGGTTTCAACACTGGTGTATCTATGCATAGTTTATTTTATCTTATAACTAAAAACTTCAACATTATTCTTGCAACATTGTGTGTGTGTCCTTGCTCGTTTTGACTTTAGTATTGTGTTACAAAATTATTTCATCTGCCCACTGCTGATATCGTACTCAAGTCTTAAACATAATTTTGCTAATACAATATTTTAAATGTGTTATTGTGTGACTGCAAGTGTGGATAAAGACATAAAATATGAATATATTATTTCTGAGATGTGTCGATTTACACAAAACATTTTCTATAGTATCAGTAATCTTATCAGAACATTTAAATCATTAGGTACAAATTCAATGTACAGAAAATTTAAGTAATAGTATTCTTTTTAACAATGGTTAACTAAACTTGTGGAAGATAACACCAATTCCTCATGATATGAACTACAAAAATACTACTGTGTGGAATTCCAAAGTTTACTAGAAATTGTATAAAGAATAAATTGATAAAATAGGCAATATTAATATAATAATAATGTAATCATATTGGAGATTTTTAGGAGAGATGGCAGTGGAGTTTTTAATCAGATTATGTAATGCAATCTTGGAAAGTCAAAGGATGCCTGAGGAGTAGAGAAGTGTATTGGTAACGATTTTTAACAATAATGGGGATGTGCAGAACTGTAATAACTACAGACGGATAAAATTGATTAGCCACAGCATGAAGGTATCAGAAAGAGAAGCTAAGTTAAGGAGGTGATGATTAGTGAGTAGTGGTAGGGCTTCATGCCAAGAAAGAATACCACAGATGTGGTTTTTGCTGCAAGGGTGCTGATGAAGTATAGAGAAGATCAAAAAGGAAGAGGAACTCCTAGAGTGGAGTTTTCATATTGTATGTGGAAGTCAAGAGTGGCAGAGAAGTATGGTTCAAGATATGTAAGGGGGAAGTGTGACAATTGTGAGGCCTGCTGTACAAGGGACAGATGCATTTAAGTTGGATGTCAGATTATATCAGGGATCATCTCTGAGCCCTATTTGCAATGGTGATGGACAGGTTGACAGAGGAGATTAGACAGGATTCCCCGTGGACTATGATGTTTGCCGAAAACATTGTAATCTGTAGTGAGAGTAGGGTCCAGGTTGAGGAGACCATGGAGAGGTGGAGATATGCTCTGGAGAGATGAGGAATTAAGGTCAGTAGGAACAAGACAGAATACATGTGTGTGAATGAGAGGGAGGTCACTGGAATAGTGAGGATGCAGGGAGTAGAATTGGCAAAGGTGGATAAGTTTAAATACTTGGGATCAACAGTATACCACAACGGGGATTGTGGAAGAGAGGCGAAGAACATAGTGCAGGCAGGGTGGAGTGGGTGGAGTAGAGTGTCAGGAATGATTTGAGACAGATGGGTACCAGCAAGAGTGAAAAGAAAGGTGTACAAGATGGCAGTGGGACCAGCTATGGTATATGGGTTGGAGATGGTGGCACTGACCAAAAAACAGGAGACAGAGGTGGAGGTGGCGGCAGGGTTAAAGATGTTAAAATTTGCATTGGGTGTGACAAGGATGGACAGGATTGGGAACAAGTACAATAGAGGGTCAGTTCAGGTTGGATGGTTTGGGGACAAAGCCAGAGAGGAGAGATTGTGTTGGTTTGGACCTGTGCAGAGGAGAGACGCTGGGTATATTGGGAGAATAATGCTAGGAATGGAGCTGCCAGGCAAGAGGAAAAGAAGAAGACCTAAGAGGATGTTTATGGATATGGTGAGAGAAGACATGCAGGTGATGGGTGTGACAGATATAGAAAAAGATGATCCGTTGTGATGACCCCTAATGGGAACAGCTGAAAGAAGAAGGCACCGTTAATATTAACAACATAACTTGCTATACCTTTTATCCATCATAAATATTTTTTTCATCAATCATTTTTTATCACTCATTAACCTTCATATTCATTTGAATATAAAGCAAAGAAAAAAATATGCAAATGTTTATCACCTGGAGTAAAGTAACACTTCATTTGATTTTGACGGATGTTATGTCTTGAGCAACATAACAAAGGAATTATATCAAAATATCAACATGCAAAAGCAATTTGTGTCTTTTACAATATATTGTAGATAACATCTTAATTTTATTTGTCACCAAATCTTCAGCAAAGGAGTTCAGCCAGGAAGAAAAACTGATGTTCTTGCATATCTTTAAAATTCTGATGTGTTATTGGGTGTACTTCAAATAGGTAATCAGTAGTGTTGATAATGATAGCTGGAGAACAGCAACTTGAAGAAAAATGTACACCTAACTATACTTTTTCATTGCTTTTTATTTGATTAGTGAAGCCACGCAAACAAATATGAATGCTTCCATAGAAACCCTATCTGTTGATACTGAAGCATAATATTCATATCATAAGATTGATTTGGCACCATTTGGCCTTTTTAAAACGTCAGTCACTATTGGTTTACTTTACATATATGGCAACCTAGATTTCTTGTGCACATTATGACATGAAATGTATGCTACTGAGTAGAAAACAGGAAGTTTTTTAAGAGTGTAATCTCTGTAGACTCTGGAAAGTTAATGAAATGTATTAGACTCAATTTTTCCTGAGTTTTGGAAGTGTGGTGATTTAAAAATAATTATTCTGAGGATATATCATGCAGGACTTTAGTTTCACTCACAGAGCTCAAATAGTATGAGTGATGTGCATTTGAAGGACAGCTAATAAAGTACTGCTCAGACTGCTGTCATGGCAATTGTCTTATTTATTACAAAGACATACTTTTAGTCATTTGTACACCTTTTTTTTAGTTCAAAATGCTTTGTACCATTTTTTATCTCTTACTTTTTATTTTATTAAGTTTCATGAAAATTCTTAAACTTAGAGATAGCTGTAGACGGGGCCATGTACAAGGGAGTGGCTATAGTGGCTCAGGCTACTGCCCCTTGACCCTTGAGAAATTTAGCAAATGAGAGAAGTCCATTCAGTCCATAAAGCCTGATTGTTCAGCTAGTAGCTAAACTGTCTCTTGTTGGCCCAACTGCCCTTTTCTCCTGTTATTAATATGTGCTTTTCATTGTAGGAAATGCAAAGAAGGCAGTGATGGGTAATAGGCCTTATTAAATCTAGGTAGCTCCACTACTGGGACATTTTTTTAATAATCATATCACAAACTGAATTCCTGGTGCTGAAGTGGAGCTGTATCATGCTTATCTGTTGGAGCTGGACAGAGACATTAAAGCACAAAGTCTCCTAGTTTCAATGGATTTCAGTGGAGAAAAAAGTCCATACATCAAGTTATATAAAAATTGTGAATGCTCAGAAATGTCAGCAAGCTTGCACTTGTTATTTTTAATCACTTCCTGAATGAAGCTACAAATAGTTGATACAAAATTCACCTTATTGGCCATTATCATAAGTTCTTCAATGAGCCACTTTCTTTTTGCTGTTTAAGCCCCTTGTGCTAGAAGTTTAGTGAATTTGTATTGTGTATACCATACAGCTAGCTGTTCAAATTGGTCCAGTAAGTTAGTGTATTTCCTGGTTGCAGATTTTGTAATTTGTAGATAATCCCATTTTGTGTGTCATAGTTGTCTGGTCTCAAATATTTCTGATCAATCAGGTGGGATTTTGATTTCAAGTAATATGACAGTGCTGGAACAAACTGCCACTGGTGTCTGGCGCCTCAGCCAAGAACATTATGCAGCATATGAACACCATATCAGACTCGCCCAACTCCTACGGGTCTTTGATTACAGACTAGACATCCTTGCCGTCGGCAAGGTCAGGTGGATGGAGAGCAGACGAATCAACAGCAGTGACAAGAACATCCTGTATGCAGGCCATGAAAAATGGTATGAACATGGAGTCAGCCTTGTCCTGGGCCATAGAGTGACAAAGGCACTCAATGGATGGAAACTGGTCAATGATCAAATAATCACAGCCTGCTTTTCCCATGGCCACACCAAAGTGACCATCATAGAAATGTATGCACCAACAGATAGTGCAGAAGACATGGCGAAGAACAAATTTTATGAGCAGCTCTAGGACGTCTTTGACAGCATTCCAAACCATGACCTAACTATGCCCAACTGGGTGGTGATTGTCGAATACTGGAAAACCTAATTAGAACCCACAAGTCCTCAGCTCTGCGACAATGGTGAGCACTTGGCGTCATCTGCGAACAGAATGAACTGTGTGTTGGAAACACTTCCAATATCGGCAAATCCACAAGAAGACCTGGTGCCTCATGCATAACACCATGCATAGAATTCACACTATAACATGTTGTACGGACAAAAGCCGAAATGTGCATACGCAAAAAAAAATCTAGATGCATAAATCTGTGATTACGCCAACTTCCACGTTATTCCGCTACATAAATCCCGGTCAGCGTGAAAAGTATTGCACGTACATGCACATGCTGCCACTCCCCAACTCCTCCCAGAATTACGCCTCTTTGAATATGCAAATCAATATACAGTAAATAGCCCTTAAGATCAGCATTCTGTGAAAAGACCATGGCAAAAGCACAGGGAAAAAGAAGAATTTCAGCGAATACCAAGTGGAGGCAAAGAAAAAAAGTACTATTTGTTGTTTTAAACTTATAAACAACAAAAGGAAGTTGATCGAGTGATGTACAGTGTCCGAGAACTCGAAAGTTCAAGTTCACAAAGTCGCACAGTGCCTGAAATAAAAATGTTGTCAGATATCAAAGTCTCTGTGAAAAGGCGAGTCATAGCCCAACGTCTGAATTTCATATAGAAGCTTATTAGGGTACAGATAATAGAAAAAAAAAATAGGCACACAGTGGGAAAAAAGCTCGAAATGTCAACTTTAATCTTGAAATTTTCACTTTAATCACGTAGTTTATTTTGTCATTAAAGCAGAACATCATAAACTTCATCTTAAAATCGTTTAATTTACTAATTTCACAAATCCCTTCGTAACTAAAGTAGCACGTTAAATGCTTTGTTTTGTATGTGTTCTTCTATGTGCTCTATGTGTATGAATCACTATGTGCTTCTTAAATGGGCTTTCTCTTCCTCCGACAAGACACAGAATCCATTACATTCATGATATTACAGCTCACAGAATAATTTAAATACTGAGATGTATACTTTAATATTTTCATGATGATGGGAATTATAGCATGTTATAGCATGGGAACACGGTGGTGCAGTGATAGTTACCAGCTGGCGACCCATCCAGAGATTGTTCCTGCCTCCCGCAAGATGCTTGCTGCGCTACCTTGATGAAATAATTTATTGCAGAAGTACTGTCTCTCTCAAACGTACTAACCTTCAATTCCTGTCCTTCCTTTTCTTTCTCCAAATACCCAATCACCACACAATCGGCTCTGTAATAGATATTAAGCCATCTGTAAGCTTAGAACGCAGATTTTTCAAAACTTTTAAGGAACATTGAAATATCTTCATAGTACATGTTTAATTATTATATTCCATCTATCCATCCAGGGTATGAAACCAGTCCCAGCAAGAATACAGTGCAAGGCAGGAACAATCCCTGAACTGATCTCCAGCTGTCCACAGTGTCTTCACATGTTTAATTATTAACAATATAGATTATTTAAATGATGTTAACATTTTATCTGTATAATGTAATAAACATATTTTGCTGCATTTCATCTTAAAAATGATATTGTCGTCATATGTAAATACACGCTTTATAAAGTGGCTCAGATTGTACAATATTATAACTGTATTGCAAGTTTACAGTGAGTTGATTGTACTTATAAGTACAAACAGTTCTACCGGAGCACTTGATGGACTGATTAAGTGCGTTTAGAGCTCTTGGGATGAAACATGTTTCTGATCTGTATAGGAAAGGCTCTGAAGCGTTTGCTATTTGGGTGCAGTTCAATTGATTGTGTGCATGACTGAGGCAGCGTGTGCTTGATGCTGTATTCCGATAATTCTCTTTCTGACCAGCTGCGCTAGATCTGTGATTCCACACTCAGATACAGTGGGATAAATACTCTGAGTGGTGCACTGATAGTAACAACGCTAAAGCAGCTGTGATATTTGGAATAGTTTGGCCATTTCGTGGACCATTATATTGTTGCAGGTTAATTACATTGAGATGCCTTAAACTAATAAATGTTATGTGGTTAATTTCAGTGTATTTGATAAAGCCGCATCAGGGATGTGGATCTAAAAAAGAAAGTGAGACCACAGTGGAACAAAGGCACTGCTTTGACGCTGGGTGCCAGCAGTTTGCAAAACCTAATGGAGAACTTGCGTACACCCGGGGTTGAGTTAGCGTGAAAATGTACGTGGCTTTACGCCAAGTTTAGTTTTTATACATCGCGATGTGAGCATGGAGACGAGCTTACGCAACATTTTTGTGCATACGCATCGTTTATACATGAGGCCCCTGGTGTTCACCGGATGGGCTCACTTTCAATGAGATTGATTTCATTTGGATTAGTCGGAAGTAGAGATTGTCACTGCACAATGTAATAGCCTACAGAAGATTGGGCATTGGATCAGATCATTATCTAGTCATGGCTGATTTCAAACTTAAACTCTGAAACCAACAAGCAGCCCATACCAAAAAGACCATTTGCAAACAAGAAGCTCAAGGATCCTGCAATGGCCAACACCTTCGCTCTGGAATTGTGCAACATGTTTGGCCCTTCCAAGGATGCGGTGGATGTGGCCTCTGGAATAATCTCAGGAACACCATCATGTAGTGCGCCCAAAACAACAGTGGTAGATTGTGAAAGCTGGTCGATCAAAGGAAGGTCAGAAATCTAAAACAGGAACAGAATAAATTGGAATTGTTTTGCTTTTATTTAGCAAAACATCTGCCAATGGGGTAAGCACAATTTCCTTGAGGTTTTCTTCAAGTAAGCTAAATAATTGTAAATACAATTTTTTGACAAGTCAATAATTCTGCCTTCTGGGAACAGTTATAATTTAATGATAGGACAATGTACATTTCTAAATTATTCAAGAAGAGTTGGCCATTTAGTACCTGGCTACATTGGGTTTGATAGGAAGGGAACATAGCAGGGGTCAAGCATGAGAATAAACAGCCACCTAGAGAAGCAAACAGGAAGAAGAGACAGTTTACACACTAAAAATAAAGGCACGCAAGCAATGGGGTGAAAATCATTTCAGGAATTTTGAGAGGGACAGAACTTTGTCTGCCTGCTTGTTCTTTTTAAAAATTAAATTGCAGATTGTGGCTGAAAATGAATTTTCTGATTTTTTGACAGTGTATATTAATACAAACATGCCAGAACTTTCTTATATACCTAAGTTGATTGAGTTGCCAGTTCTGGACCCATTTTTTATATGAAGTGGTCATTCATTTTTATGTTGTTTTTAAATCATGACTCCATTAAACCCATTGCTTTCTGACTGTAGACTGACACTGCTTTCCTGTAATTGGCACACAGAAAACTCGATGTTATTTGATCACAGACATCCTATCACCACACTGTCATTGCCTTGTTTGAAATAAGGGGAAGTCTGTTTGTTTCCTATATAAAAACATATTAGAAATAGAATCACAATTTAAAGTTTGAACTTCATAAGTGGTAGAACAAACAGACTTTACCAAAGTGAATGTCGACAGGTACAATGTTATTTTGTGTACAATGATAAGTAAATGAATTAAGTATTGCAAAACTCCATGGAACTGGCTGTTGACTTGTAGAGAGGCCCTACTAAGATGCCTGTAGACTGTTAGCAAGGGGAGCAGAGCCATGTCAAAAAGTCAACCATAAAGCAGCCTGTGTAGAAATTGGTGGGGAGCACTTACCTTTTTCAGATAGAACTTATGAGGGTCTTGTGAGCTAAAATACATTGAACATAGCAGTGAGTATGGGAAAGGATCCTTTAATGGATTGGTTCACAGAGTTGAAAAACAAGAAAGATGATTCCTTGAATCCTGTGGGCGGAAGCAGAGTCCAGATTGGCACAGATGATGGAGGCAGAAGAGGAGAGTAAAGGTTGGGTTGAAGAGAGAAGAGGAGAGGAGTCTCTCAGACGGAGCAGCAATGTTGTACTGTGGCAGAGGAAGATGGCATAAGTGCTATAGCTGTGTAACAAGCGGTTCTCTAAAGGATCACCAACTAGCAATGTTTGTCTAAGTGTTAGTCCATTCCTCCATCACCCCAACTTGGTTATTACACTGTACTTTAAAAATGCATTTACTTTGGTAGTGATGAGCCAACTTTAGGCAGCTTAAAACCTTAATAATCTATTTAAAGCTGTAAATGCTTAATCATAATTTTATTTCATTAGAGTTTTAATTTTTCTTTACTTTTTGTGTTTGGATTTGATTTACATGTGATTGTGGGGTAAAGATTACGGTTACGTTCTTTTCCGCTTTATATTTATTTATTCTGTTTGGAAAGTTCTGAAAGACAAAACATGCCTTTTGCAAAAGTGTGTGAGGATTGTCCCCTCTATGTATGTTATACCACCTTGAATATGATAGTTTGGTTATTTTTATTGTGAAATTTGCATATTCTTAAAAAAAAAACACTGTAATGTAATTGATAAAGTCTCCTAAACATTTTAATTAAATCACACATTTTGTTAATGCAATTTCTCAGGATTGTCAGTGTTTTGAATAATGGATGATGATCAATCTGGCAGTGGTATCACAAATTTTACCTGAATAATAATTCTTGTCGTTGAATATATGAACACCTTTCAAAAACACATTCAATCAATTGTACACAGGTGAAAATTATTTGCATATTAAATTCTGATGCTAATTTAATAATAGATTTGTTACAGTATGCTATTTAAATTATTTTCTTATTTTTGATTCTTGCAACAATAGACTACAGTGGAAAGGAGTTACAATATAGGAAACAACATTTGCATCCATTTCCTTTTTTATACAGCATACACGTGTTCAGTAGCCATGATAAATTTTAGTGCAAAGGATAGAATACCTTAGAACATTAGGACTGTGACGAGAGCAGAACATTGAGCCCAACAAATCCTATTAACCTAGATGGTCCAAAATAACTTCCAAAGTTTCTAAAGTCCTACTCTCCACCACACTGTTTGGTTAATAATTCAATGTGTCTATGGTTCTTTAAATAAAGACACACTTACTAACTTTTGTGCAAAACTTGCTGTAAACGTTTCCAACAGTGTTCCCTTGTTCTTGTTGAAGAATTAATTTTTAAGAAACAGCTGTAATTCCATGTATGAATTCCCATCATAATCTTAAACACTAAACAATCAAGTCTCATGTTAATCTCTGCTTACTTAAACTGAAAAGGTTCAACTCCTTCAATCTTTCCTCATAGATCATATTTCTCAGTCCCAGACTCGGCCTAGTCGTTCTCCTTTCACCTTTCTCTAGCGTTGCTACGTCTTTTTTGTAATAGGGAAACCAAGACGCTATCCAGTGCTCCAGGTGAGGCCTCACTAGTGAGTTATACAGGGTGATCCAGATCTAATTCTGCAGATCCAGATCGTCTGGATGACTTTGATTTATGCGAGGACGATTCCAGTTCGGCGCAAAGATGATTCTTCATGTCGTCAGTTCGCACATTTCTCGATGGGCTGGGATTTTTCAGGTGATTTTCTATGTAATAAACTTAATTAGTTATAGCGTAATGAAAATTGCATAATTAGATCTGGACGACCCTATATAATTTACGCATACCCTTAATTTGGGCATAATATACCTTGACTTGTACTGCACACACTGTCAAATAACATCCTTTTAGCTTTCTTGAGTGCTTTGGTACACTGAGAAATTCTTTCTCATACAAAAAAATTAGTGAGTCATGATATTTACAAAAAGTACTGTTACTCGCAATTTACACATCCACCTGCATTACTCAAAATTACCCAAGGTGAGTTAAGCGCTGAAGCTCTGATGTATTCTTTAAATGATATAGGTAATACTTTAGAAAAAAATGTCTTCTGTAAAACACAGACAGACAACCCATTTATACTGGTTTCCATTCTATTCTGAAAGCAGTGATTGCAACATTTATTTCCACAACACAATTTCCTACAAAACATGTAGCTCAAAGTGCTTTCTTTATAAGATATTAAAGAAAAAAAAACAGCAAGTAAATTGTAAAATGATAAATTGAAATAAATAGGTATATGAATGAATAAATAAATGAAATACCAAAAATAATAAATAAAAATAAGTCAATAATACTTAAATCTACTCTCTATATATAAAATCCTAAGCCTAAAAGTGCAACGGTTTTATGTGATTTTTTTTCTCACGCTTATTTTAAAACCATACATATACAGTACATGTTTGGTATTATTCTTTTCAGAATTTATCAAACTTTAATGTGATGTTGTTAAATTTTCAGATTCTTATTCCACTTTTAAACTATAAACTAAAAAATTTCAAGAACTCACTTCCCACGAGAAAAGACTTTGTGCCAAAAGATTTAACCACGCCCGAAATAAAAGACAATGAGTAGGACAGCTGCTGTACGGGCTTTTAAATGTTCGAAGTGCCACACGAGATATACGTCACACGGCATGGCAGCAGCTGATCGAGCAAAGATGAGGTAAAAAACTGTTTCCCATTGTATCACCGTTTAAGTGGGGGTTTCGGAGGAGCGACCGCGTCTCCTTGGGGTGCATTCAGCCCATCTCTTCACAGCGCGAGTGGCAGAGACGTGAAGTGGCTGGCGCATAGCGCAGGCTGGGGGGGTTGGTGAGCGAAGTGAGCAGGGGGGAACTCCCTAGTAATACATATAAACAAGAAACATATAAAGTAAGGAGGGTCCTTAATTATTGATTAAATTCCTAAAGTCTGTAATGATTATATTGTTAAGTCCGATGCTATGATCAACTGGCCATTAAGGACTGAAAATAAATATTTCAAGTGTAATATGCGGAATAAAATAAATCTGTTACTGTTCCCAGGCTAAATGACTGCCTAGTCCCACTGGACATTCAACTAAACATAAATGTGCTTAAGTAGATCCTTATGGTTTTTTTGCTTCATCCTAGGAGATCCGATGGGTCTCAATGACAGTCAGAGTATGCCCATTTCATCCAACTTCAAAGGTAGCTACATAGTAAGTACTTCAGTTAGATGGATTTCAAGGCCAGAAAACAACCTGAATGAAATATCTGATACTACCATCATAGCCTCTAGTCCCCATGACTCTATTTCTATGTTCAGATAGTTAAGAATTCTGATGAATGGATGGATCGCTCAGTTTACTTTTTTATGGTTTAAATTAATAATTTGATGACTTAGTATTGCTCCAGTTCTGTTAATGATACATTTCTCATTTGTTTCTTCTAATTGTCTACCCCCATCCTTTATTTAATAATATTAATTTTTAGTCTGTATAACTAAATTTCACAGAAAAATAAAACATATTCACTCACAATAAACACACAATTGTCTTTATTAAATAAAAAAAAAATTGATACTCAAAACAATGCTGCCTTGGATGCCTTAGTTGTTTTTGTGCAGTTTCTCTTAATTAATGAAGTTTTCTTGATATATCAAGAATTAATGTGCACATACAGACACCCACAGTATGAAGAATAATAAATCAAGCTGAAGGCACTAAAATCCTTGGCAAACTATTTTTTGCAGGGCTCGACTTTAATTTGTCAAACAAATTGACAGTATCATCTTGACAAAATTTCTGCTTCTGTTTCATATTAACTAGTAATAGCACATAAATACTGAATGCATTTCATAACATCTTAGCAACATTTTCTTAAGCTTGGAAGTTTGTAACACGATTACATTTTCTATAAAGCATTTTCAGCTTAGGCAAGTGTAGCAACATTCAAAAAGCTAAGCTTTTATAAGACATGAATCAACATGCAGGAATCAGATTTTTAAAAATGCAGTGATTACCAATTTTTTGAGGCACACTTTACTCTTATAATATTCTTCCAAGTACAATTTAAGAACAATAGTGATTCAATGTCTTATTAAACACTCTTAACTGGATTTTACAAAATAATTTTTCTTCAATAATAAAACACAGTAAAATACAGATCTGAATTTTGAGTCTAATTGTAATACATTATCTTCATAAATACACTTTTTATAGAGGAAAACATACATTTACAATAAAGATTTTGTTTTGAGTATTTTGTTTCACATGTACATTTTCATATATACAGTACTGACTGCCTAAACAGTTTAAGATCGTACACTGTTTACTGAAGGGTGTTCTGCTTGTTTGCACTATGTCTCTGGCACTTAATGATGATTTTGTTGTCATTGTATATACAGTACTAGATTTACAGGAATAGAGATGAGTAGTATTTTGTTCAAAGAGCTGTTATCTGGGTAAGCTCAACATGTGAACTGCCTGGTTTTGGTTGATTAGTGTTAACAAGAGGTAATTCCACGCCTAGTCATGTTGGATTGCTAGTCCCATCGGTGTTCTTGCAGTTGTAAGCCACTTCTTTGGCAATACTACGCATTCTGTTCGACTGTTGTAGCTCTGTTCTGAAAGTTGAAGGGTAGCAAAATTCTTTAAAGCATCGTTTGAAATTTTCATCTAGGAATGCATATAAAACTGGGTTAAGACTACTGTTGACATATCCCAGAGCAATGCAGAAGTGCATCAGTGCCACTGTGACTCCATTGTCAAGGGTGCAACCCAAGGCCTGAACCAACACCATGATTTGAATTGGTGTCCAACAAACCACAAACACCGCTACCACCACTAGAACCATCCGAGTAATTCTACGTAGATTCCGATCCTTTTCCTTTGAACCAGAAAGCACTCTGACATTTTTTAAACGTTTCACCATCAGGCTGTAACAGACTGTAATGATAGCCACTGGAATAATGAAGGAAAACAAAAAGACACAGGTGCCAAACACTGGATCCCAGTAGCTGCGAGGATGCGGAAGAACAATTATGCACTCAATGTCTGTGGAGAAACAAATAGACATTTTTAAAATTTGCAAATGAATCTAGTCTGATGAAGGAGTTCCACTATAGGAATATTACAGTATAAAAAAGAAAGCTAAAAAAGATACCTCAGTGGACAGAAAAAAGTATTCCATCCATCCATCCATCCATTTTTCCACTTAAAATTAAAAAAATATTATCCTAAAGGTTTAAAAGTTTTAAAGCAAGACTTGAAAACTTTATTGAATAGGTGCTAAAGTAATTCTGCTCTCTATATAAAAGATTTTTATTGTTGAACCTGGATTACAAAGGGGAATGAAACATCATATGTCAATGCCAGTCTTACGTCAATGTTAAACTAGGTATACATGTATCACAGACCTTTGCTTCTATATACTGTACATATATATGAGTGTGTACACCTGATGAGCCCACAATTAGGGCGAAACATGTGTCGCGTACCCTTTACATTATTTGACAGTAAAACTATTCAACCATTCTATGATCTGCTTCTCGCAACTGAAAGAAGGCACCGTGGCGGATGTTTGCAGGCTTGCAGACCAACCACAAACGTTACCTGGTAGGTAACCACCCATACAATCAGATTGTGATTCAGACTACGAATGCCATGAATGTAACTACCCCGATCTACATACTGTCAAATAAACGAACCACACGCCATGACACAACGCAAGAGGCTTCGTCTCTAGCACTGACACCCAAGGTTCGATTCCCCAAGAGGGGTGCAGTGAGTGTGTACGCCTGATGAGCCCAGAATTAGGGCGAAACACGTTTCGCGTACTCTTTGCATTATTTGACAGTAAAACTATTCGACTATATATATATATATATATATATATATATATATATATATATATATATATATATATATATATATATATATATATATAATATACACATACATATATATATGATGTCACTCACCAGCAATATTCTAAGAAGCTGTTTCTACACAGTTTTTAAAATATCCTGTGTTTCCACCATAAAAGCATAAACCTTTTTTTATTCTATTTTCTATACTGCATGGAAAACAAAACCTTACTTGTCTGTGGAAACAAGGTAGTGAACTGCTTCATGATGCTGTCTCCCATTTCCAGGATACTGGGTTTCAGTTTTAGCTTGGTCACCATCTTTATGCAGTTTAAATGTTTGCTTATGTTTATGTGGATTATTGTCTAGGAACTCCAGTTCCTAAGTTATATTCATGATACTGTATGTTGATTGTTGACACTGATCTGGTACTGCATGATTCAGCGTGTTTTGTGATGGTCTAGTGTTACTTCAAGGATTGATTCTGGCCTTGTATTCATTGCTGCAAGAAGGGGTGCTTGCTCCCTGACAGTCTGTATTTGAGTGAACAGGATTATAAAATGAATAATGAATGAATAATTGAATTTAAAAAATATTCTTTATCACATTCTTGAAGAACAACTTTGAAAGATATGTATAATTTAAATAAATAAGTAAAAAACTACTGCATATTTTTTGTTGTGGAAATGTTTAATACTGTCATTTCTATGTACTTACCAATTAATTCTGTCTCTGTAGCACCCATCACCATTGCTGGTATGCCAATTGCAGAAGCCAATGCCCAAATGCAAATGTTGACCACTTTAGCTTTCTGAGGGGTTCGCATATCAAGTGCTTTCACTGGATGACAAACAGCAATATAACGATCCACACTCATCATGGTTAACGTGAAGGTGCTTGTAAACATATTGTAATAGTCAATTGAGATTGCAATCTTGCAGAGTATATTACCAAAGGGCCAGAAGCCAAGGAACACATCAGTGCCTTGAAAAGGTAAGGTCATAAGAACCAGAGAATCTGCAAGAGCCAAATTAAAGATGTATATGTTGGTTGCAGTTTTCATCTTAGTATATCTGTCAAATGAATGACAAAGACAGAGAATCAGTAGTTAGAGATAGAAGCAAACACAAATACAATATTGTAGTATTCTTTATTGAAAAAAGCTTTGCAATTCTTCTTGGAGAAAATCAAAATCTTATAATACTGATATACTATATACTGTAAAATAACATGATAAGGAAATACAGTGTGTTTCAAACTAAGTATAACAATATGTAAAACTGAATTAATGTATATTAGTAATTAAAGATTTTCAGAGGCTCATGCTTTTTTCATAGTCTTGTTTGTGAACCTGTCCTTTAAAATATCAGTCAGTCTATGTAGATAAAGCAAGAGTCTCCTAACTGAGCATTTTTATTAGTTCCTTTCCCAAAAGGTATGTAATCAAAAGAATGGATTAGCTTCTAGACGGTCACATTTGAAGTGGTTCTAATCAGATTAATTTTTAAGTGAATGGCAGTGAAAATTGTAGAATTTCATTAGGGTCAAAACATAAAAAATACTATTGTCATAATCTTTGTTACACAGAGATTTTTTCATATGTTCATCACCAAAATCTTAAGTACAAACCCAAAGTAAACACCAAAATCTTTCCCCAAAAGTATTTTTGCCAACTGCTCAAGCAATGCTCTCCTAAAGGTTTGCCTTCACCAAGTAAAGTTTGGATAGTCTGAGGTGAAGGGCACAACCATCTGATGTCATGGATCACATGAGCAATCATATAGTATCATAGCAACCAAGCACTCTAAAATAGTTTTGGCCATAGAAACAAATACACAAAATGGCAGCACAATGACATCACTACAGTAATGATAAAAATAATAGCAAATGGCAGTAAAAATGAATAGCAAATTGAAACAAAATGCAATAAATTAGCAGTACATTCCTTACACAGACCATTTACTGTATGTGCTGTCATTGTGTACAGTCTAATAACTGTTTAATGGCACAGAGTTACTTCAGAGAGACAGACAATAATGTGATTTACAGTATACATTTTAAAAGAAAAAATCTTTTTAGAAAACATGTGAAGTGTGTAGCAGTTACAATGACAATCTTTTTTAGAACTATTCATGAGAGAAATATTCTTGAAATGAAACAAACTTTTACTGTTTTCTGTTTATTATTATCATGACCATTGTTATTTGTCTATTTATGGCCCTGCTGTCACTGTGGTTATAATCCCCTTTTCTTAGATACCAGCATGGTATCAGTCTTCTTATTTGGGTCCTCAGTTTAAGTACCCCTGATTTAGGCAGCCATCAAAATGCTCTGTGAAACATACCTGGAAGAACAGTTTGATTATCAGCCTTTTTGATGAATAAAGCAGAATTTAAATGAAGAGTGCAAATGTACCAATCTAGCTCCCAAGTTTTGAGTCCTCTGTTGGTCAGTATTTGTATCGACTTCAGATATTCTTCAAATGGCTGTGATAGTGTTTTTTATCTAAATTCATTTTTTCTGTCTTACATTTTAGGTTAATTGGCAGCTCTGTATTGGCCTCATATGGGTCCTGCAATGATTCTGTCCCAATGCCAGTTTTGGCAGAATAGGTTTATGTTCCTAATTTAAATGTTTCTGTGCTCAATACTCCTAAGATTTAAATAAAAAAACTATAGGAAATCATTACCTACAGTGTATTCTAAAATGCAAAAATGCCTATAAATGTAAATGCCAATTTTTGATCTTTTAGCACATAGCTTATCACAAGACTATAAAAATTGATTTTGCTTGAGAATAGATATTTTTATATTTGTAGCTGCAAATAGTCAATCGTAACTTTTGTGTCTGTGCTTATTTTTAGATATGACAGAAAGAAGTGCTTGATGGGAGTATAATTGCCACCTTGCAGGAAAGAAATGAGAACACAAAGATCTACAGAAAAGTATTCCTGTATATGTAAGAACATTCTCACATGCTACCTCTACTTGTATATGTGGCAAATACCTTTTTTATATGAAATAAATCTTTAATCCCAGTACATTGATTTACACAAATACTAAATTGTAATGTCATTTTTATATAAAATAAATCTTTGATCCCAATACATTGATTTACACAAATACTAAATTGTTACACTTACAAAGTACCATTAATGTTTTTTAATTATTGATTTAGAGGACTACACAAATTACAAAACTTTATATAATTCCACATTTAGAGTATGAACGCAGAACTATTTAAAATGTTACAAGCATTACTTGTATAATACACTAATAGTAAATTTTATAAAATGCTAATCAGAATAAGCTCACAGAATGTATTGTTACCACTCACAGAGGAAGGACACATGCCAGACCATTTTACTGGTTAACCTGGTTAGCTGGTTAAAAGCAGCTGCCTACTGATTTCTGATGTTTTGGTCTACACAGCCAGCCAGCGCCAGCCACTATATATATTTTTTTTTTGTACCATTAAAATTGGAGAAACATACATAGACTCACATGGCTCAATGATTCCTGCTTCCTGCAGTATAAGCAGTATCTTGTTGGCCGCTTTCTGCCTAGTCAGTGAGATGCAGCGGTGATGCTATTGAATATGGTATACCCTTCCTGCCTTTATAGCATGCTGAACCAGGTGGGTCCCCTCTACATTGTCAGCAGGGGTACAAAGCGGTCTTGAAACTCCCACAGCAGAACCCACAGCTGGTTTTACTGGTAAAGGGTCAGCTCTGCTTTATCAGACGACTCTGTCACACAGGGATGTAGGACAGTAGCTTGGATGTGGTTGTACTGCTCAGGCAACAACAACATTTTGGACATTGTTATAGCCCAGCAAAAGAAGGGCTGGTCCTTCCGCAAAACTCAAAGTCCCCTTTTTCAGGTCAAGGCAGGCACCCACTAGGCAAAGAAAATGCATCCTTAACAGAAGCCACCCTTACAGCAAAAGACTTTCTTTGCCTTGTGACCACTATATCCACTGTAGTCTGCCCCAACGTGGGTGTTGTTTCACCAATGGCTGTATTGAACCCCACACTGGTCATATTTCATTGCACCCTTTCTCTCAGGACATCTAGGTGAACTATGGTGGCAGTAGCACCCATGTCAACTAGGGCTTCACAGATGTGCCCACAAACCACGTGTGTATACAGTATAACAATACTGTAAGTGCCTTTGCCTAACAGGCCAATGGGCACATGGGTCTATTTCTCTGTGCTGCATCCATGTGTAATGGTTGAGGAATGGCTTTGCCCCACCTACACAGGCCCTGGCTCATTCCCAGTGCTGGCATAACCTCTCATTTTTTTCCTATAAGCACAAGAGCACTGGATGAGGAATGGATTCTGGTGGGTTGGGGGGTTCTTTCAAATTGAGTGCTGGAATTTTCCTGAATGAGGTAATGATGCTGATGTAACCACTTGATCTGGTCCTACCCCCTCTGTCCAAGTCTAATGGGTTAAAACAGAAAGCACCACTTCCTTATGTTTAGCTGCCCTATGTGATGGGTATTTTTCCAGCAGCAATTGATTTGCTTCCAGTGCCTGTTGCACAGCTTTTTCTAAAATGGCTGGTCTGGCAAACTGAACCTGCTGCCATAATGCTGAAGGAGTCTGGCCCCTAATAAAAGCCTCCATAACTAGATCTTCATGTAGACATCAGTCTCTGGTAGCCTCTATGGCCCAGAGAGAGGACATCAGCTGCAAACGTTTCTGAGCTTTCAGTGAATTTCTGAGCCTGTTCCCCCAGCTGTTGTAGTGCTGCTTCACCACACCACTAAACACTCATAACTAGTGGCTCATTTTCCTTGAAAATTGTCAGAGCAGGCAGTTGGTTTCTCTCTAAAGCAGAAGTAGGCTGCAGCCTTCATACATTTGCCAGTGACAACATCTTAAATCTAATATAATAAGCCTCCCAGGTTCTGCCCCAATCATAGCACCCTTTCTTCAGTGCTGGCCCACTAGTTGAACACGTTGTGAAAGCTAATGGCCTCTCTGTTTCACTTACAGCTTCAACTAAATGGGATGACAGCCTTTTTTTTATCTTTCTCTAGATATTCAGGAAGAGCAGTAAAACCCTGACAGCCATCACAGTGCCTCAGCTAAAATGCTACATCTTCAGTAACACAAGCAAGTCTCTCACCATACTCCTCTTACCATCTGTCTGTCTATCATCTGCATGAACTGTTTTGTAAATTCCATTCAGCTCAATACTTTTGGTATCCAACGTCATGGCACATGCTCATCCTGACTTTTGACTGACTGCAACCTGGAGACAATGCTGCTACCACATACTTCTCCTCTCTCTTAACTATTAGATTATACTTTATTTGTCCCCAAGAAGATATTAAAATTTTACAGGAGCCAAAACTAAAGGAAAAACAAACAATATTTCCCTAAACACACATAAAAACTTCTAGCTTGGATAACAGAGAGCTTCAGCTGTCAATAACAGGCTTATACAGTATGTAGCAGTTGGATGGGATCAGACCTGCTCAGATTATATCACAGGGTTATATATGAAGTCATTAATATTTGAATACTGTAGATCAGGTCCAGGTTGTAGTTTCCATGAATGGAACATGCCAAATAGACAGTGACAAATTCATTTGGCGTTTCAGTGTCTTGCTTGCACATTTTAGTTTTAATTATACTGTTCTACCTTTTTCAACATTGCACATTCTCAAAAGTCTCCAGTCCCCCTCCTGCTTTTCCACTCAGTCTGATGAAACTTGTCTAGCATTAAAAAATCATCTGAAATAGGAGGTATAAGCTGGTTCTCTGCAGTACCCAAATATCATAATATCTGAACTTGCTATAACTCACAATGAGCTCCTGAACAGTCTGAAGTGCAACCTGGTGGATGGACCGAAACATAATGTCCCAGAGGTGTTCTATTGCATTTAGCTCAGGCGAGCGTGGGGGCCAGTCAATGGCCTTCATCCTCATCCTTCCTCCTGAAGGAACTGCCTGCATACCCTCGCCACATGAGGCCAGGCATTGTCATGCACCAGGAGGAATCCAGGACTGCACCAGCATAGGGCCTGACAAAGGGTCCAAGGATTTCATCTCGATACCTAATGGGAGTCAAAGTGCCGTTGTTTAGCCTGTAGAGGTCTGGGCGTCCCTACATAGATATGCCTCACCAGACCATCACTGACCCATCACCAAACCGATGTTACAGCCAAATTTTCTCATTTGCTTCTCCAGACCCTTTCATGCCTGTCACATATGCTCAGGGTGAACCTGCTCACATCTGTGAAAACCACAGGGTGCCAATGATGGACTTGCCAATTCTGGCATTCTATGTCAAATGCCAATCAAGCTCCATATATTTAAATGAAATACACATATCTTTAAATGATTTAATGATATCTTTAAATGACTTCCAGTGTATTTAAATGAATTACAAATATTTTGAAATGAATTACAGATATCTTTAAATGAGCACTTGTGTACTTAAAGATATCTTTAAATAATTTACAGATATCTTTAAATAAACGCTCCAATATTTAAATCATTTAGAGATCTCTTTAAGTGCCACAAGTATTCATTTAAATAATTCTCCAAATCTTTTCAAGATATCCGTAAATCATTTACAGATACCTTGAAGTGCGTTAAAGATAGCTTAATTAGAGATGAATTTCAAGATATCTTTAAATCGTTTCCAGATATCTTCAAATATTTAACAGATATCTTAAAATGAGTTTAATATATCTGGAAATATTTAAAGATATCTTGAAATATTTAGAGATATTGCTAAACGATAATTTGGCTTATCATAAATCCATCCATCCATTATCCAACCTGCTATATCCTAACCACAGGGTCACGGGGGTCTGCCGGAGCCAATCCCAGCCAACACGGGGCGCAAGGCAGGAAACAATCTCCAGGCAGGGTGCCAGCCCATCACAGCTTATCATAAATCTTACCATATATTACTGTATTGATCCACATCTTGAGATTGCACGCATATAGCAAAACAGCATATCCATATTTTAACAAAATATAAGCAAAAAGCAAATAATTGTTCTAAGATCCCACCATTTTAAAAGGAGATTGTGTAATTTGCTGTGCCACTTGTCTCCTTCCACTGCATCTTACATGACCGGGAGTGGGGATTCACCTCATAAAGTCATTAGCAAATGCTATTATGGACACTGAATTCTGGTGTCCGGTGTAAATTGCTGTCTCTGTTCTGAGAATAACAAGGCAATAATAACTGAAAAAGGCACACTTATGATTACTAAAATTCTTTCACTATGTGGAAGCTTATTTGACCCCTCAGCCCTCGGTTGTTATTTCTGCCTTACAGTGCCAGGGTCTCCATGAGTTTTGCATGTTCTCTCTATGTATTTACGGATTGATTGTTATTTGTACAAAGTCTAATAAAACTCTCATGTGCTCTTTTCACTATGTTGCCACTCAATATGAATTTCTCTCTGTATACTTTGTAAAACAACAACTCGGAATATAATGAGCAAAATGTGATTAGGAAAAAAGAATCATGGTATAAGCGCACATCTATCTGTTATTACAAGACATGGCAGAACATTACTGTTGGAAAAATAATATTACAGAGGCAAAAGTGGCATTATTAACAGAATATGTCTTCGTATTGGGGGCTTGTTGGGTCCTCATAACTCGACCCACAATGTACACTGTGAGCAGAAAAGGAAAATGGAATACATTTCTAGCTTCTTTTCATTATCACAATGATGCATTATATATGTGAAAGGTATATTTTCTTAAATAGAAACATTTGATGCTTGAAAATGCATTTATTTGATATGTTTTAAGGTTTTTGTTTTCCTGGTGTACCTGTGCCCTTTGTGGGCAAGATATTTTTTTAAATTTATGGTAAGTGCCAGATTCTGGAACATAATTTCTCTTAGTAGAACATTTTTGATAAAAAAATAATAATTAGGAATAATGTTTGTCTGATAAACTTACTGTGTAATTTTTAAATTAACAGTAGAGTAAAAAGAACAGTAATTTAAAGAAACTGAGTATATATAAGATGTGAAGACTCAATGATAAATGTGTGACAAACATAGCCCTCAAATATAGAATGGATTCAGTAAAAGTAAAAAATCAAGGCCTTGAATCATGGAAATTTTAGTATTCCTTTGTACTGAATTTCTACCCAACCATGACTTCTTTTTTGACTAAATAAAGATATAATTACTTTTCTATCATCTTTTCACAAAATATCTGAGTTACCATAAGGTTTTATAAGAGTTAGAGATTAGACATGTCAGCAATCCCTGCACAAATAGAAAAAAAATTCCATGTTAAAAAAAATATTAATTACACTATTTTAGCCATATAACCCACTGAATGATGAGGGGATGGTTTCATAAAGCAAGAGGACAGGAAAAGAAAAGTGAAAAGTTGGTGTGAAAAACTGCCATTGGACAAGATAAAGAATGAAGTTACATTTGCTTAATCGTTCCATGTTAGAAGATAATTTAGAATTTGATGTGTTTTTGGATCAGTGTCTGCTCCCAACTAAAGAGATACAGTACATGATAACAGATTATGATTAGAGATGTGAATTTTGCTGCAATAAGCATATACAATACAGTTGTTTGATCCTGATGGCTATGCCGTTAAACACTTTCTACATGAAAAATTGGGAGTTCAACATAATTTTAGGCCCTTTTAAGAGAACAAATTGTCATATCATGTGAAAAGGTATGCATACATCTAGAAGTATAATATTTGAAGCATTTCCTTGTTTGAGAATATAAGAACAGAACTTAGGTTAATGCTGTTTAAATCTGGGCAAAATTCACATTGAAATATTCCAAAGAAAGTTCTAGTTTATTGGTAATGAATAAAAGCAGTAAGACCTCAAGTTTTTCTAAGTTCTTAGGTAATTTCCAAATTATGTTTTCTTTTCAAAGAATTTAACCCGATAGAAGAATTGCATTCTGGCTTCAGAGTGCAGCACAGTTGTAAAATTACATTGCCCAGAGTAATAAATCATTTAATTCAACATATCAGGATAGTGTGAATTTCAAAACTATTATAATTATCATTTCAAAAGTAATATGGTAAATATAATATTAAGAAATTTCAATAAATTGTCATAATGCCTTGATATGTTTTTCAATATTACCCAATACGTCAGTTTCGTAAAGCACACCCAAGTTCTTCGGGATTCAGTAACTGCTCAACTCTTCCACTCTACTTTTTTAGACATCAGCTTTATTTGTTTCTGGTTTTGAAGAGTATGTGTTGAATTTTGAATTGTTTTTGGTACCTTTACATCTACTTTTATATTTGTTTCCTTCCAACAGCACTTTTGTGTTTGCTTGTGTTCATTAGGAGCTATTTGGTTAGGCAGGCGCTCATGTTTGGCCATATAGTTGAAGGTGATCAAAGCAACCTGTTTTCAAACTCACCCTTGAGACCTTCATTTCTGAAGTCATTTTTCTAGTATTAGGCTTTAGGTATTAAGGCATTTTTTTCCCCATGTCCTCTCATCTAACTTTAATCTCCCTGTTGCTGATTTCACCAAAACAAAAACAACTTTAATTTCTATAACATGTTTAATACAAAATATGCACAAAATAGTGCTTTACACTAAGACATCACGTGGACTGTCTTTAGACCCCAAAAATAAAATATATATTTTACTTCAGCACCAGCTGTATCATGTTAATAACTACACAGTACATGGTACCATGAAAGATTCAGTGACTGGTAAGATATTGAATCATATGTAGCTTAAGATCAGTGGTCTTGAGAGGTCAGGCACGTATAATCAACAGCTTGATTCAGCCTCAGGGCCTGAGTCCGCAGCCTCCTTTCTGTACACGCTGCCAGAAGCATCAGAACCAACTATAACCTGCTGCTAATAATTTAATAGGGCATCTGCAGGATTTTTTTTTCTTGACACATAGTCAGCGGGTTTTTACTTTACTTTTTGTTACTTTCTCTCCTTACATTGCTTGGATTTCTTTCATTTAAGTCTGTTGCTTGGGAGACCTTTGAATTTAATAGTTGTGACCTTGGGTACCTATTACCCAACATGGAGTCACTTGAAAGCTTTTTAGCTGAGTTGCATGTGTTATTTGACACTACTCAAATAAATCTTTCTGTAATCAGTCATCTTAACATTTGAGGCCAGGGTTTCGCTCTTTAGGGGAACACATGTTGCATTTTTAGAAATATTTTTTGGCTATACCATCCATTTAAAATTTACTTTCACTTGAGGAGGTTATTCAATTACATTTAAAATACATACCCAAATCTGATATGATTCACTCTGCTAACTAACTTTGTGTTAGTTTTTCAGAATCTCAAGAGTACACTCATGCACCTGGGGAAACCCAAAATTGCTATCCTTGTTGGTTTTCTCCATGAAAGTTTTAAACCTTTCAGACTTAAAGGATACATTGAATATATTTCAAGTCTAAGTTATTTCTTTACCAACGTGGTATATATTTGTGTGTCATATGAAATTATGTTCTAAAGTTAAGCACTTTCTATAAATACATAATATCTTCTCAACTCAGGCATTTTACAATTAAGGATTGGAGCACAAAGGAAAAGCTTAAAAACTGACCAAATATATCAATTTTTGAAGTCAAGACAGTTGTCAAGTATTTCTGTGCATCTTTTGTGTTTCTGAAGCATGTCTGTGACCATGAAAGGGATCCAGAAATAATCATTTTATCACATATTCTTGGTAATATTATTCTCGAGGTAAGGATACATTTCCTATTTACTTGTGTGAATTCTCACATAAATGCAAAAGTAAATCAAAACAGCTGATCTTCTTTTAAAATGGCTCAATCTCATATTGGTATTTTGTGTTTCAAAAATGACATGTAATGTATAAACTATTTTACAATGTGTGTGTAAACACAAGTCACAGATTGCTACTTGACAACTGTCTTGACTTGAAAAACTGGCATATTTGGTAAGTGTTTAAGCTTTTCCTCCATGCCTCCATTGCAACATAAAAAGCCAGTGCGGGTAAGGTATATTTTTTGATTTACAGCAAGTAATTAACTTTAGAATACAATTACGTATGGCAAATGCATATCCGTGTTTTTGAAGAAATAGCTAGACTTGAAAAATACCCATTGTATCTTTTAAGTCTTAAAGGTCTAAAACTTTCATGGAGAAAACCAACAAGGATAACAGATTCCATTTTACATTTTCAGTTTTGGGGTTTCCCATGTGCGAGAGTGTATATAATAACTTTGGTTTGAAAAATACCAAACTTATCCTTAAGTTATTAATATTTCACCCATTCAGCTTGAGAGTTTGAATGATTCAGTTAAAGTTAAATGTTTTTTCAGAGTAAACCATGGACAGTCCACAACCCAAAGGAAAGCGATCACACTGTACGAGGACCCGAAATCCCTGTATAAATGAAGTCTTTCCCCAAAGGAGGAGTCTTTAATGCAGGCAACATCAGTATCTCATTTGGATCAATTTAGAACAGAAATCTGCTCAGGCTCATGCAATCTTTAAGAGAAGTGCTTATGCAAACTTGGAAATTATATGATTATTATTCAATAATTATTCTGATTCCCTGAACAACATTCACCTTTTGTTCAAAAAAAAATGCTGAACAGCAGTATGTGTTCAATACAAATATGCAACTGACTGATACTTTACTCAAGTCATATCTTGAGTTGTAGTTCCTGGAGAAGCAAGTTTTTATTTGATGATTTCTGAGTACTTTCTGTAAAACAAATTATTCAGCAGAAGTGCGTTAAGAAATTCTACTTTATACCAACAGCAAAACATCTGTGTACATTCTGCTGTGTGTTCAGATTAAAGTGTGTGTATTTATTTATTTATTTCCCCCTGGGGACAAACTATCTATCTATCTATCTATCTATCTATCTATCTATCTATCTATCTATCTATCTATCTATCTATCTATCTATCTATCTATCTATCTATCTACATGACATAAAGCTCAGATGTCACAATTTCATTTCCTTGGCTTAGTCATTCCTGCTGTCAAGCTTTGGTAAGATCTCTTTCAGTTCTAGTCATCAGAAACCATATCTTTAAATATTAGAATTATTGTGATTTGCCTGTCTTTAAAGTTTTATATGAAAGCTAGATGAGTTGATTTTATTTACAGCAATTCAGAATACTTTCAAATGAAGTCATGGGATGGCCCTTTACATATGACTTACAATGTTATTGCTTACATTGCAACATGGATACAACCCCTGTTAAAAAAAGGTGTGCTTAGTTACTTTTATTTATTTGTCATAAAAACGTTTACTTGGTTTTTATCTAAATTGTGTTGGTTGCAGGAACTATTACAGATAAAAAAAAAGTTTAACATGTTTTGGCTTGATGTTAGCATTTATTTTAACAAAAGCTTAAAGTTCAATAACAGTGTGTGGGCTTGTGATATCCACTATCATTTTTAGGTACATGTCACAGTAATGCTAGTTTTTCATTCACACTTTCTCTTAATGACAGTTTTCTCTAATTCTTTGCTCTTGATAGAGAGCTATCATACTGTAATAATCACTGTAGTTGAATGGCTTGAATACATTTCATTAAGTGGTGTAAATAACACTAACACCATGACAGTTATGTAAATGCTTTTCAAATGATTTTGAAATGTCATGGACCTGTGTATAAAATTAAACTAGCAGTACAATTTCAAGAGGAATTAAAAAAAATAGCAATGTCTGAATTACTAGATTTTTTCATAGTGCTGGATCCAAAGAAATAAAGTATGAATACAAACCAAAACAATAAAGAGTCTGACTTTTAATGAGGTTTATTTCAATCGAACAAAGCTTCTTATTTGCTAGCCTATTCATCTCTTTTATCACGGCAAAATATTTGGATATAATATAAAGTATTTTACTAATTAAATAATGTTAGTGTTATCAGATTATTATCATGAAGTCTCTGCATTTTACAATAGCTGTAGGTATAGGTTTTAAATACATCAGTAATAATTAAAGATAAAATGTTGTAAATATACAGCACGATGAGTTGCAATGTTTATTAGAAAATAGTAGAAGTAGTAGAAAATTAGTAAATAATGTTATGCATACTTTGCATGTACTACATATCATGCTTTATAAAGCTGATCATTACAGTGCTATACACAGCAGAACGAGAGTAAAGTTTATTGTTGTGGTCAGCACTTCTGCTTCCCAGCTCCAGAGATGTGGTTCATATTTGACCTCAAATCTTTGTGAGTTATTTCTGAAGGTATTCTGGTTTTCCTGATAATGCTGTACTAGGCTTTGACTTTAAATAGTGAAGGATTTAGCAATTTCAAATAATAATACATTGAAATAAAGTAACAGTTTAATTTGACCATATAATAGAACCTGTAGAGTTGGCAAATACAAGTAAATTAAAAATAATGTGTTTAAAACACAAAAGAGGGTGTGTCTTTAACACATGATCTGAATGGGCCTACACACTGGGCTACACATACAGACGTAGGCAGTTTGATGGAATGGGGGTGCCACCTAGCCCCAAACCCTGGACACAACCAACACAAATACACTCATGGGTTCAAAGCACAGGTTTTTATTATCAAATACCTCACAAAGGAGTCTTCTAAAGCTGCACAAGCACAACTATGATTAAATTATTCTTCCTTCCTTCCGTCCTTCTCTTTTCTCTCTCTCTCTCTATCTGCCTGTCCACCCCTCTCCAGCAAGTGTTGCCTTCCTTCCTCCAAACTCTGACTCGACTGGAGGAGGCTAGATGGCTTCTTTATATGTTGGACAGGAGTACTTCCAGTGCCAAGAAATAGCCTAATGGAAGCACTTTTGGTCACGCAGAAACAATGAAAAACTTAAATCTTGATGCCCTGCAAAACCAATTGGCAACACACATGGGACCCAGCAGGGCTGACTCACAGCAACTGCAACCCCCATCATGCCCTGCGGGTCCCCATATGGTTACTGAGGTCCTGAGATGCTGACATCTACCAGATAAAGGATACACAAATTCTGAATTAGGAGTCTTCCCCCATTGCCTGTTCGTTTTGCCCTCCCACCTGGGTAAGGGTCCTACACCCATTCTGGTCAGAGTGCCAGTTCATCTCTGTCCTTCTATTATAGTTCCCTTCTTAGGAAGGGTCCCATTTTTCTTCTGGGCAGGTTGCTGGATAATCCTGCCTGGTGCTTACAGCAGAATTTTTTACACAATAGGAGCAATGTAATATTCACTGAAAAAATTACTGCAGAAGGACACATACTAAATATACACAGAATGGAGTGTTGGAATAAACAGGTTTCTCAATGAGTATCAGAATTTTAGAGATATTGTAATATCGCATAGGAAGTCTGTGTAGTCAACCTAGTTGTGGGCCCACATGCTTATAACATTGAATCAATCTTCGAAGAGTAGCCTTAAATAAGTACATTATAAAAAAAATTATGAAAAATATAAATACTACTGATATCCGAGACAGCTACTACATTTTAAATGTACAGTATGTAGCTGAAAAACCAAATAGGAAACAAACTGTGTGAAGGAGTTATTAATGCAAAAGGTACTTTTTTTCCTAATGACTGTGTTTGACAAAGATATAAGAATTTAATATGCACAGTAAGCTCATAGTCATTAAAAAGGACAACTTCTATGCAGTGCAGCATCAGATACTATGATTAACAAATTTATAAATAGGTGGTCTGGAGTATGTGGAGCATTAGCGTGGAAATCAAAAATTCAATCCAATACCATTGTATTTTTAGATGCGCTTTCATATAATGCAAAAAACACCCACTGATGCTGTCATGTCTGTTACTCTGGCCAAACTAAACAACACAGCCCCAGTGCATCAATTTTGTACAAATTATTCTTCATGGTATGTGTTAGGGAAGTTCAGTTCTCCTTGGGCTATCTCACACACATTAAAAAGCAGTGACGCATTTATAAACTATATTGTAAAACAGAAACATTTTGTGTCACTTCAATTAAGTTACTGTTAAATTGACCTTAGGGGTATTTATTTCAGAATGTAATTTTTCTTCTATTACTCATACAATAGGTGCACCTGACAACAAACAAATCATCAATACAAGTTAGTGAAACAGGAGCAAACACACCATCACATTGACAATTTGTTCCTGACGCTACCTGCTGATTGAAAATGTAACATGATGTTCATGTTTGTAAAAATAAAAACTGCAAGCAACCTAAATTATGTAGAAATGAACAGAAAAATAAACAAACTCTGTAAATATGACGTGTTATGAATAATCATCTGCAGATGTGTTTTTTGACACTATACATTGACAGTTTTCTAATGTCAGAGATGACTCCTGGTTGGTAAATGACATGGAAATGAAAGAGAAAAAGGAATCCGCATTTGGTAGAGTTTTGTTAAAGGTAATCTGTAAGGTGCCTTATCCTACAAGTGAGTGGTCCTAGAGGTCCGCTAAGAGGTTAGCATATTTTCACCTGTGCAGACTATGTCATCAAAAATACGGTATGTCACCTAGCATAGATGGAACCTCCACTTTCTACAGTAGTCAGAAAATAGCTAGGAAATATCCTGAGATGCCTGGTCATGAAAAAAGGGTCAGGGTGCAGTAGTCTCAGGGCTGCAAAATGACATTAGTATTTTTGAGACTTTGTGTACCTACCATTGACCTACAAAAAAATTTGGGAACTTCATTTAAACACACCTGTTAATACAAAATTGAGTCTATGTTCTAAAAGTTAGATCTAAAGGTGATCTTGGATAAAGGATCAGTTACTCTCTCTTCTGTTTCTTTTTCCGGTTTCTTTGTGGTGGCAGCCTGCGCCACCACCACCTACTCAAAGCATCATGATGCACCAACATTGATGGACTGAAAGCCAGAAGTCTACGTGACCATCATCATCAGGTCCTTCCATGAAAACCCTAAATACAAAGAGGACTGTTTGACTTATGTTAGGTAGATTGCCCAGAGGGGACTGGGCGGTCTCTTGGTCTGGAACCCCTACAGATTTTATTTTTTTCTCCAGCCTTTGGAGGTTTTTTTTTTGTTTTTTTCTGTCCACCCTGGACATCGGACCATACTCTTATTCTATGTTAATTAATGTTGACTTATGTTTATTTTTTATTGTGTCTTCTATTTTTCTATTCATTTTGTAAAGCACTTTGAGCTACATTTTTTTTGTATGAATATGTGCTATATAAATAAATGTTGATTGATTGATTGATTGATTGCAGGGAGGAAAAGAAACCAGAATAACCTTCATTTAAGCATGGTGCACTGATGTAAACATCTATAAATCATTGGTTGCTGGTTCAGTACATACCACTAACCCATTTTGTCAACTTAAGGAAGTCATTAAACCTGCCAGTGCTCCAATTACATAGTTATCTATCTGCAATGTGAACTGTTAAAACATTGTGCATAAAAAAGGTTTCTTATAAAAGAAGATTTATCAGTGGTTCAACCATTTTTTGCGGGGCTTTGAAAATGTTCCTGATATGTGGATTAAACAGAACTCTTTAATGTATAGAAGGCAACCGAGCAGGACACTAACACATCAAGAAAACCTCCTTAAGCCTGTATTATTCTTTTAAAATCAAGAACCAAAGGTCTGACAAACCTCTTATCATATGTTCCATGGTTATTTTTACATCCTGTTATGGACTGAAATAAATAAAGGATCTTTCTGGACATTCCATGTAGCTGTGAAGAATCTACTTGTCACCTTTCTTTTTAAGAGTGTACTTCTTTTCGTTTTTTAGCAGGAAAAGCAAGTTAACAAGTAAGAAAATTAAAAGGTTGAAGAAGAAACATTTACATACTTCTCTGTGTTAAATGATATCATAAAATACACGTCTTTAAAGCGTTCGTTAGTAAAATGCTTTACACGTTTAAATTTGTATACGATGCAAAACTAAGTTGTGTGATTTAGCAAAATGAAATGGTTTCTGGATGGGAAATTGGTCGATGCTAGAAAGCACCGTGGTTTTCTACTTTCTAAATGTGTAAAACTTACTATGTATTGTTTAGCAGATGAAACATTAAATTTTTCAACGTTTTGATAGATCTTTAGTGCTTAGGTATTCAGATGTTGCTACTTACTGAAAACGCCATTGTGCCATTATAGTTCCCTTCAGCTGGTAATTGACCATGTTTTAACATAGAGTAACTTAGCATCAAATTCTCAAACTCGCTTAATCCTCTCCAGGATGCTATGATATGAAACTATACACGGAATATATGTACATCTACAAAGAAATAAAACTAGATAGCACTTGCACTATTTATTGTTAAACATTTTCTGTTCTCCACTAATTGTCATTACTCCTTCTCTCCAAGAGAGGGTGCAAGAGCTCTTATGTAAATAAACACAACTATACGGTTGCTATATTGAAAGCAATATTTGTTAACTTCGTGTAATCATATAAATTAAAAAAACAATAAACAAAATATTACTGGCCACCTTACCTGATAATGACGTACATAACAAGACAGTTTCCAACAAGTCCGACTACACACACGATCATATAAACCACAACAATGGTAATCCTGATGCCAATGGGCAACGGTCCCTCAGTGGTGAAGTTGTAACCACTCATATTAAAATGAAACGAGGAATCATTTAGTAATCGGTTAAGGATCGGGTCTTTGAAACCGAATGGAATGTTTGGAAAATCCATCGTTCACGGGACAACCTGGTTAAGGAAAAAGCACATTTAGAAAGATTTAAGAGAGGTGCAAGAGAGAAAGGGGCGACCCTATTCATATTATTTTTATTAATGCAATTTTCTCCTGCAACAGGGGATCGTATTGTATTAAAATGAAGATTAAATAATACCTGC
Source organism: Polypterus senegalus (assembly GCF_016835505.1). Classification (NCBI taxonomy): domain Eukaryota; kingdom Metazoa; phylum Chordata; class Cladistia; order Polypteriformes; family Polypteridae; genus Polypterus; species Polypterus senegalus. The sequence continues at coordinate 41,404,822 of NC_053167.1, forward strand.
CGTAAGTGCATTGATTTAAATGCAAATAATTACCGATGTGAAATATTTTAAATACAAATCATGTTAAAAAATAGCATACAGATCAAGCAGGCTGCTTGCATTTAAATATACATTCAAGAAATACACAGACACATACACACAATTATACGTAATATGTGCATAAAAAATATACAGTTTAAAATATCAGAAACCTATACGTGCCTTTCCTAATACATCTTCATACGATAAGGAATCAGTAACCTGACTATTACATACCAGTGCCGTTCCACTCCCAATAACGCCTTCTGTCAAGATGTCCTATGAAATTAGTTTTTTTTTCTTCCGTACGTCTCAATTCGAGTGATTTTTGTAGCTCTCCCTCTCTCTTTCTCTTTTTTTTTCTTTTAAGTGCACGTATGTCGCGTTTTTTTGTCAGGTTCACGGTCTGCGCAGGTTATTGTGGACCACTATAAGGAGCGAAACATTTTCCCCCTTACCAGAGGGGGAGGAGTAGATGGTTGCTGGCTGTTGGACAGTTTTCTGCAGATGATGTCTCCTTAGACAAGCCTGTGATTTTTTTTATTTGTTTACTTTTTTTTACGTCTGCAGTCCAAATGTGATTAGACTCGCACAACTGGCACATTGGTATAACGGACTCCATATTAAAATATGTTTGCACGCAGACACTTTACAGTCGCGCACGCTACAAAAAGATGCTCCTCTGCCTGTTGCTTTGGCTCTGGTTTGCTTTCTTCGGTCGCCAAGATTGCCTCATAAAGAAATAGATCTTGCTTTTATGTTTTATAGCCTATGTTTATGTATAGTATGATTTTTTTTTTTCGATGAATGTCTCTAGTTGGAAATGTTTTTTTCCAACTGTAGACAACTGTCAACGGTTTAGCACACATTCTGTTAAACTTGCAAAACTTTGTAGGATGAACCGCTCCAGAAGCAGGTATTAAAATAACTCCCATGTTGGCAAATCATTTGACGTGGGCATGAACGACGGAAAGAAGAACTGCAGATAATCTGATTGACAGTTTAACGTACAGTGGCTTGTATATGGAATATATCGACTAATCGTAGAGAAAGTGACGAGTCTGCTCTACACAGGTGACAAATAGACGAATCACAGAGCGCTGTGAGAATCACATTCTTTTAATCTCAGCTTTAAAGTTATGTTCACTTTAATGCTCTGTTTCAGATTCACTAACAATATTTTTGCTGCATGAACATGCAGTTTGTAAAGTCAAAAGCTGGGATTTAAAATAACTCTGTTTACAAATCGCTTGTAGCATTTTTTTACAGTTTATGTGAAAGTGTGTTACTTTGGCCTTTTAGTCCCCAGATGGTGCTATATTTCAAATATAATGGTGTGATCAAATTTGTTTCCTTATTTAATCACCCTGATTTTTTTAAAGCACTGAAAACAAAATTTTTTAAAAAATGTGACGTCCTCATTAATTGAAAACAGAAAGTAAACCATGGTCTAAGCAAATACGAAATAACTGTAAATATTTGTTAATCATACTAGCTTGATTTTAATCTGTTACTTTATTATTATTATTATTATAATTATTATTGGCTTTATTTTTAAGAAATGGTTTTCACTGTAATTCATTTCCTGAATGTGATAAGCACATTTTAAAACCAATTCAGTTTTTGTTATATTTTGTTTTACAGCAACTAAGATGAACAATTTATCCATTATCAATAAATTCATATAAATAAAGTTAAATACAAATAATTGCATCTTGAACTATCCATCTATTTATAAAACAGCATAAGTGTACAATTTTTCTTTACATTTTAATAAGCAGTTTTTCTTTTTAATTTACCAATCTTCCTTTGTGTTTCTAAAGAGAGCAACATTACATTACTGCTACATTTCATAAAATACTTCATTCCTGCTGAACATTTCAACAGAACTGGCAGAGTGGCAATGCAAACCACATTGGCAAAGCATTCCAATATATTCCCTCAGGTTATAAATGTCTTGCTTGCATCTTCTTACTTTCAATAGTTGTAGGTAAATAAAGAAAGCTGCATGTAAAGTGTCAGTACAAATGTGTAACAGTTCTGCCTGTAGCCAACTGTTCACTTCCATGCAGCTGAAATGATGTGACTGCCCTTCATCTTTGTTCTAGCTGCCTCAGGTTAATCATGATAAAATATTAAAAATGTCTTCCAATGCACTGATATTCAACTACACTACTATAAATAAGGTTGCTCAAAAAAGGGATTCAATTTATTTAAGTAACAAGCTAACAATGAAATCCTCAAATCAACTTAATTCAGTTCACAGTGGTACACACAGGATTCCAGCTGCATCAAGCACAAGGCAGGAGTCTGTATGCATACACCCGCACTCACACCAAACATATCACACGTTAACCTAACTCTTCAGTTACAGTTCTCATTTCAAATGGTGGTTCATATAGCTTACAGCATGTTACATGAGATTTTGTATTGGTTGCTAGTCATTAAGAAATGTGAATTTCCCAGAGATGTCCAATAATGGCACTTGACATTACACTGATTATTTTCCTATCCTGTCTTCAGAACTGGGCATCACTGCAGATGGAGATTATCTAGAGAGTAATTAGTGACAGCGGCAGGTCCAGGGCATGACATGGCTCAGCTAAATGTCCTTATTCGATGAACTGCCTGGACTTCTGGATTGTATAACATCCAGGGTCTGTTTGCCCAGCCAGCCTTGGTCAGCTAGACTTTCTCTTTCCATTTAGCCCCAAATCTGTGGACCCTCAGAGGTTTATTTTCTCTAGGATTTTAAAAGGTAAGTTTTTTTTCCTCCTCATTCCTTGTTTATTGCTCTTAGTTTAATTTATCTTGCTTTAAATTTCATTACAATTTAATTGCACTGGAATCAGTATAACCCTTAATAAGCTGAAAGACTGCAGTAACACAAAAAGTCTACTGTATATGCCAATATTATTTAATTTTCAATTTATTTTTTAAAATGTTGAAATATGCACTGATTCTGTCTAATGGGAGCTATAGTGTAAGTGTAAATTGAATTCCATAATCTTAATGAAACCTACTGTGCTTAACTGAGTAATACTTGTTCTTGATAACATTTTATTTATAAAGTGATATTCGCAGGATCAAAGATGTGGAGCAGTGAATCGATGAAACAGCCATTACAAATAACTGGTTTTAGAAGGGCACCATGCACTGTAAAAAAAAAATTAAAGTTGAGAAAACTTAAAAAAATAAAGCAACCAGCTGCACAGCTTTTTTTAAGTTAACTCAACTTTGGGGCAATTTAGTCAGATAAACTCAATTTTGTAAGTAATACAAAGGTTCAATCTAATTGAAATTTTAAGTTTGGTAAACTTGTCTGCAGTTATCAAAGGTGCTTTTAATTTTTAGTCAAACCTACTTACATCCTGTAATTCAGCATACCTAACATTTTAAGTGCTGGTATTGTATGAGTGTCAATTTATTAGACAAATTAAACTTTGTGTATAGAAATTGCTTTAAACTTAATAATTCATCTCAGTTCATATTCAATGCCCATTAGTTGAGTACACTTGAAAATACTATGCAGCTGGTTGCTCAATATTTTCATTTTTAAAAAAAGTCAACATACATTTCTGCGTTTGTAATGGCTATTTAAGAAAAAAATGTTTAAAGAAATCTAATAAAAATGACAACACAAAAGTTTGAAAAAAATATTTATTAAGTCAACAAGACTGCAAAATGCTTTTATATACTGTACACGTTTTATATTTATATACAGGCACATTTCTGTTTTAAATATCAATTCCATTAATTCAATTTTGAAAAAAAAAAATATGGTTATTAATGAGTTTTGTGCCAAAACAAAAGCAAAAAAAAAACACATTTTTTTGGTGTGACTGGTCATGCAGTGGCTAGTGCTGATGCCTCATGAATTCAATACCCTTGGTTAGATATCTGCAACAAGTTATCTTTGTTGTGAATTTTGCACATCGCCTTCGTGTCTGTGTGGAATGTCTTCGCTGTCTTCGTTTGTTTCCAAAGATGTGTGCATTAGGTGAGGTGCTGTAATCAAACTGGCTTATAAGACCTGCAATACACTGGTGCCCTGTCCACTGCTGGTTCCTGCCTTGTGCCTGATGGTACCATGATAGACTTTCCTTCCCCTGCAAAATGATTTAAGTACATTTGGGAATATTATGTTATGTTACTTATTTAAAACACCAGAAGAGGTAAAGGTGCAAATATTATATCAAACTATGAAGACTGTCAAAAGAAAATGAAAAAAAAAAAAAAACAGCATAACTGTAATCAAAGAAGGAGCACTGACAGACTTTAAGTGGCTGACATTTTAGAATCAGGCACCTGGCCAGCAGCAGTTTCAAAGGAGTCTCCAGAGAAAAGCCAAGCAAAATGATACCTTTTATTGGCTAACTAAAAAGGCAACTCAGGCCCCTTCTTCAGTGAAGATGTAAACGGCCTGAGTTGCCCCGAAAGCTTGCACATTGTAATCTTTTTAGTTAGCCAATAAAATGTGTCAATTTGCTTGGCTTTTCTCTACATTCATAATAGCTAACACGGTACAACACTCTAGTACTAAAGAGTCTCCAAAACTTCTGCAAAATACTTAATATGCGACCACATTTCAGTTTGTTCAAATGTGAAGAGAAGATGATACCAGGGTGAAGACATCCTTCTCTTTGTTGTTTCTTTAGTAGACTCTCCTATTATCCAAACAGCAGGAGCAGAGAGAAGGATGGAGGGTGCCCATGGCAGAACTGAACTAAGAATAAAAACTACAAAAGCAGTCACAGGGATATCTGACAATCGAGCAGTGTCTTCATTCTAGAGGCTCTTATCTCATGCTTTAGGAATTTTTAAATTACCAGCAGCCAGTGACCTCTGCTGCCTACTATGCTTATGTGCTTAGAAAATATAAAGCGGATATGAAGGAACAAGGTCATTCAGTGATGCATAAACTAGTGATGAAATTATGTAATTAATTCTAGTTTTAACCTTCAACCAATAAAGTTCTTCTACGATACTGCAGGTGTAATATAAACCTAGGCTTTATAAACTATGGTTCCCAAATTCTAAACTAGCTTGAGTTGCCATTTAGATAGATAGACAGGTAGAACTTTATTTGTCCCCAGGGGGAAATTTGACTTTTTACTGAAGCTCTTTATATAAATCCATTAATGGATAAATAAAAATAAAGAAATAAATATATACACACACTTTGGTCTGAACACACACACATAGATCTACATATATCATATTGTAGATCTATCTATCTATCTATCTATCTATCTATCTATCTATCTATCTATCTATCTATCTACCTACCTTATGGCGGTACACATGAACTACATGCTTTATATGATTTGTGGAAAAGGTACATTTTTATAATGAGAGGTTTGCACGCATTTCATTTAGACTTTAGAGAGTATAATTTGGAATTGCTATTAGAAAAGATTTATAGCAATATAATGTTCTATTGTTCTATTGAGGGGTCCTTTCATTGGATTGGCTGGCCCAGCACTGTTTCAGCCATGGAATGGCCAAATGGGGAGGCAGCTTGATGGATGAGGTCTCCAGGACTCTAAAAATATCCAAATCTTATTATGTGATATCATCTACTGTTAAATTCTGCTCCGTACTTCTACAATTTTTATTTTTATGCTGTATTTAGGATATGTTCTGTTCTGTGTATTGTATTGTATTGTATTGACCCCCTTCTTTTGACACCCACTGCACGCCTAACCTACCTGGAAAGGGGTCTCTCTTTGAACTGCCTTTCCCAAGGTTTCTTCCATTTTTCCTTACAAGGTTTTTCCTTGTCTTCTTAGAGAGTCAAGGCTGGGGGGCCGTCAAGAGGCAGGGCCTGCTAAAGCCCATTGCAGCACTTCCTGTGTGATTTTGGTCTATACAAAAATAAACTGTATTGTATTGTATTGTGGAAGTCCTGGGTGAGCAGTAATATGCACACTTGAAGCCAGAAACCATCATTCACGAAATGAGAAAGAAAGAAACAGAGTTTGAATTGAGAAATAGCACAAAAGAATCCAGTCCAGTTACAGCAAGTTTTTTCCTAACAGTTATAAGGTGTATGTAACTCAGCGGTTTTAGACAATGCTCACTTCCTTAAACTTTCTTTGCACGCACATTGCCCATAAAATATCAAGGGTTAAATAAAGGTTAGTTCAGTACATTACATTAGTTATAAAGAAATTACATTCTTATATCTTTAGCATCTGCATTAGATTACATTTGTTCAGTTAGCTTAGCACATTCTTATTGAATACATAAGCGTCAGGCTTCTTATCATTCTATTAGCATCATACTTGTATTATTTGGAAAGACTGAAGCACCTTAATTCTAAATATTCTTTTTCACTTTCCATCACAGGCATTCTATTTAAACAAATTCTTATACAGTATTGTATGAAAAATCATTGTGATGCATATCCTATGTAAATCCCTTCACTCAAGTACAGTATATGCTAGGAGGCAAAGAACACTAGGTGATCAGTTAATGGAAAGAAAAATATCTGTTCAGAATTACTAACAAGATTTAGGTTATAAAGTACATAAATATAAAGAGCTGCTGTATCACATCAAGCTGATTGATGCTAAAGCATGAAAATCACTTGTAGCAAGGATTATGAGAAAGGTAGATTAGGTAGAGATGTAGCCATTAGACAAAGATCTAGGGAGTGTTAACAAATATGGGAGCTGTTGGGTTGAAAAGACAGAAGCTTTAAAGGACTACTGGTGTCATTAAAAGGATGTAGCTCCAGCTACAGTGCCTAAAAAGGTATTCAACCCCTTGGAGGTTTTCACATTTTATTATACAAAATTGTGTTACAATGTGTTTTTTTTGAGACTGACCAAAAGTAAAAGACTTTTTAATGTCAAAATAAAAACAGATCTATACACAGTGCTCCAAATTAATTAAAGTTATAAATTAATGAATTAATCGTTGTGGGTATGACGTTAATCTGCATCCAGCACTGCATGTAGGCCGTCCAATCTGCAGGGAAAAACCTGGGGGTTGGTGGCAGAACTGGCACTCCAGCCACCATAAAAACCTCACACTGTTCCATTCCATCTAAACTAGTGTGGTGCTGAGGTGTCATGGCTGCAGTCGGTCCTAATCTGGGATCTTGAGTTGGTTTGTCATGTGGTGGGTGCGGTAATGTGCTGTATCAGCATGTGCTCCTAACCTCCTCTTAAGTATTCACCCCCTTGAAGTCAGTATTTAGTAGGTGCACCTTTGTCAGCAATTCCATCCTTGAGTCTGTGGGCACAGGTCTTTATCAGCTTTGTACATCTGGATTTGGCAGTTTTCTCATTCTTTTTAACAGAACTGCTGAAGCTCTAATAGACTGCATGGGCTTAATGAGAGAGTAGCCTTTTATGAAGTCCAAGCAGAAATTCTCAGTGGTATTAAGAACTGGACTCTGGCTCAGCCACCCTAGGACATTAACATTGTTGTTTTGAAGCCATTCTGCTGTAGCTGTGTCTTTATGCTTGGGGTCATTGTCTTGCTGGAAAACAAATCTTCTCCCAAATTGTTAGTTTCCTGTGGAAGTTATAAGATTTTCTTCCGGGAAGTTCCTATATTTTGCTCCATTCATTTAACCCTCACAAGCTTTTCTAGGCTTGATGCAGACAAGCATCAAAACAGCATAATGCTGCTACCAAGATGGGGATGATGTGTCTTTGATAATGTTTAAACAATGGCATTTAGTTTGATGACCAGAAACCTCGATTTTATTTTATCAGACCTTCTTTCAGCAGACATTAGAATCTTCCATATGCCTTCTCGCAGAGTCTAACTGATATGTTGCTTTTTTGAACAGTGGCTTTCTAAGATGCAAATGGGGAAGCACCCAGGCAACAGATATTGTATGCACAGTCTCTAATCTTATCCACTGTAGTTTGAAACATCATTAGATTTATCAAATGTTTCTTGATGGCCTCCCCCAATAGTCTTCTTCTTGCACCATCACAGACTTTTGGTGGATTTAGGGCTCTAATCAGATTTACAGCCGTGCCACACTCTTCCATTTCTTCATGGCTGATTAAACTGGACTCCAATAGATATTCAATTGTGTCCATCCTCTGAATTGTGCTTTTCGGTTACCTTTTCACAGATTTGCTTGTAGTGTTCTTTTGTCTTCATTGTAGACAATACAGTAGATTAAGCCATCATACTGACTCCCCACCTTCCAGATAAGGTTATTCTACAATGAACTGAGACCCCTGATTTCCACTAAAGTAAGTATGTGGATTCTAAAACCAACTGTCTGCAACAGGGATGATTTAGTTGTGTCCTATTAAGGCAGGTGAATGCTAATGCCATCAGTTTCAGTTTAACATTACATCTTTTTTTCTGTTTATCAGTGTCAAAAAGCCTCTGTAATTCAAACGTGCATGACAATACAATGTGAAAGCTTCCATGGAGGTGAATACTGTTCATAAACACTATATATTGATTATTTGGTTATGCTGCTAAGGAAATAAGCTACTGGAATGCAGGAAGCAGTACAATTTTTGAAGAGTTGGACACTCAGCTGTGGAATAAGGCTAGTGGGGCTGTAGCAAAAAGCAGTTTGTGTAAGCAGTGGATCAGTAGCACTGCATGCAGTCATTTGGGACATGAAGAGAGCAGAGCAGTAAGGTGGTACTAGTGATAAAATACTGACCATCAATATAAGTACACTGGTGAAGCAACCATGTGGCAGGCAGTGTCACAATAGATCCAAGATTAAGCATAGCTGTCTGTAGTGCACTTTGTACAATTTATTAATTTGTGCAACTCATAAGTGGTATTTTTCAGAAGGTAAACACTACATTGAACAGTGAAAGTCTGCAATGAAAGGATATTGACCAGTAGGCCGGATAATCTAAAGATGCCAGAATAGATACCTATGTGACAGCTGAACAGTAGCACAGGTTGTGAATGTCAGATTTTAGCCAGCAGAGGCTAAGTCTTTGACACCTTGGAAACAGCAGCTTGAACAGGTCAAAGCATGTGAAAACACTGAGGAATTTTGTCTCAGACATGCCTGAAGCATATATTGTAGTAAGAAGGTTTTACCGCATTTCAATAGCTGAGTGTAGTCGGTTGATTGTGAGTAAAAATGGGAAACACAAATAGAAATATCTGAATTCTCAGCAATTATTGCTGTTACATCTCTAGAATGGCATGAGTTAAATTAATCATTAAAGGAATGTAACATTCACACAACTCAATTCCAATAAGCTATCATTAAATAAGCAAATGTCCCTGTGAAGTGCTGCTTCTGTCTGTATAGCTCCATACTAAAATTAGCAATTGCCTGCCATTCACATAGTAGAGTATTTTAAAATCTTCAACACATCTCTCCTACATAGCCATTATTTATATAAAGATAAATATGTATCAAAAGGTTTTGATATCTTAAGAATCAAAACTCTTGGAAACCATATAAAAGCATGTGGGACTTAAAAAAACACACACATCTGTTCACAGCTGGAGCCAAAGAAATAATAAAGGCAACACAATTTTCAATATGCAGTTTTAATTAAGGATCCAAGCTATTATTACAATAATTTAGTATCGTATTTTTAGAAAGTATGTTCAAGTTTTATCAGAAGGAAGCACAGAATGCAATAAAGACACATGTTTAGCATTAGACTGTCTTAAGTTTAACATGTAGCATATTATAACACCGAACTAAAGACTGAGACTTTATGTTTCACAGAAAGAACAGATACCTTAAACTGGAAAGTTTCAAATGCAATATTTCAATAAGGTAGAACTTCTGAGCAAAGGTGTACATGACCTAATTGTTTTCTGCTTTACTCTATGCAGTATAATTTGACAAGTGAATGCTCTAAGGATTTCTAGCACAAATGAACTAAAGAAATATTGTAACAGCATGTAAAACATTTAATTAAAGCATTTTACAGCTCTAGAAAATCTTCTGTTAAGTTGTATTATTTTCTTCAAAGATGAATAAGAATGGTTATTCTAATTAGCAAAGCAGAACAGATTATGCTAAAATATTTCCACCGCTGCTTTGCGTAGAATTCCTAGCTTTGTAAAACCCTTCTTTGCTTAATCTTTCAAGTTAATTGTTTTAAGAAAAGTGAGGAATTAGGAATTATTTTATTAAATAATAATATGCCTTTTTTGTGATTCATATATTTCACCTCCTACCTCTAGCAAAAATATATATTTTTATACTTTGTTAAATAGAATCTTATGCAGCTTCTGGGAGGCAAATAATTTAGATTGTATGTTGTGTTTGCTTATGATGGTACTAAATAGCTAAAAACCAGACTTCTGTGAGAAGGATATAAATAGACTAATTGTGCTTGCATGATGTTCGTACGTCTGCAGCTCTAAACCAAGAATATCATAGGAAAATATTTATCAGTTGTATCCAAAAAGAAAAGTGCCTGAAATGTGCTGAATGCCTGGTCACTGTGGGCAGTGGTCATCCAAACCTACAGTATCTGTAGGTTGTCCCATTCTAGTGGCATAATCCTAGTAGGCAAAACACCTACAAACAAGCTATTGAAAGTCCTAACCCATTGCCTTTTAACATCTGTAACAATGTGGTATTCTTCACAGATCATCTACCAGTTGCACAGGTCAAGAGCTAGTGACAAACAGGTTAGATATCTTTACTTGGCCTCATCAATTAAAACTGGATTGCCGTTAGTGTTAAACCTGAACTGACACAAACTGGTGAGGGATCTTTTCCACTTGTAAGTTCCATCTCATCCTTATAGCTAAGAGCATGTAGACAATATAAGCAGTGGTCTCATTTAGATTGTGTAAAAGATAGCCCGGCCACAGACAGACACGACAATGCAGTGTCCACCACACACGTTTATTTACAGAAATATTTACAAATACTATTTACAGTTCACAGTCCTTGGTTCTCTTGGCCGCCTCCTCTCCTGCCACGCAAGCTCCGTCCTTCTTCCCCCCAACTCCGGCTCCCTGATTGGAGTGAGGCGGCCCCTTTTATCCAGCCCCGGATGTGCTCCAGGTGCCTGATGATGGACTTTCAGCAGCACTCCCCAGTGTGGCGGAAGTGCTGCCCTTGCACCCAGAAGCACTCCAGGCATAAACCATCCCTGGTCTGCCAGCACTTCCTGGTGTCCCGGAAGTGCTGTCCCCCAGGGATCAAGAACCGGCCGGTCACCCAGGGAAAAGAAGCACCGCTCTCTCAGTTCCTCCTTTCTCCAGGCATCCCGGCAGAGCAGGGTTCCTGGCCATCTATCACAATTGTAAAACAGAAGTTGTAATCAAGTGCTACAATGCTTATCAACTCTTCTGCTTATTAGAGATAGTTTGACTGTATCACAATATATTGGAGAAATCCTACATTCTCCAAGGAATTTTGTGTCTTTGTGGTTTTCCCCAACAAAGCAAGAATGGAGCATTGTTGAAAATC